>NC_143002.1:6723958-7342951 GCF_061535395.1 Colias eurytheme
AACAATACTGTCTGAAACATTTTTTATTTTGTTTATTAAAGATCTTCTTAAATATGTATAAGATAGTTAATTTTGTTTTGTAGAGTGATTATAAGAATGTTAAAAGTAATATTGTATTATAATGAAAAAAGATTTATCGTTTATTACAATACCATAGACATGTTAAACTGAAAATGAGTAATTCATCATCTTTTAATCATCCTACACTTACAGTGAGAATGTTTGAATGTTTATATGCTTAGGTTTCGTATCAAATCATACATAGACGTCTTAAGAGATTAGTTTAAAATCTAACACACCTCATGATTTCTCTATGTATATACTATAAGTACTTATCAAATAATAAACTAAAGAGGCTATAGTTCTATGTAAGTTAAAAGAATAATCATGTAGTTCTAATTATTGCAATTTTACAATTATATAATCTTAGCTTTATGTTAAAATTAAAATAGCGATACATTGTTTTATTGTTTAATGTTAGCAGTAAGATTTAACTGATTGTTATTAGTATACATCTATAAGTTACTCCTTTGTTATCCTCATTCACATTATAATGTTTTTTTTGTTATTTGTAGTATATAGGTAAAATTAATGGTTGGTTTGTGAAACTTATATTTTGCATGTTGTAAATACCTGTAATTGTTTGTTACATTTACTAAAAAATTTAAGACTAAGTTAATAGTTAATGCTTCAATGTAATTAAACGTTGGTATTTCTTATGAATAAATAAATAAATAGCACAGATAATATAATACTATATTACAGAATACTAAAGAAAGCGCAAGTTCTATTTTGATGTGTAGCAATTATTACGCTACTATTAGGGCAGCGCCACAATACTCATAGTTACCGATGCGGGAAATATGTAAAGGCACTTCACAATGGAGCTAATAACTCGTATGAAGTACCCTTAACGCTCCCTATTGAGTGGCCAAGTGATAAGAGATAGCGGTAGCGATATTTTAGAGTGTAAAAGCTTTATGTTGACTCTATGATATATAAAAAAGCTAGATACGTTACCCGCTCTCTATTTTGGCAGGAAAAAACTCAGCTAAGTGCCCGAGTTTCATTCAGTCACGCACCATTCAGCGTCGTGGCTGGACGTTCTTTTTATATTTTAATCGGCAGTTGTTATTACGAAGTACATAAGTGAGACATGTATTATGTCTCGTGCGTGAGAGTGAAAGAGAGAACAACTGTATTGGTGGTGGTGATAATGCGTTAGTAAGTAGGTATGTATCAATTACGCTGTTTTTTAGTGCAATGATGTTGGCGTATGCCGCGTCTACTAGTATAATAGAGTCATTGTGTTGACTTTATTTAATTATAAGAAAAACTTTCTTTTCATTCAAACTTAAAACTAGGTTATATTAACTTTAAAAAATTACTACTCAGTCATGTATGAAAAAAATTGAAATGTGACTGAAATTTTAAAAATAATTTTTATGCATTTTTTTCGGAATATACCTACTTCACTTGCAATAGAAAACAGTACTGTGACTATATTTTGCCTATCCTTAATGAAGATATGGTGTAAAAAGAGGAGTATTTCAGGTATTCATATTTCACAATATTTTCATCTTTATTCAATTCATCATCATTATTTGTGTAGACTGATACATTTATTTTTTTTATACTTAAAAAACTATAAATTTATTTATGACAATTTTTCGCATATGATTATAAACCGCTCATCGCTTATACATACGCCCACACAAGATCAATGGGTATGAAAAATATTATTTATCTTCGGCATCAGAGCTTTGTTACTACCGCCCATTGTCTAGCATAGACAAGCTAGTTTTTTGCCGTGGCGTCCTTCGCCATTGTTATTACCTCCTTGTTGAGTTTAATGTTATTTTATAAACAGTTTTGCCGCTTTATGAGTGATATGTGAAAATAATGGAGTAGAGTTTGATTTCTAAAAATAAATTTATATATTAGGGGGTTTATCTATACTCTATACTAATATTATAAAGAGGAAAGGTTTGTACATATGTATGTATGTATGGTTTTTAGGCATAAACTACTAGACCGATTTTGATGAAATTTGGCACAGACAATCTTTAGACCCTGAGAAAGAAAATAGGCTACCTTTTATTGCGAAATATGTACAACGGGCGAAGCCGGGGCGGACCGCTAGTTCAAGATATGTTTGCAATACTACACCTACGGATACCTTAATAGCTACGGATTGAAATTCTATATAACGAACATCAGCTTGCTTGAATTGAAATAAGACCTCCGAAAAAAGCGCCTAAACCTTCATAAGAGGAGGATAGGAGGATACGTAGCCTGTAGCTTCACTAAATAGTCATAATAAATAGGTACACTAATTCACTAAATAGTCATAAAAATAAATAATCATAAAACAAAGTCGATTTCCGCCGTCTGTATGCTTAGGTCTTTAAAACTACGTAACTGATTTATATGCGTTTTTTTAATAGAGAGAGTGGTTATCGAGACTCGAGGAAGGTTTTAGTACACAGGGTGTCCCACTGTTGGTATACTAAGCTCAAAGGAGGTTATAGTTTTGCATACGCTGAGTACGTAAAAAATACTTATAAAATTCTAGACGCAATTTTTTTTCAAATAGATGAATTCTTAAAACTCTATGTGTACACTGTACACCCATAACAAGCAACCGGCCCAACTTTGCTACCAGCGCGTAAACTGTCATTTAAGGGCCCATTATACTGAAAGTTTAGGCATTTTAGGCACTGAGACGGCTCGCGCCCGCGTTGCGCAGGAGCCGGCACAACATGAACTCCGGTGACCTATGGAGGCGGGCGAGCACGCCACAGTATAAATAAATCAGTAGTTCGATTTTATTTGCTATCGTAGGAATGTTGTTGATAAATAAATTTACTACTTATCCTATACCATTAAACGAGCAATATTTGCATATTTATATATTTGTTTGTATATATACAGTGTGGAAATTTTCGATGTGCCCTGAAAGGAAAGTACTTGTAATACTAGGGATAGCAAATTTTTCTGAAAGAAAACATTCCTTTTTCAAATTTTATTTTATTATTCAAATCGATAGAAACAATATAAAAGATAATTTATTGTTAATTTCTCGTAAAAATATTTGCTCTTAGAAATAAAAATATCATGGAATCGAACATTTTTATTGTAGCATCAACATCATCTAAACATAAAGAACGCTTCTGGTTTATTGGTCTATTTTATAAATACATTTAAAGTTTAAAATGAAACTATATCGTTCTGGATACATTAATAATCAATTAATGAATTGTATTATTGTATACAATATCGAAGCTTTTTAATAAATGTATTAAATACTTTTTTATGACTTATTAATTATTATCATACATTCATACATCATAATATTATGTTACCGACAATATATTTAACCCTTCTTAGTATACAAGGTGTCCCACTATTGGTATACTAAGCGCGAAGGGACTTGTAGTTTTGCATACACTGATCACGTAAAAAATACTTAAGGCAATTACACGGTTCAACGACCTTAATGATTCTGTCACTACATTTGAATTTGTTTTTTTAACCGCCCTCTATAAATATACATCGTTGTTGAAGTAAAAGTGACCAAAGATTATGGAATTGTATACTGTATCGTATTGTATCGTAATGTGTTAGTGGTTTCTACCTAATTTATGTTTTCTCTGAGAGGCAGTAACATATTACATTTATGAATAGTAAATATTGTGTACTATGTATATTGTAAATGTAATGTAGGAAGACTCATCTTTCAACATTAAGAGCTATTACGCACTGTCGACCAGGCTTCAGTCGTCCAGGAGTAAGTCCAGTCGCTGGCGACTCAGTCGCCGGCGACTGTGACTTACTATAGTTTAAATAGGGGCTTGCGCACTTAGTCGTCAGTCGTCCAGGAGTAAGTCCAGTCGCCGGCGACTCAGTCGCCGGCGACTGGTCGACAGTGCGTAATAGCTCTAACCGTTATAAGCAAAGTCTCTACTACATGTAACATGACCCATTCTGGAGACCTTAAAATGACTAAGCAAGTAATTATAAGTTCTAGAGTGGGGAACAGTTAAGAAAACACCGATTTAGAAATTAATTTTATTCAACACGGACTCTACTATATTCTGGAGACCTGATGATGGCTAGGGTGGAGAACATCTCACCTACAGAGATATAAAAGATGGAGTACATTATTTGACGTAATTCTATAGAACGGCCTCTACCACGTCATGGTGTATCGAATGGTAATGGTGACCAGGCAAATGTATTTAGCGTTCTCTGTATATCTCTTCATACCTAGTAGGAATATATGCATGCAACCTACACACACCGAAAAAAATAGGGGAACGGACAAGAAATCACGTTTTTTTCGACTTGTTATATATTTTGTAGTTAGTTCGGGGTTAATTTTTTAAATCCCTTACGTCTTTGAAATGATGACGAGAAATAAAATGTGTTTCGATTTTTAAACATTAAAATATTATACCCCTTTAAGAGTTTGGTGCCTATTTATCGACTATATAGCATAGCAGCTTCAAATCAGAAATATTATAACGTGTTTTAAACTGAGTTTTTTTTCTACTATTTTTTATCTTTGAACACATTACAAAATGAGTGATTTTTCTGCGACTGAAGTTACCAGAGCCTATGACTATGACTGATATGGGTCATACCTTCCGTACAAAGAATACAGTGTTAGTTGTGTCGGTGTCTATAAAAACTCGCATAGTTCCCGTTCCCGTGGAATTTCCGGGATAAAACCTATCCTATATTACTCGTGGATAATGTAGCTTTTGAATGGTGAACGGAATTTTTAAAATCGGTCCAGTAGTTTATGAGCCTATTCATTACAATCAAACAAACAAACAAACAAAGTTTTCCTCTTTATAATATTAGTGTAGAAGAAATCATCGGTTCACCCAGTTAAAAGTGCGGAGATAACGGAACCAACAAAAAATTCAGTTGAATTGAGAATTTCGTCCTATAATGGCGTCGGCTAAAAATGTTGCTATACGTTTATGTCAGTTTTGAATTTCCTACGATTTTATACAATAATATAAAATTAAATGATTTTATACAATATAAAAAAAATTGCTGATTTTCGGCGGTATGGCGACCATTTGGAACTGTCTGAAAAGTATGGCATGGCGATTTTCGTACATGGCTACTGGACGATGATTACCTGTGCAAAAATTAGCCTGGTACAAATGGTTGAATTTTTTTTTAAATCAACGCATTCACGTCGGTATTGTGGGCTGTAAATTACACCGGAAAAGTATGGCATGACACTACCGCCTACTTCTTTTTTATGGGCTATCGGTAAATCCTAAAATTTTTGTGTTACAAATCGTTTGCCTTCCGTAATTTATCCGACGAGTTCGACTAACGCCCACGCGACTAGTATGCCGGTACCACTGTTCTGACCATGATTTTTCTTTTTGTCATTGCGTACTTAGACCACTGTAGAACCGCCATCCGGTTACAAATGACCCAAAATTTTGTGTCAGTATCTCCCGGCTTTGGATTGTTTTGGACCCTTAAAATATACGATAGAACAGCAATTAAACTTTTTTAAAAAATATTCAAGGCACAGGGAAAGTCTGGTTACTGTTTTATAGGTATGTGTTTTCTGATAATATTTTACTGTCAAAAATTATCAACACTGGATATTATTCAATGACGCCTTTCAAAAACAAAACTAATTTACAAACAGATTTTTATATCTTTACATACCTATTTTTAACTTTCATTTCATGAACTGCTCATGTAAATACCTATTACAATCTGGTTTAATTTAACAAAACATTCAATTCGGTGAATTTTAGCGTTATTTTGCAAAAAAAGCCGCACGTACAGTCCCCCGTCCGAGTCGAACTGAAACCGTCAAATTTCGTCGAAAATATGCAATAGAGGTGAGGTTTTATGTGGGTTTTATTATAAATTCGAGTTTTTTCTTGATAATTTAACGATAATAATGAAAATTGAAAAAACAATCAATACAAATTGTTACAAATATCATAACATATTTTTTGGTATAAATTTCATGTATAAATATGTAGCCGTTTTCCTAACAAAATGCGTTTTATGTTCAAAAAGGGGTTGATTTCTATGTATTTTTTTTATGTTTAGGCCGTTCTAAACTGAAAAGTAAACAATACACTTTGTTAATTATATCCTTGAGTATCACATATATTTTTTTTAAGACAATCGTACCAACAGTTTCCTCAACAAAATTCAATATGTATAAGGTGTTTTCCGGTTTTGACCATAGTAATCCCCTTAAATTAAAAGTACATACTTTACGATCCATTGTCTACAAATGTACATAGCGTACAATATAATTAATCGTCACAATACACGCTTAAAAAACTTTAAATTTATCTTCAATTAAAATTATCAGACCAACAAATACAAGCAATTACGTAATAAATTACTTCCCTTTATTCGATACGACGCGATAAAGTATCGTCACGTATCGTGCGCTTGTCGTAAGGACATTCTTTTGAATAAATAATTAATTAGGCTTTATATTTTGGTAATTAAAACCAATTTCTAAAATCCGTCGCGTAATATATCTTATTATAAAAAATACTTTTTAGCTTAATTGTACCGATCAATCTATAAGTACTTAATATTATAAAGCTGAAGAGTTTGTTTGTTTGAACGCGCTAATCTCAGGAACTACTGGTCCGATTAGAAAAATTCTTTCGGTTTTAGATAGCCCGTTTATCGAGGAAGGCTATAAGCCTATAATGCCTATATATCATCACGCTAAGACCAACAGGAGCGGAGCAATGCGGGCGAAACCGCGGAGCACAGCTAGTATTAATCGATAAAGCTAGCATATTAAAAAAAATACTGAATATAATATGTAAATACTTTTTTAATTAATTTAACCAGTACTTTGAAACGCTGGCCTATTAAAAAACATTTGCTGAATATAATATCTAAATACTTTTTAATTTGTTTCAATCACTAGATATTTATAAAGCTGGCACATACAAAAAAAAACAAGTGACGGTCCATGAACAATTACTGTATCTGTGCCATAGCTTCTTTTAAATTTCGAATCTGTCAAACCTTAACAGTAGACAGCTTTATTTTTTATCGCAGCAACTTAGGTGTATTATACTATTGTGTGTTAATACAATTTGAAACTTGATGCTCTCAAGTGGTGACAATTCGAACACCATTTAGGCGTCACGTTTAAAAACATTCGATTCCAATTTCAAATGCTTAGCTGGAGGGTATGGCTGCACGAAAGTACGACAAAATAATTTATTTATTTATTTAACAGTTTATTGTTGTTAAAAATGCAATTATTATTTGTAAAATTATAGTGTTGTGTGCGTTGTTATTTCATAATTTCAGTTGAATTTTATACGATAAGTATAAAGTTAGTATTTAATTAAATAATATATGGATTACAATCTATTTGCCATATACTTTTAATATAATTGACTTAACTTAAAACCTAACTATAAGTAATACGAATATAATGAAATTTCGTTAGCCGATTAAAAATTTAATTTTCTTTCATTGCTACAGCACATGTAAAATAATAATTTTGTCTCTCGAAACTTTCTTCCGACCGTACACAGGAGGGAGTGTCCAATGACACCTACTGATGTTTTGAAATTAGAACGCCGCATTCGCAACACGAACCTACGAATTACAATTTAAAAAAAGAAGGGCGCTATTTTTTCTTTTTTGCTTCTGCATAACTGGCCACATTAAGAATATAGTTTCATTTCTCATGCCAAGTGATACTAAACCTTATTCCATTGAAATATAGTTGCATATTTTAGATAATATTTTTTTCTAAATTTGTTGAATTATACAAAGCCGTTTATTTTTCTCATTGTGCGTCGATTTGGGCGTTAAGTTCCTTTTTTGAAAAATGAATAGGTAAATACTATTGGGTCATATTGCAATCTATAGAGAATGTTTTTTTAAATATTTGCTGAACGAATTTGAATTGTAATTCTTGTAATATAAAGTACATTTTACATTGAATAATGTTTTAACGTTTAATAAGCTTAATATAAGATTAATACATTTGTTTTGTAATGTGATAATTATTATTGAGAATACAATGGATATTTATTTGAAGAGATTTATATGCAAAGTAATAAAATAACTTACGCTTAGATCTGCACTTTGAAATAATAGTAATAGGTAATTTATAGTACAAACATCATTGAGTTACTAGGTATGTACCAAACATCCAAATTTTGTCGATATTTTGGAATGTAAGAAAAACTCATACGAATGTATTGTTCATAATTGCAGTTAAGAAAAAAGCTAATGCACCTATCTTCGTATGAGATAAATTGATAAAAAAATTAGTAGTTTTTGATATAATGTATAATAAACACTCGAATCTCCTTATAAATACGAATATTCGCTACTAACATTTGTTTGCTAAAAAGCCATTGTAAATTAAGAAATATGACGTCATTAAAATAGTAATTAATACTGCATAGATAATGGGTTTATACGGTTATCCAAATGGACAATTAAATGATAGGAATTAGGGGAAATTATCACAAATAATGACGTTTAACAGCTGCCGCCTAAAACGCTGTCAAAGCTAGGACACCATTTTGAAATATTTACTTATTTATTTTATTTTAATTGGATTACGTTTAAATATGTTATAGGGATGTATTAATATACAGTTAGGACTTAAGATTGGCTTATAATAATCCATACTAATATTATAAATGCGAAAGTAACTCTGTCTGTCTGTCTGTTACTCAATCACGCCTAAACTACTGAACCAATTTGCATGAAATTTGGTATGGAGATATTTTGATACCCGAGAAAGGACATAGGCTACCTTTTATTGCGAAATATGTACCACGGGCGAAGCCGGGGCGGACCTCTAGTATAGTATATAAATTTTGTCATGAGTCAAACTATGTATTTCATTAATATTGCTTAAAAGATTACCTTGGACAATTTGCACAAAAGGAAAGACAAATACATTCAATCTCTCTAATTATTATTAAGCTGAAGAGTTTGTTTGTTTGCTTGCTACATCGACCACACAATGGCTTGCTAAAACGCGCTAATCTCGGGAACCACGAGTCTGATTTGAAAAATACTAAAGATCATTAGGTTCGTAGCAAGTCGGGTAAAACCACGGGGAGCAGCTAGTAGATATTATAATAAAAACTAACAACTAGTGCTTTCATCAATCCCGAAAGAAGCATAGTTACTGCGATATCACACAATATCTTCAGTTGAATCTACACATTTCAATTTTGATTTATCTACACGCAAGTATTAAGAAGAAGGATCGCGTTTAACAACGTATCTGTCTGTTTTTTACATAGAATTTAAAAATATGTATCAATATACAATAACAAAACAATAAGGTACTGAATATTACAAGAAATTATGAAGAAAGAAGATATCTTACTCTTTCATAAAGTAACGGTAATAATCAGCTGATGTTTAAACACGGTTCAATGACCCTACCAAGTTTAAAAATTGAAAAATATTAGTAATTAATATTAAAGGAAACATGAGACGCGAGGAATTAATTTTGGACATGGGCCTCTGATAGCGATCACACACATTGTGGTTAGGCTGCGTTAACTTTGGACTTGAGACAAAATATAGTCTACGCATTTAGAAACAGTTTTATTGAATGTTAGTTTTAAGTAGTAGCATAGGTAGTAGTTTATATAATTAGTATTTTATTAATAAACTAATGTTTTGAAGGGTCAAAAAAGAGAACTGTATTTTGCGAATGTTTTTGGTATATCATAGTCTGTAAATTATTAAATCCAAAAAGCTATTTAGCTAGCTTTTTGGACTTCTGCTTAATGGTTAGTATCAATTGACATAAATATATAACGACCAACCGACGATTTAAATTTTGTTAGATACTATCCTACTTCTTCAATTAAAAAATAAAATACTTACTAATAAACACTACTAAACATTTCCATTCAATTTGTGCCTGTTCTGCTTTTTATTAGAATTTTCATTTTCATTGACATATTTTTGTTCTTGAAATTTTTTTTTCTCTCATTCAATGCCCATCTTTAAAATGTCCCAAGTCGAGACTCCCCGTGTTCCCTTATCAGCAAAAACCGCATTAATCTAACACAAATGGTCACAACAAGGCCCGTGTCTAATTGTGTTTTTATTCAAATGTCAAATTATCAAGATAATGGCTTTAATTGGAAGCGCGTTCTGCGTGAATCATCAGTTAGATATAATAAATAATAATGTCTGTCTGTCTGTTTGTTACGGTTAAACTATAGGACTGATTTGGGTGAAATTGCAATGTATTTATAGGTAATAATCACAGATAATACAATACCATACTAGGTACCATACCATTAAAATAGAGACGAAAATCTTTGAGTATGTAAGTTTAGACATACTGACTGGGTAAACAGTGCCATAGCACATGTGCTATGCATGCATAGCACCGATTCAGAAGAAATATTTTTAAGAAAGCGGTTTTATAGTTTTTGCAAGATTAGAGTAAATTGGAAAATTGTTTTATTTGTTCTGTATTATCATATTTTTTCTTCCTCATTCAAATGAAAATAAAATATTCCAGGATTAGCATGTTATTTTAAATTCGACCATCTCACCTGCGTTCCACTGCACGTCTCGCAATCAAACCAAAATTAAATATTCCACGACATGTAATACGAAGCAACGACAGTATATAATTTTATTTACGGAAGGAATACTCTTAATTATGTACAGAATTGAAAAGGTATGGAAAACTTACCATGTCTCCGTAATTACCGCACACAAGCTACAATAAAAAAATGAAGGTAATTTGAAAAAATAAATGGTGAGTAAACTTTCTTCACTTCTGAAAAATCGACCGTGAGACCGATGTACGACGAACGTCATTTTTGTGGTTAGGCAGCACCACGAATGGACGAAGAAAAATTTCCAGATTATTAAATTTTTAGTGTATGTGACTTGAAGGGTTGCTTGAAGGTGACACTAAAAATAATCATCGAAAACATTTGCTTACTTTTACCTTCAACATTACCAAATACCAATGTACCCTTGGCCTTATAAAACTATATTATAATTTTAAACAATAAACTACACAGCTAATTTATGCTGCTTTCCGCTTTCACCAAACCCAACCTAACAGCCATATAACATTCATCCTGCAGATAAGAGATTAATAGAAACTAAGATACACCCATAACTTTTCATAACCATGTTATGAGTTATCGATAATTAAAAAACCGATACGCAGACGTCACAAGCAATAATTAAATTTGGATAAATCCGAAGCAAGGGGATGTAAATCCGGGCTCAAAGCCAAGCTTAATATCGTTACAGCCTTTACGAGGCCGATTTTTTGCAACCCATTTGCGAGCGCGCCACTTTTTAATTCTTTTGACGATGGCTATGAACGCGTTTGTGCTGATTTTAGTGATGAGCGTCGAATGTCGATGTTTTTATGTAACTTCTGTTACAAGGATAGGTATATAACTATATAGGTATACCGTATAGAATAAGTAGCTAGATTTCGATGGTGATTTTCTGCTTATAATTATTCTATATTATAGTGCTTATAATTATTCTATATTATAATTTTTCTATACTTTGATGGTTCAAAAGCACTTCAAAGCGTCTAGTTGAAAAAATATGAAGGTTCAAATAATGCTGAGCAATCACCCGCACCCATGAAAATTTGCAGGGGTAGGGCATCTGCAAATGTGCATGCTTTAAAGGACAACAATGAGGTATCTGTGGAATGGATTAGACAGAGTAAAGAAAAGGAAACTAAGGAAAGGTGAATATCAAAATTTTTAACAACATAGACTGATAAGACACTTATTGCAAATGCAGTTCTACCTACTTATTGTATGAGATTTTTGGACCATTTTCCCTAATATTTTAAACCATTGTTTACAATAAAATTTAAATATTTAAGGTTTCTTATCCTTGATACATAAATAAAGTAATTATTCGGCATCTCTTCCAGATAAAACTTCAATGTGCTGGTAATGATACATTATATATCTACAGGTATTTGTAAGTCACCTCCATACAGATTACATAATATTAAGAATTCCAAATAACTTGATTTTTTTCTTTTAGTATCGATAAAGTGAAAACTATCGACACATCCCACCACTAGCGTACTCTCGCATGCAGCTCACAGAGCCATCATATTTCATTTTTATCATTTTATTCAATCCTTTGCCGAAACCATACTTTTAGAGAGCTCTTTTTAATTCGTTTTGCAATGATAACTACGGCGCTACTTTTTATCCCTCGAATATTACTTTGGTATGGCTTCGTAATTTGGAAGCACGTTGCTGTATTCGCATTTGATATTGCGGAGTTTATTAAACTATACTTTAGTCGAAGTGAAACTTCTTTATCGGGGTTGGACAAAAATTTAGTGTAACATTTTTGCGTTACGCCGTACGCGTAACATTTTGCGTTACGCCGTTCGCGTGATATTTTTGCGTTACGCCATACTCGTGACATTTTTAAGGTCATAATGAAGTTTCACTTCTTACGTGTGTACTCTAGTACACTCATACATTTTTTTGAAGTGAAACTTCTTTATCGGGGTTGGATAAAAAATTAGTGTAACATTTTTTCGTTACGCGTGACATTTTTCCGTTACGCGCCATCTTTTTCTTATCTATACCACGCGTGATTCGACGTATTTCTGTAAAGTTGCTATGGTAAATTATATTTTGAAAAATAAGGTCATAAAGAAGTTTCACTTCTTACGTGTGTACACAAGTACACGCACACATTTTTTTTAAATAAAGTTGGTAATTGAATGCGATTTCATGAATGCGAATAGAAGTTCGTATCGTCAAGCCAAAGGCAATATTCATTTGCTTTATGCTTTATAAAATAGGTAAGTATTAGGATCCGCTGAATGTATGTTGCAGATGTAAAACCAAACAAATTAGCAGACACAGTAGCAATATAAGTATGAAAGAATACGTCACTTATACACACAACGCAATAATATAATTGAAAGTTCGACCAATAATTCATACTAATTTTAACATCATCATAGTCAAACCACTATCAAGATATCAAGGTTTAAATTCTCGACCAAATACACAGTCAATACAAAAACTCCGAATAAAAAGCATTCATCCCTCTTACAATTAATCAAATTACCACCACAGAACTACCTTCAACACAGTACACATTTACACTCTAACATTTCATCACCAGAATACTATCACCGGCATCACCATTTATTATCATTTATTATCTTAGGAGCCTGGGTCACTTTAATTTGTAAATTTTTTATGTGAAAATAAATGATTTTTATTTAATACTAGCTTTCCGCCCGCGGCTTCGCCTGCGTTTTCAAAGAAAAACCCGTTCGCGTAGGATTTCCGGGATAAAACCTATCCTATGTCCTTTCTCGGGTATCAAAATATCTCTTTACCAAATTTCATGCAAATTGGTTCAGTAGTTAAGGCGTGATTGAGTAACAGACAGACAGACAGAGTTACTTTCACATTTATAATATTAGTATGGATTTAAAGCTCTAAAGTCAAATACACAGTCCGTAACGAAAGCACGTCGCGTAAAACGTAAATATCAGTTATTCCGTCATTAGCGCACCGTCACGTTCCCGTGACGCATGCTTGCGTAATTGTGATTTGTTGGCTTAGGCCATTTTGAATTTGGCACTGACATTAGTGTATTCATCATTATGTTTGAAAGCCTATTGTTTTATAATCTGTATCTACAATACCTCTTATGAGGGTTTAGGTGCTTTTTACGGCGGTTTTATTTCAATACATGTAAGATAAATTCATGAGAAATTGTTAAAGAATAAAAAAATTAGATAACGATTCGGGATCCTCTTCGTAATTTTTTCATTTATAAATCTCTCTGTCTAAAACTTATCAAACGATACAGGGTGTCCCACTATAGGTATACTAAGCGCGAACTGTAGTTACTTTTACGTGACTTGTAGTTTTGCATACACTGATCACATAAAAAATACTTAAACAAAAAAATTACATCAAAAGATTTTAAAATCAAAGGCTAAATTATTCCTGAAAATCCATGTTTTCATCTCTAGCTTCGCGCAGCCGGCATATACCGCTTCGCTAATGTGAGCATTTTGTCTATGAAAACATAATCTTAAGGGGCCGTACTCCAAAATTCATGTTTCTAAATCATGTTATTTTCAGAGAAATCATCATATTTAAAATCCTAAAAAAATATATAGTACAGATAAACGTTTGATCTAGTGGATTTTTTGGATAGAAACACAATATTAAACATTAAGGCGCTGACTCCACGAGCGAGAGAATCGCGACGAGTCCGCCCTTATATCGTCGGATAATCTCCACGAACGAGCGATAATTCCGCCGCGTATCGTCGCGACTCGTAACGGTATCGCCACGTTTCCTTGAAGAGAACTACGAGGCAACGCTGAAATGACGCTGCGTTTGACAGCGCGCCCGCTGCTAGTCGCGGCGGGCTAGCGACGATGTAATGACGTTTCGCACGCTCATTGCCACTCGTCGCATCGCGGCGATAATATCGCCGTGTGGAGACGGTTCTATAGAGAGTGTATAGAAATACGTGGCACGACGATAATATCGCCGCGATTCTCTCGCTCGTGGAGTCAGCGCCTTAACTCGATAAAAAAAAAATCAGAAGTAGCATCGATTTTGAAAGCATTTTCAGTTTTATGCGAATTAGGGAAACGCTATTTTTATGAAAATTTTACATTTCATTTACTAATCAGGTTTTACAGTGAAATTTTTGGATAGATTTATAATTTAGCCCTTATTTTTTTTATATAAAATATAATACGTAATATGCGACTCGCGCGCACCACGCCAGTGCCGCCAAAGTCCAACCGGACGTCATCGAAGGAGGACCTGTGTTAGTTTTGCTCCCGACCACGTTGTAGTCGCCGCTCGTATAATTATTAGAATTTAGAACCGAGCGGCAAGTACAACGGCGAGCACGCCACAATATAAATAAATCAGTAGTTTGATTTTATTACCTATCCTAGGATTGTTGGTGTAAATAAATTAACCTCATATTCGTTAATAGCTACCCCAAAAACCATGAAAATGACACCCATCACGAAAATAAGTCAAATTTTTCGTCGGCGCCATCTTGGATTTTAGTTTTGACCTCATATTGGATAATAGCTACCCTAAAAACCATGAAAAGGACACCCATGACGAAAATATGTAAAATTTTCGTCGGCGCCATCTTGGATTATAGTTTTGACCTCATATTCGCTAATAGCTACCCCAAAAACCATGAAAATGACACCCATGACGAAAAGATGTAAAATTTTCGTCGGCACCATCTTGGATTATAGTTTTGACCTCATATTCGCTAATAGCTACCCCAAAAACCATGAAAATGACACCCATGACGAAAATATGTAAAATTTTCATCGGCGCCATCTTGGATTATAGGTTTGACCTCATATTCGCTAATAGCTACCCCAAAAACCATGAAAATGACACCCATGACGAAAATATGTAAAATTTTCGTCGGCGCCATATTGGATTATAGGTTTGACCTCATATTCGCTAATAGCTACCCCAAAAACCATGAAAATGACACCCATGACGAAAAGATGTAAAATTTTCGTCGGCGTCATCTTGGATTATAGTTTTGACCTCATATTTGCTAATAGCTACCCCAAAAGCCACCCTCATTTGCTACTTAGGAAAAGTTCAGATTTAAAGATATCATAGGTAATGTGACGATTATAATTTCATTCCGACCGTTTCTCGGAATAACATACATTTACTATACAGGGTGTCCCACTTTTGGTATACTAAGCTCAAAGGAGGTTATAGTTTTGCATACGCTGAGTACGTAAAAAATACTTATAAAATTCCAGACGCATTTTTTTTTCGGATAGATGAATTCTTAAAACTCTATGTGTAACCCCTAACAAGCAACACGCCCAAATTTGCCACCCGCATGTGAGATATCGTTTAAGATTATGTTTTCATAGACAAAATGCTCACATTAGAGAAGCGGTATATGCCGGCTGCGCGAAGCTAGAGAAGAAAACATGGATTTTCAGGAAAAATTTAGCAAAAAAATTTTGACGTAATTTTGTTATTTAAGGGGATTACTATGGTCAAAACCGGAAAACACCTTATACATATTGAATTTTGTTGAGGAAACTGTTGGTACGATTGTCTTAAAAAAAATATATGTGATACTCAAGGATATAATTAACAAAGTGTATTGTTTACTTTTCAGTTTAGAACGGCCTAAACATAAAAAAAATACATAGAAATCAACCCCTTTTTGAACATAAAACGCATTTTGTTAGGAAAACGGCTACATATTTATACATGAAATTTATACCAAAAAATATGTTATGATATTTGTAACAATTTGTATTGATTGTTTTTTCAATTTTCATTATTATCGTTAAATTATCAAGAAAAAACTCGAATTTATAATAAAACCCACATAAAACCTCACCTCTATTGCATATTTTCGACGAAATTTGACGGTTTCAGTTCGACTCGGACGGGGGACTGTACGTGCGGCTTTTTTTGCAAAATAACGCTAAAATTCACCGAATTGAATGTTTTGTTAAATTAAACCAGATTGTAATAGGTATTTACATGAGCAGTTCATGAAATGAAAGTTAAAAATAGGTATGTAAAGATATAAAAATCTGTTTGTAAATTAGTTTTGTTTTTGAAAGGCGTCATTGAATAATATCCAGTGTTGATAATTTTTGACAGTAAAATATTATCAGAAAACACATACCTATAAAACAGTAACCAGACTTTCCCTGTGCCTTGAATATTTTTTAAAAAAGTTTAATTGCTGTTCTATCGTATATTTTAAGGGTCCAAAACAATCCAAAGCCGGGAGATACTGACACAAAATTTTGGGTCATTTGTAACCGGATGGCGGTTCTACAGTGGTCTAAGTACGCAATGACAAAAAGAAAAATCATGGTCAGAACAGTGGTACCGGCATACTAGTCGCGTGGGCGTTAGTCGAACTCGTCGGATAAATTACGGAAGGCAAACGATTTGTAACACAAAAATTTTAGGATTTACCGATAGCCCATAAAAAAGAAGTAGGCGGTAGTGTCATGCCATACTTTTCCGGTGTAATTTACAGCCCACAATACCGACGTGAATGCGTTGATTTAAAAAAAAATTCAACCATTTGTACCAGGCTAATTTTTGCACAGGTAATCATCGTCCAGTAGCCATGTACGAAAATCGCCATGCCATACTTTTCAGACAGTTCCAAATGGTCGCCATACCGCCGAAAATCAGCAATTTTTTTTATATTGTATAAAATCATTTAATTTTATATTATTGTATAAAATCGTAGGAAATTCAAAACTGACATAAACGTATAGCAACATTTTTAGCCGACGCCATTATAGGACGAAATTCTCAATTCAACTGAATTTTTTGTTGGTTCCGTTATCTCCGCACTTTTAACTGGGTGAACCGATGATTTCTTCTACACTAATATTATAAAGAGGAAAACTTTGTTTGTTTGTTTGTTTGATTGTAATGAATAGGCTCATAAACTACTGGACCGATTTTAAAAATTCCGTTCACCATTCAAAAGCTACATTATCCACGAGTAATATAGGATAGGTTTTATCCCGGAAATTCCACGGGAACGGGAACTATGCGAGTTTTTATAGACACCGACACAACTAACACTGTATTCTTTGTACGGAAGGTATGACCCATATCAGTCATAGTCATAGGCTCTGGTAACTTCAGTCGCAGAAAAATCACTCATTTTGTAATGTGTTCAAAGATAAAAAATAGTAGAAAAAAAACTCAGTTTAAAACACGTTATAATATTTCTGATTTGAAGCTGCTATGCTATATAGTCGATAAATAGGCACCAAACTCTTAAAGGGGTATAATATTTTAATGTTTAAAAATCGAAACACATTTTATTTCTCGTCATCATTTCAAAGACGTAAGGGATTTAAAAAATTAACCCCGAACTAACTACAAAATATATAACAAGTCGAAAAAAACGTGATTTCTTGTCCGTTCCCCTATTTTTTTCGGTGTGTGTAGGTTGCATGCATATATTCCTACTAGGTATGAAGAGATATACAGAGAACGCTAAATACATTTGCCTGGTCACCATTACCATTCGATACACCATGACGTGGTAGAGGCCGTTCTATAGAATTACGTCAAATAATGTACTCCATCTTTTATATCTCTGTAGGTGAGATGTTCTCCACCCTAGCCATCATCAGGTCTCCAGAATATAGTAGAGTCCGTGTTGAATAAAATTAATTTCTAAATCGGTGTTTTCTTAACTGTTCCCCACTCTAGAACTTATAATTACTTGCTTAGTCATTTTAAGGTCTCCAGAATGGGTCATGTTACATGTAGTAGAGACTTTGCTTATAACGGTTAGAGCTATTACGCACTGTCGACCAGTCGCCGGCGACTGAGTCGCCGGCGACTGGACTTACTCCTGGACGACTGACGACTAAGTGCGCAAGCCCCTATTTAAACTATAGTAAGTCACAGTCGCCGGCGACTGAGTCGCCAGCGACTGGACTTACTCCTGGACGACTGAAGCCTGGTCGACAGTGCGTAATAGCTCTTAATGTTGAAAGATGAGTCTTCCTACATTACATTTACAATATACATAGTACACAATATTTACTATTCATAAATGTAATATGTTACTGCCTCTCAGAGAAAACATAAATTAGGTAGAAACCACTAACACATTACGATACAATACGATACAGTATACAATTCCATAATCTTTGGTCACTTTTACTTCAACAACGATGTATATTTATAGAGGGCGGTTAAAAAAACAAATTCAAATGTAGTGACAGAATCATTAAGGTCGTTGAACCGTGTAATTGCCTTAATATGAAGAATGAAGATTGTGATAGTATTTTGTTCAATTAAAACATTTTTTACAAAAAACAAAAAACGTTTTATTTGTAGGGAATTTTTTGAAGTGAAAATTATTTAGGCGCGTTCAGACTAGGGTTTCCGGAACCGGTCTCTTTTTTGAGAACCGGGAATTTCGGTACTTTACCTTAAAGGAACCGGGATTTCCCGGTTCTTTCGGTATTTTCGGGACTTGGGAGTTTTTTGTATTATAAAATTTTAAACAAGTGTTATGTGTATTAACTATTAACAACAAGTCAAAAGTAAACTTCAATCAAATATTCAAGTATTTTTATTGTAAATTCAAAGAATTTGTATGTCCATTCATCAAAAGACACACACGTGCATACAGGTGCAGTACATACAGGTACAGTACCGGGCCCGGGCGCCGTGCCGCTGCCGCTGCTGCTGCGCGCTGTCCCCCCCGCGCTCAAACACACCACACACGGGCATATAGGTGCAGTACATACAGGTGCAGTACATACAGGTGCAGTACATACAGGTGCCAGGTGCACGTACATACTGGTGAACGTACATGCTGGTGCACGTACATGCTGGTGCACGTACATACTGGTGCACGTACATACAGGTGCACGTACACACAGGTGCACGTACATACTGGCGCACGTACATGCTGGTGCACGTACATGCTGGTGCACGTACATGCTGGAGCACGTACATGCTGGTGCACGTACATGCTGGTGCACGTACATGCTGGTGCACGTACATGCTGGTGCACGTACATACTGGTGCACGTACATACAGGTGCACGTACACACAGGTGCACGTACACACAGGTGCACGTACATACTGGCGCACGTACATGCTGGTGCACGTACATGCTGGTGCAAGTACATGCTGGTGCACGTACATGCTGGTGCACGTACATGCTGGTGCACGTACATGCAGGTGCACGTACATGCAGGTGCACGTACATACAGGTGCAGTACATACAGGTGCACGTACATGCTGGTGCACGTACATGCTGGTGCACGTACATGCTGGTGCACGTACATGCAGGTGCACGTACATACAGGTGCAGTACATACAGGTGCACGTACATACAGGTGCACGTACATACTGGTGCCAGGTGCACGTACATACTGGTGCCAGGTGCACGTACATACAGGTGCACGTACATACTGGTGCCAGGTGCACGTACATACAGGTGCACGTACATACTAGTGCACGTACATACAGGTGCACGTACATACACTTCAGACGAAATTTTAAGGTTGTGTCATCGCAATAACGTCACACCATGGAGTGAGGCGATGATTTTCGTATCTTTGAATCTTGTCAAAGAAGTTTCACTTCTGACACGTGTGCTCGGCCCTCACGCTCTTTGCCATGTCTGTGGTTAGAATCTTCGTGGTCTGTGATCATTCTCTACTAGTGTTTCTCATCTCAATTGTACTTTCTTAATTTTTTTCCTTTTTCGTTGTTACTTGTTGTATTAAATAGTTAAGAAATTATTTCATAGCAAAAAATTATAAACATTAAAAAAACGTCATAGATAATTTCTAATTCCACCATTGGTACCTACCTCAATAAACCCGCGTGCCACAACTAGTCGAAAATTTATATTTAGGTACATGTTTCTCTAACATTGCGTGTGTTATAAACATAAATTTATTCAAGTTGATTAAAATTCGGGCCAAAATTTCGCATTCCCTTATCAGTAAATTAGCGGGCTAAACAGGATACCGGGGGCTGTATTCTTCCTATATTATTAACTAGCGGTCCGCCCCGGCTTCGCCCGTGGTACATATTTCGCAATAAAAGGTAGCCTTTCTCAGGGTCTAAAGATTTTCTGTGCCAAATTTCATCAAAATCGGTCCAGTAGTTTATGCGTGAAAACCATACATACATATCTACATAATTACATAATTACAAACCTTTCCTCTTTATAATATTAGTATAGACAAACGGTTAAACCCTAAGGTTTTAACCTACATTTTAGATTCTAAAAAAGTGCGTGTAGATTCAAAGATACCAAGATCGTCGCCTCCATGATGACGGTATTGCCATGACGCAATCTTGAAATTTTACTCTCAACGCGCCTAAAGAAAATTCACTTCAATCTATACTAATATTATAAAGAGGAAAGGTTTGTATGTACCTATGTATGTATGGTTTTCACGCATAAACTACTGGACCGATTTTGATGAAATTAGGCACAGATAATCTTTAGACCCTGGGAAAGAACATAGGCTACCTTTTATTGCGAAATATGTACCATGAGCGAAGCCGGGGCGGACCGCTAGTAATTTATAATTTTCTTTCATCTGTGTAGTGTGTAGTTTTCAAAGCTCCATTTAGATATACCATACAGTAACTATACCATACGAAATAGGATGTTGATTCATTCATATTTCATTAATTGTTATACACAGGTGTGTTTCTTATTTCAGGAGGGTTCCAGTTATCTCCAAATTTTAATTTTAATTAACTATGAAATACTGGTAAAAGAATAGCCAATAATATTTAATTTCAATTAATTTACCTCCAAGGCCACATACCTAGGATCTTTTTCAGTTACGAGCCATTAACCATAATTTTAATTGTTAGACGCACGATTATAATTAAACAGATCATTAACTGCTTTGTTTCGGGTCAAGAAGCGCGTGTCAAAATAATTTTATCGTTTTTACAAATTTCTGGGCGGCCGCATGACACAGCTTTGTAAAAAGATATCTTATGTCATATAGAAATAAAGTTCAAATTTCGGTAGCAATTTTTTATAGAACGAATTATCTAAGTATGTTATTTAAAACATTAGACAAAATTAAACAGCACGATTGTTGATTTGAATACGACCTTATTGCTATAGAATTAAGGGTTAAAATGGCCTGATAATGAACTACAAGCAGCAAAATAAAAATTGGTTCTGAAATCGATTAACGCATCTGAACGCATCTGCCGTTCGAAATTTGAATAATGACAGGTTTAAAAAACAAACATGGCGGACACCGAGCCCGCCATTAGCTGTAATTTTGTTGTTATCTGTCAAATGGACAACAGATTATACGTTTCAACTTATCGAGTAATTAACACGCAATTTATTTTATCGATAACATACATTTTGTTTCAAAAACTTATTTTTCAGAAGTACTGAAAAATAAGTTAGCGTTCAGTCTGTTCGATGGGATACTATTCTGTTTCATTCTTTTGTTTTAAGAGTAATAAGTTAATAACTATACTTTTCTTTAATTTTAATTTTAAGTTTCATAGATAATCGTATTTGACGTTACCTTTAGTACCTACCTAGAAATATTAAATTAAAATATTAAATATTTCAGGACAATTTTCACACATGGCATTTGGCACAATCTGATCCCATACTAAGCTTTCGTTTGTGTTATGGAAACCAGATGGCTGATAAACATACATATGTATATAATTTTTAAATAAATAATTATATAGATAATTAACACCCAGATACAGAGCAAACATCTATGTTTATCACACAAATATTTGCCCCGGGTGGGAATCGAACCCACGACCACTGGCTTAAGGAAGACAGGGCCACTACCAATCAAGCCAACCAGTCAGTTTGACCGCCATTAATTGTTATTAATCGTACCTATCTAACAGTAAAATGTCACTATTATACATAAATGAAAAAGCTCTATCTTCTCTCAAATACAAAACATCATTCATGATAAGATTATGCAAATTTAAACATAATGTGGGTAGGAATACTATGTTCTGATCTATAATCCAGTACAAAATATAATATGCAAAAAACAAGGGAAAATCCTATATAAACTACCACAGATAGAGCCAAATATTTCAGTAAGATATCTTGAAAACATTAAACTCTAGCGTATAATATCGTATCTACAACTTTATCAACACATTAGAAATTATTAATGAAGACCTCACTCAATGCAAAAAAGAAAAAAAAAACACAAACGTTCCAAATTCAATTCGGATAATGAAGTGACAGTTGATAACGCGCCACAAGCAACAACCGTGCGGTGAGCGCGTGGCAACACTTGGAGGCACGCGCGATGCCGCGATAACATTCCAAATTCAAAAACGTTCCAAATTTAATTAAATTAAGATTCCGAAACTCATTCGATCTAAGCCCGATATCGAATTATTCAAATTGAATTCGACGTTCCGCGTGTAAACATACGGCTGGATTTCCTTTTCTACTAATGGTATTAATTAATGAGCGAATAGTAGCGAATGGTAAGTTTACAATTTGAATTTTATTTTTCGAACGTTACGTTCCATTTGGACGTTAACGTTTGAATGGCGTGTATGGCCGGTAATTAGGGAACGGTCATGATACGAGAATGTAATCTGTATTACGGTGCGATAAAAACGAAATTGCTTTACTGTCGCCTTCCGTGACGTTGTATCGTTTGCTGGAAGTCTGTTTTGTAGCATTTTATGAGGAGTAATAATCGAATTAATATCGAGAATCGCTTAATTAAATAGATATGGTGAGTGGGGCGATTTTTGTAGGATTGGCGTTTATGGCGCAAGTTATGTGTCATGTTTGTATTTACAATTATTCAATTAGATTAATACATTAGTGTTGGTTCCTAGACTGAAGTTGTATGGATATTGCGTGAGTATTATGGTTATTTATGATTATGTTATGAAAATAATATATAAATATTCCTTTGCTTGAAGTTTAAAGTTTTTGAAGTGAAACTTCTTTAACGGGGTTGGACAAAAATTTAGTGTAACATTTTTGCGTTACGCCGTACGCGTGACGTTTTTGCGTAACGCCGTACGCGTGACATTTTTGCGTTACGCCATACTCGTGACATTTTTAAGGTCATAAAGAAGTTTCACTTCTTACGTGTGTACTCTAGTACACGCATACATTTTTATTTCTAGTGAGCTACGATCAAGTTGTGTAGTCGTAGAGTCGTTATCAATGATTTAGATAAAAACTGATGTTACAGAGATAAGATGATCTACTTGGATCTACACGCTTTATCCAGATTTATCTTCTAGTGATTTATCCATGATCTAGTTACCGTGTTATCAATTTCACTTACTTATCTAGATTTTACTCTACTAAATTACCTAAAGTAATTTATACCTCTTGATGGATGTACTTGAGTTTTAGATTTATAAAGTAAGAAGCACTTATGCAGTACATGTTAAGCTACAGTAAATGTCTAAATTAAGAAACTAACACAACAAAACTCTACATTTTTCATACAATATCATCATATTGTGTCTAGTTAGGTACTTACGTTACATTTATATTTTTGGTTTTATGGCATTCAAATGCTTTATAAATATAAATTTATAAAGAATAGAAAAAATTCGATCACGAGGCGGGACTCGAACCCGCATCCTTCGCGCCATTCCGGGGCGGATGCCTCACCATCATGTAGTGGCTGAGTTGGTGAGGCATCCGCCCCGGAATGGCACGAAGGATGCGGGTTCGAGTCCCGCCTCGTGATCGAATTTTTTCTATTCTTTATAAATTTATATTTATAAAGCATTTGAATGCCATAAAACCAAAAATATAAATTCAACAAAAAAGGTCGTGTTCCATCGTTACAATATTGTATTCACTGAAAAGTGCTTCATATTGGTTGAAATGGTTGTTAATCATCTCAATAGATGGCGCGCGGTGTGTCCCTTCAGACACATAAAACTGAAAGAATAGAATAAATTCGATCACTCGGGCGGGTCACGAGTGGCTGAGTTGGTGAGGCATCCGCCCCGGAATGGCGCGAAGGATGCGGGTTCGAGTCCCGCCTCGTGATCGAATTTTTTCTATTCTTTATAAATTTATATTTATAAAGCATTTGAATGCCATAAAACCAAAAATATAAATTCAACAAAAAAGGTCGTGTTCCATCGTTACAATATTGTATTCACTGAAAAGTGCTTCATATTGGTTGAAATGGTTGTTAATCATCTCAATAGATGGCGCGCGGTGTGTCCCTTCAGACACATAAAACTGAAAGAATAGAATAAATTCGATCACTCGGGCGGGTCACGAGTGGCTGAGTTGGTGAGGCATCCGCCCCGGAATGGCGCGAAGGATGCGGGTTCGAGTCCCGCCTCGTGATCGAATTTTTTCTATTCTTTATAAATTTATATTTATAAAGCATTTGAATGCCATAAAACCAAAAATATAAATTCAACAAAAAAGGTCGTGTTCCATCGTTACAATATTGTATTCACTGAAAAGTGCTTCATATTGGTTGAAATGGTTGTTAATCATCTCAATAGATGGCGCGCGGTGTGTCCCTTCAGACACATAAAACTGAAAGAATAGAATAAATTCGATCACTCGGGCGGGTCACGAGTGGCTGAGTTGGTGAGGCATCCGCCCCGGAATGGCGCGAAGGATGCGGGTTCGAGTCCCGCCTCGTGATCGAATTTTTTCTATTCTTTATAAATTTATACTTACGTTACATTTCATGAAGTTCATATAGTTTTTTACATTATTAATTTTATGTCATACTAAAGTTAGATATCTAGCATCTATACTAGGTTCTAGGAATCTAGACAGGAGACTAAATATTGTCCTACATTTTCTCATTTCTCATAACTTATAGGTAGTGTATCTATCCATGTTGAATATCGACCTTTAATTTGTTTCTAAAAGTGAACCTATACATCCAGATTAAATATTATCCTACACTTTTGAATTATTTCTTATAGAAAACCTATGCATTTTGTCTACCGTCTGACTGAATATTATTGTCCTAACTTTTTTATTACTTTTTATAGTGAACCTATATAACTTAAGATTGTCCTACATTCCCAAATTATTTCTTCTACTTAATCATATCAACAACATCAAAAGCTCGTTAACATCAACTTGTTGATCCCCACCGGAAGTGCGGTCGTCGGTACAGGAAGTGCTGGTTTAGTGTAACGTGTGCTGATACTTAACACCCTTGTGCACGCGAATTTAAAAATGGAATATTTTTTTCGTGGGAATTGGTTAAAGAACATATTATTGTTTATTGGATTGCTCTTACAAGTGAAGTCCCATGTCCACTAGTGAGGTAAGGGGCAGATTCATTACATACATCTGTTTCACTGATCGATTTTCTTTAAGGACAAGTAGGTAGCCTTCTGAGTCCTGCCAGACCCAGACATTGTTTTTTTCTTCGTCTCCACTGGGAATCGAACCCAGGACCCATCGGTGCTACGCTCACGCGTCAACCACTGTACCAAGGAGGCGGTCGATTGCTCTTGTATGTGGTGTAAATCCAACAATATGGAACATCATTTGATTGCTGTTATGTTTGATGTAAAATCAGTTGCAAATTTTAAGTCAACATCTACACAAATTGTTTAAAAATAAGGCAATCCATCTTTTTGTTTAGTACTGGTCTGTAGATGTTTTCACTTTTAGACCGGGAGATACTGACACAAAATTTCGAGTCATTTGTAACAGGATGGCGGTTCTACAGGGGTCTTAGTACGCAATGACAAAAAGAAAAACGATGGTGTGAACACTGGTACCGGCGGCTTAGTCGCGTGGGCGTTAGTCGAACTCGTCGTAAAAATAGCGAAAGTCAAACGATTTGTAACACAAAAATTTTAGAATTTACCGATAGCCCATAAAAATGAAGTAGGCGGTAGTGTCATGCCATACTTTTCCGGTGTGACTTACAGCCCGCCATACCGACGCAAATGTGTTGATTTAAAAAAAAACAATTCAACCATTTGCACCAGGCTAACTTTTGCACAGGTAACCATCGTCGTGTAGCCATTTACGAAAATCACCATACCATACTTTTCGGACGATTCCAAATGGTCGCCATACCACCGAAAATCTGCAAAAATTTTTTTTTCGCCAAACTTTTTGTACCAGTATTGCATTTGGATTTTTGGAGAGTATTTGATAAAATGTGACCATTATTATATTTGTCATACTTCTAGTAGGGGGAAAAAGTGCTATCATACTTCATAAATAAATTTATTATTAATTTATAGAAGTGAAGATTTCTACCACCTAGATCTTTGAAATTTTGTATTTATATTTGTTGAAACTCAAACTTATAGGAAAGATTAATGCCATACTGTTACAAATCGTTCAAAATACGAATAAAATCATACAATAAAAAAAATCTTATACACATTCGCCACCTCCCACAGGTATGGCATTATCACACTTCTATTTGTAATCATTCAGGAGTTGTTGAAAAAAAAATTTAGGGTGTTACAAATGGTTCGGCGAAAAAAAAATTTGCAGATTTTCGGCGGTATGGCGACCATTTGGAATCGTCCGAAAAGTATGGCATGGCGATTTTCGTAAATGGCTGCACGACGATGGTTACCTGTGCAAAAGTTAGCCTGGTACAAATGGTTGAATTGTTTTTTTTTAAATCAACACATTCGCGTCGGTATGGCGGGCTGTAAGTCACACCGGAAAAGTATGGCACGACACTACCGCCTACTTCTTTTTTATGGGCTATCGGTAAATTCTAAAATTTTTCTGTTACAAATCGTTTGACTTCGCTATTTTTCCGACGAGTTCGACTTCGCCCACGCGACTAAGCCGCCGGTACCAGCGTTCACACCATCGTTTTTCTTTTTGTCATTGCGTACTAAGACCCCTGTAGAACCGCCATCCTGTTACAAATGACTCGAAATTTTGTGTCAGTATCTCCCGGTCTATTTCTACCAGAGTAAACTATTATTATCATTGTACCCTCAACTACGAATATTTAAAAATCCCTCTTATTTTATTGTTTAATATGTTGATATTAATTTAATTATTCTGTACTACATTCTATAAATACACAAAGAAAATGCTTTAAATAAAAATGCCACATTAGTTATATTATATTTAATTCACTGTCTTATCGTAATTACAACAGTACAATGTAATTCACGAAGATAGTCATCTACTATCAATAAATAACTTTGATATTTAGAATAGCTCTTATACTAGCAATTACAAATACAATATGGCAACACTATACAAATTTATTCTAGTCCTTGGGTTGCTAGCGTGGAAAATGTAACCGTCAACGGTTTGGAGACAATTCTTTTTTTAAATAGTTTTATTCGTCTCTATTTTTTTAACGCTAGATGTTTGAAATATTGACATGATATTACAAACGTTAGATGACCACGATTCAATGGATTTCGAGTTAAATGTATAAACTATACTCTTTATGCAGTTGGTAATTATTCAAAAGAACATACATATTATTATTTGTAAGTCTTAACAAATAAGATTTATTTAGCTACAGGACTAACTCACAAAAAAGGCTTTATTTCCATGCGGAATAAATTATTTTGGTTTCATTGACATAATTTTTGACATCTCTGTAATACTTGCCAGTACAAAAAATATGGTTTATACTTTTAAGTGTATCGAAAGCCAAGTTTCAAAACAACATGAAATCAATTATTCACTAAATATTTGGCAAAGCGTAACAGTTAAATATTAGAAATAAGTTATAAATTTAAGCTTAAATATATCTTACACGAAAAGCACAGTCATTTCAAATTGCGTCTAATTATTTACAATTGGCTAGCGCTTATGAGGATTAAAAATTTGCTATTTACATAATATACAATGTGCAATGACAACGAATTTGTACGTTACATCTTACTACATAGAGACTAAAGTCCGTTAACACTCACAACACGTACGTCTAGGCCGTTCTAGAAGTGTCTGGCCGCCGCGTCGGCCCCGCTAGCGGCTTCAAGCGGACACTACACTAGACTGGACAGCGGTGCTCGCGAGGTGACCGGCGACGCGGGCAGCGGCTGCAGCTGCTGCGGCGCTTGCGGGGGGAAGTACACGCCGGAGTCGCTCGAGAACTGGGGATGTAGCGGCAAGGGAGTATGAGGCATCGTCGTGGGCCGCGACTCGTGGTACAGAATTGGCACACGGACTAATCTTTGAGCTGCGTGTGCCATATTTGCCGCTTCTAGTTCAGCAGCCAATTGCCTCTTCCATTTGTTCCTTCGATTCTGGAACCATATCTTGACCTGTGTTTCAGTGAGGTGCAAGCTAGCTGCGAGGCCCGCGCGCTCCGAGCTACTTAGGTATCTCTTCATGTCGAACGTGGACTCCAGCTGGAAGACTTGGGACCTAGAGAATACGGTTCTCGTTTTCTTCTTTCGTTTGCCAAGATTGGCGTTAGGGTCGCGTTTTTCGTCTTTATCGAAGTCATCGCTTTCGTCGATGTCTGGGTCGGAGTCTTGTGGGTCTTGTTGCTGCGGGTAGAGCGCGGGGTGCAGGCGTGGGGAGCGGGGGGATGAGCGCGAGGGGGAGGGGGGTGAGGGGGCGCGCGGCGGGCTGCGGGGGCGCGGGGAGCCTCCCGCTGAACCGTCCTCGTTGGTCGTGGAATCTTCTGGAACAAAATGATTTGATGAGTAAAATAAATATGTCAGGGTTATGGTGTTAAGATGACGTTGGTGTAAAGTTTCATAATGCATTGGACGTGTTCAGTATTAGTTTTTGTGAATGAATTAGGCTTGTGTTCTTGATTATTCGAAGTTCGTGTAAATAACACGTTGAGCTGCTTTAAATAAAATTGGCAAAACAAACAGCATTTATTTTTCATTGATCTGATTATTAGCTTATATATTTTAATGCATCAGCTCTATTAAATTCCTCTATGAAGTCTACTAACACCGCACGTGCAGCAAAAACGTACGATAAGCTAAAACAAACAGATACTAATCAGCTTAATAATAAACCTTGGCAAATCCGAGAAATCGTCTCCAATTAATGTTCATTTAGTGGAACTATTACTGGATTACGTTAAAAGGTTTCTAAACAAACGGACACGATTCGTATCCAATTACGATTGGTTTAATACGAAATAAATCTAATTGAAGGATTCCGCGTCTGTAATTAGGCAATTTCGCAGCTTTCATGTGTCGTGTTAGTTTTGAGGTTAGGAAATTGGATCGTGTTTGTCGATTCGAAAGCGATTAGGAAACATTGTGCATCTTTTTGTTTTCATTTGTGGTGGGAATGCTTTTTTTACTGGTCTTGACTGTGAATTTGGTTCAAGTCGTAATCATACCGTTTTATTGGATCGTTTTTTTTGTAGTTTTTTAAGTTGCGTAGCGCTTACCCATAACTATGTAATCTGTACAATGTTCTTATAGGTACTGCCATTGACAATGTGATGTTAACCTGACAATAATTATTACATATTTGAAGATTAGGATATAAATTATATAATAAATCCTATAATTTATTTTACTTCTTCACCACTATAAATCCATTTGAAACGATAAACTGAAAAACGATCATCAAGCTGTTTGAAAACTGTTTCATTAATTCATTCAATTACGGGAATGAAGTAACACACCTATATTTAAATGCTATAAAAAATACTAGGAGAGATATTATAAAGCAGCTCTGTCTCTTCTTCACGCCTAAATATCTAAACCAACTTGGATAAAATTTGGTAAAAACGTAGTTTGACAACTGAAAAAGAACATATGATAGGCTTATCCCGGAAATTCCACGGGAACGAGAACTATGTGCGACTAGCGAGACCGTTTGCAGAAAGCTAGTAGGTAGGTAATCAATAAAATATTATCTACCCCTAGCCCAATAAATAACCGTTAATACTTATTACTTAATATATTGCGTTAAAATATTAAGGCTATATTCGACAAAATATAACCCCCAAATGGAATTCAATTTACGCCATGACGAAGTGACAATGTTCTGATTTATTCCGATATTGAATTTCAAAATTCGAACACGACACGAAGGCGCGAAGCCGAATGTCATCAACGCGGTTGAATCACTACAATCGAACTGGGACGCATCCGCGCTTGACAGACAACAAAGCACTTTAAACCTTATTAACTAAGTCGAAAATCGCTTCCACGATTTGCACAACTTTTAAGACACCGTCCAATATAACCTGAAACTTGGCTAATGCGTAAATGCAAGGTTAGAGGGGTCTCTCGGAATGGTCACCGCTAGCACTGATTCGCATTGATTTTAGAAGCCACACCAGGTAATCCTTTGTTACCGTTGGCTTGCTGTTTACACAAACGCTTACTAGTTAAGCAGTTTATGAGTTTATTATGCGTTGAGAATATTATTTAATTGAGTATTTTAACTCGCAAGAAATAATGAGATTAATTGAGCGGAAGAAGTGTTAACACTAAACCGTTTGTTGCTAATTGTTTTTATTGGCCTATATTAATAAAAATGTAAGCGTCAATTATAATTAAAATAAAAGCTCAGCTATGAGCTAAGAGTTTTATGTTTCAGAGTTAATGAAAAAAGATTGACCAAGCAGACAGTTCAGTTGCCATAACAATAAAGTTCGATCAGAAAAAAAAATAAAAGGCCAACAAATGCAGTGACAGCTATCCGAACAAACCACATTCGAAAATTAAAACAACCGCGACATCACCAAATGCCACATTGCTTTTGGCGCGAATGGCGATTAATGGGCCTGGCGCGCGTGCGAGCGGGACGGGTATACGTTTGACAGTTCAGCGTCGCTATACGTATAAATGTTGTAGGACGGCAGAAAAGCATTGTTCGGTCGGTTTGGGCCGCGTGAAATGGCGTTCGCTTTGTTTTCCCCGGAGATGGGTTTTGGAAAATTAAAGCGAAATGAGCGGGGTTGAGAGAGCAGACGGGATGACGATTGCTTGTTTACCATAAATATAGCGCAGCAAAATGTGAGAAGTTACGTTTTGTACTTGAAACAAAAGATCTGTCTTATGTATGTCGGAAATTATTATGCAAACTTTTTGCAATTGTAACATTTCGCAAAATGACATGGCGCCTCAGTTTTGCAGCTTACGATTGGGCCATTGTTTTAATACATACTTGTAAAGGTGAAGAGGAATTATGTAATCATTATCATGTTCACTTTATGTACACGACACAAAGGTTTTTGTGGTATTTTTTGCTTGTATTTTCCAGACAGATAATCAAAAAGATTTTTAAAATAGAAAAATACCTTCAGTCCTGTATGGAAGAGTTACTGGCAACATTAGCAATTTTAGCATAGTTGTAAAAAGCAATAATTTCTCTGACTTTCATTTTGCGATATGGAAGAACATATAACGGAAAAGAAGGTAAATATTACATAGATAGGTACATAGATAGATTTCCGCCCGCGGCTTCGCATGCGTTTTCAAAGGAAAACCGCATAGTTTCCGTTTCCGTGGGATTTCTGGAATAAAACCTATCCTATGTTTTAATCCAAGTTACCCTCTATTTGTATGCTAAATTTCATTATAATCGGTTCAGTAGCATTTGCGTGAAATAATAACAAACACACACACACACACATCCTCACAAACTTTCGCATTTATAATAGTAGCAGGACATATTTAACATATTTGCTGTTTGATGTGAATAAATAAATGAAATATTACACACACATTAAATACTACTTTAACCCTTTTTTTTACGTGATTCAAAATAGCGATCGAAAATTTTCAATTGCTTTAAAGTTTCAAATTCAAATAAAATGCGATCTAAAATTTTAAATTCAAATGCGACCTATTTATTTATATTTAACTTCTATTACCTACCAAAACCAGAAAGCGCGTTATAAAATCACAACCATCGATTGGCCGAGGCCGTACAAATGCTAATCCGTGTCACTATGACATTCACTATCGTAGTGTTGCTATAATCCTACGTTACATAACTAATACTTTTTAGTGTATTTTAGTTTATGACCTTAATACGAATGATACAATGTAGCGGTTATGGAGTTCTGGAAATTTGCGAATGTGTGTTAAACCCGTCTTTGTGTGTAAGTATGGAATATTATTTTCTGTATGTATATAATTTGCTTAAGAAAGAGTTAGATGATTGTTTTAATAAAGATTGTAATTATGTTATATAGCTGTTTGATTCAAAACTATCTTCTCAGACGAATGTATTAGTAACTGCCTACTGAGCCGACGGTCCCGGGTTCGATCCCCGGTCAGGGCAAATATTTGTGTGATGAACTCAATTATTTGTTCTTGGGTCTGGGTGTTATTATCTATATATATGTATTTATTAAATACTAGCTTTCGCCCACGGCTTCGCCCGCGTTTTCAAAGAAAAACCCGTTCCCGTAGGATTTCGGGGATAAAACCTATCCTATGTCCTTTCTCGGGTATCAAAATATCTCCATACCAAATTTCATGGAAATTGGTTCAGTAGTTTAGGCGTGATTGAGTAACAGACAGACAGACAGACAGAGTTACTTTCGCATTTATAATATTAGTATGGATTATATTTATCGTCGCCTAGTACCCACAACACAAGCCTTAATTGAGCTTACTGTGGGACTAGGTCGATTTGTGTAATAATGTCCTATTATATTTATTTATTTATTTATTTATTATAGCATAGCCTCATTATAAAATGTTCCATCGTCTTTTGTAAGGTAAGATTGTAGATCACGATTGTAAATTGTAATGTTTTCATTGCCATTAACAAAAAGACCCAGTTGCATACAGATGCATTGATTATGATTACATTCGTGTAGATAATATTATGCTCGAACGGTGAAGGAAAACATCGTGAGGAAACCGACATGTCGAAGAATCAAAAGTTCGACGACATGTGTCATCCGCCAACCCGCACTTGGCCAGCGTGGTGGATTATGGCCTGTACCCTCATAGGAGGCCCGTGTCCCAGCAGTGGGAACGTATATGGGCTGATGATGATGATGATGATGAGATAACATTATGATTCTTATTTAAATATTACCTAAATTATCAATAGAATATCCCGATTCTGAAGTGACGCCTAGGTTACTCGGAGTGAATTCTTGCAGTTTCGATACATAATAGTTTTATAGAAATTTTTGATATTAAATGGATGAACGAGTCAGTGGGTCACGTAATGACCACCACCCGTGGGCACTTGAATTTTTGTAGCGGTTTGTAAAAAAGGGTCACATTAACTAGGTACTGTCGATATTTACTGCCAGACTAGCTTTATTACGAAAATATGTTTCCACACGCGTAATCCAAGGATATTCCCAAGAAAGAGATGTTTTCAGTTTTACTGAGGTAAAAAATAGCCTATAACCTATCCATCTCCAGACACAATAATCATATCATAAGATCGCTCCATTCCGTCGAGAAAGTAAGACAAACACCTCTTCGCCCGCGTAATCGAAGGAAAACGCATAAAATAAATTTATGTATGTTTTTTCTTTACAGGTCACAAACTATCTTTGTGTCAAATTTCACCCAAATCGATTCTATAGAGCCGCTGTTACGCATGAAAAAGATACAGACGTACAGAAAGCGTTACTTTCGCCTAATATTAGCAAACATGAAAGTGAGACTGATAGACAAAGTTTATTTTAATAAATTAAGCTCCAATATTTACCTCTAGGTGGAGTTCGTTCATGAGGTCTCTGCCAGTACCAGGGCGCAGGCACGAGGCCCCCGTAGCGACCGGCGAGCGCACTCCATTGTGATATTAAGCCCAATCTGTAACAAATATAACCGTTATTTAATTGTTAACTTTTGAATAATATATCGTCGAAATCTTTACGTATAAAAACAATAAATTTGCGTGTAATATATGCTTATTTCAGTTGATGAATCAATTCATTGTTATATTTTTCAACTCTAATCTCTGAAGCTATTTAATTTCAATTCTTGTTTGGTTCAACTTAAGAAAAATATATTTGACTTAGTACTCTACCTAGTCATAGTATAATTTAATAAGCAAAACAGCAATTTTATTAACTTTCCCATCATTCTTTCATAAAGTTATGTTCATGAATGATGAGCATCTCACGTTCCGACGGCCAATCTCCGTGCAGACATAAATTTAAAGCAACGTAGGTACAACAGATAAACCGAAAGATGTAATAAACCGTTATTTAAACTTGTATCATATACACTATAGGATTTTTTGGTTGTAACAATTAATCTCAAAATGTACTCGAACGATAAAAAATACATATACATATTTCCACCAGAGAGTACCTATACCATATTCTTGGCCACCTTTTTATTATACTTCTCAGACACGTCGTCTATATTTTTTACTAGCTTTCCGCCCGCGGCTTCACCCGCGTTTTCAAAGAAAAACCCGTTCCCGTAGGATTTCCGGGATAAAACCTATCTTATGTCCTTTCTCGGGTATCAAAATATATCTATACCAAATTTCATGCAAATTGGTTCAGTAGTTCAGGCGTGATTGAGTAACAGACAGACAGACAGAGTTACTTTCGCATTTATAATATTAGTATGGATATTACCACCAGACAGTACCTACTCTTTACCACTTTTTTATCATACTACCCAGGCACGTCGTCTATATTTTTTATTAGTCTTAGTCAGTCTGGGCCATGGACAGACCAAGGACCAAGGCTATTTAGTTACTAAAAGTAACAATCATACATTATGACGATCTATTAACACAAAATTAAATCACAATGCAATACAATGAAACCCCAACAGATATCAAGTGATGCGTGTTTTGAGAACAATAAAGCTAGCCAATCAACTGATAATGAAAGAGGGAATTAGTCAATTGCCACACAGACACAATTCAATATTAAGCGCGTCACACACGGTGAAGATACTATAATATTTTATTTTAAGATAGGTAAGTACTGTAATATTTTATATTACAGTATCTTAAGGTATCCGGTATCAGCGTTCTGACCATCATTTTTCTTTTTGTCATTGCGTACTAAGACCCCTGTAGAACCGCCCGCGCCATCCTGTTACAAATGACCCGAAATTTTGTGTCAGTGTTTAGGGTAAGGTAGGGTTTAAGATACTGTAATATAAAATATTACAGTATCTTAAGATAAAATATTATAGTATCTTCACCGTGTGTGACGCGCTTTAAGCTGGCGACGTGAAATTTTGGTACATTGTAACGGTAGGAAATTCCTGCAATTAATTGATTAGGGTAAGTATAAACTACTTATATCTCTACACTATTTTGCCTGCCCAGATTGATAATTTAGTTAGGGAGTTTAATTTTAAAATTACAACTGGTTTTGATAAATCATCGTCAAATATTAATGTCTTAAAGGTTATACTGAATTAATTTTCCACTTTTATGACATTTAAAATATGTCTGTATAACAAATAGTTCCATAAATACCAATTATACACAAACTACAACCTGTGCTACAACGCATAGTAAGATCCAAGCATGAATCGTGTATAAAACTATAGATTAACCCAAGATTAACCCGTTCAATCTTCAACCATACCTAAATAAAACACATTTCAAAGCAGTTCTAACATTTGTTCGTAAAAGGCATCAGTGTTGCCAGCCTAACAAATTCGAAAATGGAACAAGTGGTAGAAAAGTAATAAATCACTCCGGGAATAAAATGTTGCCATTTTCTTTTTCTTTTTTCTTTTTTTCAAAGCGAATGTTCTCGGTTGTGACACGAACAAGCTTTCTCGCTTACTAGTCGTAGCTAGTCGATCAGATATCGTGGAAATATCGATAGAAACAAAGAGGATTGGAGGCGAGCTCACGGGACTGCTGGCTAGTGATGTGAAGAGGTTATCGATGTTTTATTTATGGGAATTTTATCGATAGGTGAAATTGGGTTATGAACAATACATAAGAGGTAAAACAGTAAATCATTGCAAATTGAAGGGCATCGACTTTCGTATGATAATCAGACAGTAACACGAGCGATGCCATGGGTGGAAAGATAGTTGTTAATTAAATGTATAATGCTTTAACGATAAACGTATACAATCACATATAAAACTGACTTTAATACTACGCAAAAAAAAAACATTAAACCAGTATAATATTTTCACTATTAAACGCTTATCATTTTCCACTAAGATAAACACCACTATTCATAACAAAAAGGCACAACAGTACCATTAAAAAAACAAAGAAACAATTATTTAAACGGTAAAAAATTAAAGGCATAACTTGCTACATTCACTTTACGGTCGTAGCACGGCTACGTTGCTACGCGGTCTACGCCGTAGCACGTAGCCATTCTTATATGAAGCTACGACTTATTATCAAGAGCGAAGTCGTGTGTTATAAAGTTATTTCTTTTTTTTCGTTTAAAATTATAATATAATGTTTTTAATTAAGAAGTCTTTAACTTTAATAATTTCAAATATTCTTGTACGTTTTATCAAACAATTTTATTCAATTGATTCTGATAAAAACTTGGTTATATTTTTATTAAATTTTCGCCGTATTAGTACAATGATATCAATACTATATAAAATAAATACCAACCTGCACAAATTTTTCAATTTTAATCTCTAAACGAAAGTAGATTCTACACAATCTCAAAGATACATTCTGATAAAGCTCTAAAACATCGATAAGATCGCCCATCACTAATACTAACTACCAGTTTATCGATATCTTCGACAATACCGATTGGATGCTTTATCGTCAATAATTCAGCTCTCGATGGAAACACAAATGATTGTGTTGTTATGAGAAACACATTTCTGTTCGATTGCCTGTGAGTAATTAAAACGGAGTAATAAAGGGAATGAACACGTAAATATTATAAAAGAAATGTAGCGGCAACAATATTCTACCCTTTTTATATTATCTGTTCGTAGAATCGAAGGATTTCAGCATTGTAGTATAATGTTTTTGTTACATACATTTCCTAGAGGTAGCTATTTCAAGAGACAATTGCGAATGCTATATTATATTCGTAGAGGTATTTTACTCGTAGATTCAAAGCTTCTCAAACAATTTGCCTCTTTAAATAGCAATCTGTACCATAATTTAATAATCCCAAAGTCAAATTTAATTTAAAATTTCGCGCTTCTGCATGGAGTCAATGACGCGCTAAAAAAACCAAGTCGACCAATTTGCATTGGTCCCGCATTTAATCCCAGCAGGGAAGTTCCAAACTCAAATTCCATTACACGATAAAGTACTGCTTCCTTTAAAAGCGGAAAGGAAGAAGCCACGCCGTGATTGGTTGGCTCACCGCGCTCTGATTGGCCGTCTCATAACCCCGCCTCCCTCGAGGGGTATAAAAATCGATGCCCGTCACCCGCGCGTTTCTTTTTGCTGCGGCGCGTCTGCCCGACACTCCACACTTGTTACTAATAATAGCGTTTGTACTTTCTTTTATAGCATAAAGTGTTTACTTGTATCTGTTGTCTGTGCAAGCGACACGGGAGCCTTTTGTTGGTAGATAGGGAGGTATTCTCGGACGCGTTTAAAAGCTTCTAAGAGATATCTTTTCGCTTATTCCTAGGTTCACGACGACAATAACGTAACGGCTATTCTCTAGAATAGGGCTTTTAACTGCTTAACTGTCAATATAACATAGTATATTATTATTTGCTCGTTTTAAGAGAATTCGAGTTTTAATGGCCGCTATTATGAAATAGTTTTACGAAAAATTTAAACGTTTGTGTTAAACACAAAGTATTGTACAAGCAAAACGTTTTCGGACAATTGTTATTTTGATACAATACGGGTTTATTGTACGCACGCTGTATGAAAATGAGACGATTTCAGTTTACTAATAAACAGACAGTTGTCCGCACTAAAAATACATTCAATTGTTAAAATCATTTCCAGAAAGGCAACCAGAATTCCTATACCTATATTGAATTATTACTCAGTTTGTAGAAAGAAATTTCTTTATTGAATCTCTCTCACATAGACCAAAAAATGTATCTAAAAACTTATTCCAATTAATAAGTCAGAACACTGAATATTTTACATATATATATCATACGCAAAAAAGCTAAAATAGTATAGTTTTTAACACCAAACACTAGTCTCAACACGATTCTTAAACTGTACATATAGACCATACCATAGATCTAAACACAAGCAAGGATTATCCTCCTTGTAAATTACCTCCTAAATGGTCCTCTCAGCTTGAATGTTACAACATGACAGTAGCTTGGGAAAATGTCTCAAAGACCCTCAAAGGAAAATATAATAGAAAGAGGTAGAATAAAAAGCATAGTTGGTCCCTTTTGAAATGTTCTTACAAGGCTTGTTGGCAATCTTGTATTTTAGATAAATAATTATAGACATGAGTAACTATAATATGTACATAGAAAATTTTAACTACTACCTTATGGTGATAAATAATTGTTAAACTGAACATTTTGAATCGTGTTTATGGTACTACTATATAGCAGTATTACATTTTAATTGACTAATAACGCCAGTTGAGTTTTTATCATTAATGCAAATTCGGATTTGCAATATTTTGACTATCATTGACTATTTATAGGTATATTGATTGATTTAACTTGGTGCCGAATTTACGTATTTAAAAATATAAAGAACTTTCATAATCAAGAAAAATCGAATAAGGCCTCCCCCACATTGGGCGTAGGCCGAGCGTACGCGTTTCCTGAGCGTGCTGCCGGCGTCGGCGCGGCGCGGACGTCGCGTCAGCGCGCCGTCTGTGGGGCGCGGGCTACGCGTTGTCCAGCGCCGCGCGGGCGCTGCGTGAACGCCGCGCAGACGCCGCGCTTACGTCGCGTTCTATGGGCGTTCGGCCGCCCGTGCCCCCCGCACACATTCCATGAGTGCGAGGGGCACGGCGCGGGCGGCCGAGTGCTTTAGACGCGACGACGCGTCGGCGCGGCGCTTGCGCAGCGCTTGCATAGCGTTCGATGGCGCGACGCCCGCGCCCCACAGACGGCGCGCTGACGCGACGTCCGCGCCGCGCCGACGCCGGCAGCACGCTCAGGAAACGCGTACGCTCGGCCTACGCCCAATGTGAGGGAGGCCTAAGTTCTAAACATATGAGCATATTCACGATAAAATTTAATTTATCTATAAACTTTACCCAAATAAACTCATATTCAACTCATATTTGCAAGTATTACATCTATTCTGAGAAATGTCTGTATTGAGAATAATTCTAAGTAATATGTATATTAAAGACTAACAACGATATGTAATATATCATCAAAGGATACAAACTTCATTGATATCAATGTCATATATTAAATAGAAAATTGGTCCGAAACTATATCCCTGAGACACCCCTTTGATTTTATCGATTTCTTACCTTTAAACGAAACAAGTTTAATGAAAATGAGATTCCTTTGAGTTCTCATGACTGAGAATGTACTTATTTATATACATATCGGTTCTCTTAAGCAAGATTGAGATATTTCGGGAGATAAAACCGCATCCCTGCTACGTATAAACCCCTTAGCATCTCCCCTCCGAATTCCTTAAAAATCCACAAATATATCAAATTCTCTTAAAGGATAACGCGAACTTCCCCTTATTTAAGTACCTTTCTCTAAGAATGCAGCCAATTATGCCCAAGTTTATATGCGGAGCGGATAATAATATTCTTGGCTCAATATAGAAATATTACTTTTTCCGCTCAATACGTTCTGAAAATATCTGGACCTGGAAATAGGATTTCAGAGTAACATGTTGTAGAATTACATTTTCTAATTTAGTTGCATATTGATATGAAAATAGATTTTACAATATCTATTTTATATGATTAAGTATCTGGTCAGATGTAATCTACTGTACCAAATTTAAAATATACCTACATATTATAATAGTTATAACGTAGGTTGAAATTGCATTTCATATTCTACTATCATCAAGCGGTTTTCGAGATTAGATCATTTCTTATTGCAGATCAGATCAAAATAAATATAAATAACACATATTATGTGTTTCATATAGCAATTTCGTTTTTCAATTCGATTAATCTATACTTATATTATAAATCTGAAGAGTCTTGTTTTGTTGAACGTGCTAATCTCAAGAACATCGGGTCCGATTTGAACTATTATTTCCGTGTTAGTTCTAGTTGTGTCCCGCGGTTTTAAACGCATTGCTACGCTTCTATTGGTCTTACATGAAGTCTAAAGTGATGACCATTTATGGAAGAAGGCTATATGCTATACCTATATCTTCACTTTATATTACATCTAAGCGTAGTAATGCGTGTTAATCAGCGCAACCCAGCTATAACTTAAATAATTCAGCAATTATAAGTCTCTCACAACATTTGATCCAAAAAATGTATAATCGCTTTTGCCTCTACTTTAAGCCAAACCCAGATCCATTATATTATTTGTATTTAAGAGGGTGAGTAGCCATCTCACCCTAAGGAGCAGTCTAAGATTCGACCCTCCCCATCTGGACCTATTAAGGGTATTTAGGGTCCCGTAAATATGTGTATAATCTGTGCTTTTTAACGCTTGTAATAAGGTTTCATTAGTTACTTTGATTTAGGGTTCCCCTTTCTAAATAGAAGCGTTAAGGCGAACTTAGATACGAGGTTAGTCAAATAGTCACTGCAATATTGTAATTGAACGTGTGGTTACTCAAACTCTACTATGAACTCAACTATTTTTGCACGCACATTTGTGAATGTTTTTACAACAGATTTATGTCTTATTTAATCTAGAAATCGTATTCACTACAGCAATTGCTGTTTAATAAGAATTTTAATAAAATAAATCTCCGATAATCCTCTGTTGATTACAAAAAATGTTTCTCTATTATACGAATGTTATTATTATTCATTGAAAGCAATAAATAAATTATTTTAATAACACATGTTCATAATCAAATAAAGATATTTCTTTTATTTCCATAAACAACTTTCATGTTGGCCGCAGGCTTCGAAAAAGTCATACAATAAACATTTACAATACACAAACTAATTAACCAGAGCAAAAAGCTTTTTAAATCCTCTTACTTTATTTCTAAACATTTTTATTTATTATCCTTCTAAAATTACTTCATTAAGTTGATTTTTACAAGAGCGGACATTGTAAGGAAAAAAAGTTGGAATGTCACGAAATGGAGGGAAAAGTGACAGATGCTTTACATTATAAACAAAATGTCGACTGTCACTGAAGGCGTAATTAAGATGGGAAGAGGGTGAGCTTGAAGACGTTTACTAGATTTTCTTTTGTTATCGCGTAATTATTTAATCTGTTTATTTTAAGAGTTTCAAGAGCTTTAGATTGAGTTATACAATGATCATGGCGATACAATTTTTGTTGAATATTTTCTGACGACGAATTCACTCATTTTGGGCATTAATAAAAAATTAAATAATTGTAAGTACTTATTTATTGAAAATATATTATATTTCAATATGCTATAAGTAGTTTCTATTTGCATATTTACATTCAGTTAAAACACTATTTTACCTCGAATATATCAAATATTTATTGTAATATTGTTTATAATACACGTTGCAACAAACAAGGAATACACATTTCAATATATTTACACCCATAGACACGCATACGCATCACAACATTGTCAAACTACGCACTACGAACCCTAAAAAATACCGTAATCAAAGCTACAAGTAGTTACTTATCTGCACTGTAAAATCCGCGAATAAAATGACCCTTATCACGGTAAATGCGTATGGCTAGCCGCAGGGTCATGTAAACACGCGTTTGACGGCCACTCCATTTGTTTTGGTTACAATTTGTGAAAATCACGACCTTTTTAGTGAACTGCGTCTTTGACAGTGCTAAGATTGCGAACTCAATTGCAAATGGCTTGATGGATGACTTCTAGTTAGTCTGTGGTTATGGGTTGTTTAGAATGTGTAAACAGTAACATGTAACTCTGGTATTTATAGTCTGTTTATGATAACGAGCATGTTAATAATTTTAAACTGTGTAAAAGACCCAGGTTCGAGACCAGGTGAGCGCGCAGGAAATAAATTGATTTTTCAATTATTTATCTGCGCATGTTTTAACATCACCACTGCTTGAACGGTGAAGGAAAACATCGTGAGGAAACCGACATGTCGAAGAATCAAAAGTTCGATGACATGTGTCATCCGCCAACCCACACTTGGCCAGCGTGGTGGATAGTGGCCTGTACCCTCATAGGAGGCCCACGTCCCAGCAGTGGGAACGTAAATGGGCTGATGATCATATGTAAAAGAATGACAAATGAATCCACTTAAGCAATTTAACAATTTAAAAATGCAAGGCTTTGATAATTGCTACGACTTTTCAATTAATGGTTTTTAGTAAAAACTCAATAAAACAAGCACTTCAACTAAGCGAAAAAGTATTTGATAAAAATATGAACAGATAAAAATCTGTTGTTTTGTGACAAAATTATGGATTGAGTTAAATCTGAGTTGAGACTAGTAATAAGAATTTGCCAAACTAGCTTACTTTGTTTTAGTAGATGAAATTGGATATTAGCTAAATTATAGACTTACTAGCGGTCCGCCCCGGCTTCGCCCGTGGTACCTACATGTTTAATCTATCATATCTCTCAAGTTGGATCGAACTGCACATGGTGTGCGAATTTTATTATAATCGGTTAAGTGGTTTAGGAGTCCATTGAGGACAAACATTGTGACACGAGAATTTTATATATAAGATTAAGATAACGAATAGATAGTCCAGTCATACTTTTAATTTCTCACTAGGAAACAGAATTTAAAGTATATGTACTGGCTTGCTTATGCATAAAACAGCTGAAAACTAAAGTCGTTATGATCTATTGCTTGGCGACGGCAAGCATTAGGGGAAAGGGGCCTAAAGTGGGCACAGAGCCTAAAAAGAGGGCACTCAGTATAGTATCGGAATTTTAAATAATGGCGCGCGCGCGACTCGTGAGCACGATCCCCACACCCCTCCCACCTCGCGGCAGTCGTTAGATTCGCTTGCGAGCACGCATTTACAAGCTGCAACAAATAAATGTTTTTCGACGATTTTTGAAAAATATTGCAAGGTATGTAATATGTGTTCTTTTTATTTTGGTGTTTACAATCCTTTAACCAAAATTTGTTAGTTATTAAGTGGCTATCTGGCCATATTTTGGTTCCATAAAAATCCACGTGTCTAAAAATTTTGAGGTAGAATTTCGTCTGAACCTTTCAAATGTCGAAAAAGGCAAAGCGGGCAGGGTAAAGCGGGCACGCGCCCGCTTTGCCCCGTCCGCTAAAATGTTACATTCTTTTGTTAATTTTCGCTTATAACCGGCGTAAATATAAGCGTAACTTCACAAGCCTCATGGCAACGCTCAACTATGCAGCAAGCAAAACGAGAAGTACAAGAGTTAGGAAAACCTGTCAAAAAAGTAACAACTAAATATGGGATTCCAAGAACGACATTGCAGACATCTTAAATTGGGTTCGTGTAATGTAAAGCTTGGTAGGTTTACTACTTACTGTCTTTTCTATGGAACAAGAAATGGAGCTTTTGGAATACGTATTCCACATGGACTCTTTATTTTACGGGCTGTCTAAACAAGAATTTTTGGAACTTGTGTACCTACCTATTAGTTACATTATTTTAGGATTTATATAAAAAAAATATGTATATGAAATAATTGTATCGCTTATTAGAGACTAAATAATGATAGACTGTAAACAGGGCGTTATTTTTTTAAATATTATTTCAGATATATGTATCTGGAAATATTGTACCTAAAAGTTTAAAGCTCCTAAGAAATTCCTTTGTTTCATATATTCATTTAAAAATAATTGTATGACTGTTTGAAATACATAACTTATAAAATATTTTTGTGTCTTTTACTCTATTTATTATTGTATATATTTTTTGTGGCTGTATATTTTGAAATCTACTGTTTAAATCCAGGCCTGCCCGCTTTACCCAACTACTGCCCGTTTTGCCCTAAACGAAAGCCCGCTTTAGGCCTCCCCTTCGGGCAAAGCGGGCAATCGTAGGCTTTTAGTAATCTGTTAATAATTATTATATACTTTAACTTTTGACAAATTTAACCACTTAGCATTCAAAAGTATTTATTAATGGAACTTTTGGCAAAAAAATAAATGGATTAACTTCTTTCCAAACTTCATTTTTTTTAATTTTCCCGTAAGGTGCCCCCTTTGGGCCCATCTCCCCTATCTGCCGTCGGGTTACGCGTCAGCTACGAAGAGAAAAAATGTTCATGTATTGCAGTCATCTGGTTGAATCTGCTATTTGATTGAATGACTACCGCGTTCATTAAATGACGACATTTAATTGAATGACTAAAGGACAGCTCGTCAAGTTATTTAATGTTAAAAAATTGTGAATACAGTGCAACCTCGATATAACAAATCTGAAGGGAACAAATAAATATTCGTTATATCAAGTAATTCGTTGAACTGAGGTTCGTTATGTTGAGGTTAGGTTGGTCTAAAATTCGTTATAAAGAGGTCTTTTACGTTTCTGATCCATTTCAACTTGAATCTTTAACAATAGTGACGAGCAGCAGTGTTCACATTACTTTCCAATTTAAATTTTTAAATTAAACAAAAATGATCGTTTTACGAACAAAAGCATGTCGAAACCTGTCGCGACATGAATCACATACTATGAGATTAAGAATAATTACATTGGTTGAAACTTTATATAAAGGTTTTGGGTTGACGAAATTCGTTAATTAGAGGTATTTATACTTTTCTTGATAGTTAAAAATTCGTTATAAAGAGGTTGTTCGCAAAAAATGTTCGTAATATAAAGGGATATTTTATATTGAATCTTATGAACAATTCAAGGGGATTTCGAAAAATTTGTTAAATCGAGGAAATCGTTATATTGAGGTACGTTATATTAAGGTTGCACTGTATTACTTAAGAAAAATATGTATAAGTACTTCTCTTGGTTAACGTATCACGTTACTTAATAAAATAACAAAATAAACAAAGTAATTGACTAAGTTGAAACCATTTCAACTTAACTAATTATTTCGCTATGAATAGTGCTTAAAGCGAACAACTTGTATTGAAAGGATTTAACTGACTAGTTAAGTTTTAGCGGTCAGGTACTGGCTCCAGTCGTAGTTAAGTTTGTGCTTCGTTTGGTTGATACTTAACTATGAGCTAGTTTACTGGCTTATACTACTGGCTTATAACACTTTCCAAAAACAGTATTGTTTTATATCACATAGCTATTTTGCAAATAGAGAATTTATTGAAAAGCTTTTGTGGATATAATATTGCATTCCAAATTCTAGTTATTTATAACTAGAGGATCTTTCTGCAGTGATAAATATTGTTATCTCTATTATTTTCACTCTATTTCTTCTATTTGTCTAGTTAATAATCCATGTAAACGAGGCATACGCCCATAAGCTCAATCCAAGTTTAATTATGTACAGCTTATCAATATCATAAGTTCAGAACTTGAAGAGTGCTTCTGAGATTAAGGAACAAATTTTTAATAGTCTAGCTTTAAAATAATTTCAATATGATGTCAAAGTCAAGGTAAGTATTTTTTTATATAGGTATTTTATCAGAAAATAATTTGTTTTACGATATAATCAAATAAACTATAATTTTAATGTCACCTTAGACCTGGGTTCGATTCCCGATGGAGACAATGAAAAAAAAATGTCTCGTCTAGCAGGACACAGAAGGCTGATCACCTTCTTGTCCCTAAAGAAAATCGATAAGTGAAACAGATGTATAATGCATCTGGCCCTTACGCCACTAGGGGACATGAGACTTCACTTATCTATACTAATATTATAAAGCTGAAGAGTTTGTTTGTTTGTTTGTTTGAACGTGAATCTCGGGAACTACTGGTCCGATTTGAAAAATTCTTTCGGTGTTAGATAGCCCATTTATCGAGGAAGGTTATAGGCTATATATCATCACGCTACGACCAACAGGGGTGGAGCCACGGGGGTGAAACCGCACGGAGCAGCTAGTATGAGTTATAAAGGACCTACCTCGACAACATAGCATCATTAGCGTTCCCAAAATGATTAGCAGCGATTGCAGCTTCTAGAACATTCGAGTCCCTTCTCGGTTCCGCTCGGTTCAGGATCGAGCTGATCGAGAAACTTGTATACGGAGCGCTTCCAGTAGCCTTCTCTTCTTTCTTTAGATCATAGAACGGACTCTTCTGGTCTTTTCTAGAAGGTGAGGACGGTATATCCGGACTGCTGGCACCAGATACAACGTTCACTTCGATGTCGTTGTCTTGAGATGAGACGGGGGAATCCATTGTGGTTCTAGCACCGCATTTTATTTTTACCTGAGGGAAAAGTGTTACATTATTGGGTTGTAAGGGGAGCAATTATCTTGTTAGAATAGAAAAATATGGTTTAAAACTGGTTTAATATTTAAAACTGTTGCATTCAGCAATACATTTTTAGAGTCAATTTTATTAAATGGCGTAAAAGATACCTGCAATAGTATCTCATAAAGGATTTCATATAGTTTTAATAAAACATATTCTTCAATTATTAGCTGGTATATCTTTCGAATATTTCATCAAAATCACTTCAATAGCTAAGCTATACATATTTTTCATTGTAACGTTTTCCTCTTTGTCGATCTTTTTCAATAAAACCCATACTTATAAGCTAATATTTTAACAAATACTATTATACATTGGAAGATAAAATCCCCAATATTCCCTCCTTATTTATTCATAGCAATGGGAAGAAATCTCCCTAATAACATCTTAATGCCCTAGGGACGTCTAAGAACAATAACGCACTTAAGAATACTGAATTATTGATAAAACAATGCGCTTTTACGTCCATTTGGATAGATTTACTAAAATAATATTTATTGCATGATACTATTTTTATTCTATACAATTTTTATTCATTTAAACTCTTTATTGTGCTGCCAAAATACAAACAATACTAACACAACTTATTATTAAAGAAAAAAGATTATAAAAAAAAAACAGCATCTCTTCCATGCAACCAACTGATAAAAAGATATAAAAAATGTTGTGTGGTTTTATGAAACCACGCTAAAAGTGAAACTGTTTGAACGGTTCCGAACACTGCTTTGTGTAGCGCATGTCGCGTGACGGTCGGCTGCCGAGTAGGTATACCTACTCGGCATCCGCGATACACGCGACATGCGCTACACAGACCAAAAAGTTTGAGACGATGTAATAAAAGTTTCACTTTAATAAACTAGAAAAAGAAGGTATGAATACCTTACCTAATATGAATTACCTACCCCAAATATGATTAACTCTGTATTACAAGCTCTACGAGAAACGATTGTAAAAGCTTGAGTGTATCAAAGTTCAAATCGCTCATTGATCGAAAAATTGGCTAACAACGCGTTATGGTCACAGCACACATTGTAGAGACGACAAATATTTTTTTATCATAAGCTATATGTAGCTTTTCAGTTCTATCTCTGATCATCATCATCATCTCTCTATCACCTAACAATTTCAGTATGTGTTAGTTATGCAGACAGACAACAATGTAGATGTTCGTCAGAATTTGCAGCAAATTTCACATTAAAACCCTTAATTGGACCCTTAATTGGCTTCTTGATTGTGATGTGTATAGGCAAGCAGGGGCAATTTAGAGAACAACTGAAATTGCTCCGACTGCCGACCAACCGAGATTCTACCAATATTGCCCCTGCGGCAGATACGTGAGTAGCCGGCCTAAGATGAACTTAAAACTTAGCGCTAGTTTAATTAAATATCATTCTAGTAGTTGAAGACGCCGCGTTATTCCCAGACGGTTGGTACAAAAACCGATAATCAAAGTATGTGTATCGATAAAGTATCGGTTTCGTGCTCGCCTCACCGATTCACAACACCTGGTTCCGATTGAATATCGTGTTACTGAAACCAATCTAAAAGTATAAACAAATGCCGTGTTTCACACAAAATAACAATTTCTATTGTATGAATAGCGGATAATTGAATTGTTCATATGTTTTGATTGTGCTTGTTAAAAAGGTGCCTATCCAAAATGTTTTAGGTACACGTGTATTGTAGTTGTAATTGAATTTTGTAGTGAAATTACTTTAGGCGCGTTGAGAGTAAAATTTCAACGCGTCAGGGCAATACCACAGCAATACCGTCTCGTCATGGAGTAAGGCGACGATCGTGGTATCTTTGAATCTTGCCAAAGTTTAAACACGTGTGCTCGGTAGGTACCTACACACGTTCTTTTTTAGAAAGGCTAAGCTAAAAATGTGTCTGTACAATGTGAAAATCTGACAAGAAAGTATATGTTTGTATGTTTATCCACTAGTTTAAAAGAAAAGGTGTATTGTCAGAATGTTATCCATTTAAATTAATAAACAACCCGTCTTCGCTTAGACAGGTGCATTTTACATCTTTTCTGCGGGTATAGCTAAGAAGGCAATCTAAAAAAAGAGCGTGTGTGCCGAGCACACGTGTCAGAAGTGAAACTTATTTGTCAAGATTCAAAGATAACAAAATCGTCGCCTTACTCAATGACGTGACGGTATTGTAATATTACTCCCAACGCGCAAGAAGTTTCACTTAAAAATGCTTTTAAATTTTAAGAGAAGTCTGTCTATAAAATACTAGCTGTGCTCCGTGGTTTTACCCGCATTGCCCCGCTCCTGTTCATCTTAGCGAGATGATATTATATAGCCTGTAATAGCCTTCCTAGATATGAATAATATGAATATAATAGAATGAGCTATCTAACACCGAGAGAATTTTTCAGATCAGACCTGTAGCTCCCGAGATTAGCGCGTTCAAACAAACAAACTCTTCAGTTTTATATAGGTAGTATCTATAAATATTCTAACGTTAGAAATCAATTTCCCATCAATATTAAACATGATACCAACATTGAAACTCTAGCAGTGAATAATACAGCAATAAACGCAAAGTGACCGATCAAATGGTTGGATCGCGCTCAAAAGCAAAGTGTAAATAATTTTAAATGAGCAGATTCACCGCGATGCTATCTCGATGTACGTAATGTATGTATGTTTTAATTTATTTGCTAGATTGTGCGGTATTTATTGTTTGATTTTGTTTGTAATTTCTTTGTTGAAGAGGTTGAAAATGAGGAATTCATTATTATTGTTGGCAAAAGGAAGTTCTTGGAGGTAGCCTTGCGATAGCCATTCTTAATCTGTTGTTTTTTTGTTTAATCTCCACATTTTGATATAATTATACGTATTGTATTGTAATTTTTAATACTTTATTTTTTACCCGACGCTCCCAAAACGAAAGGAAATTGTCATAGCGTTGTAGCATGTTTATATTTTTACTATTTATTATAACGAAGTGACATTTCAAATATCTTTAATTATTGTAAATAAGTCTATTAGTCTTTAATTCAAATTAATCTATTACAGCATAGCCCTGGTAGCAGTTAGCACTTTAGTATTAAAAATATGATTTTAGCTTACTAACTTAGGTATAGTATAACAAACGCAACAACAAACTTAAAGTAAATTTCTACTTCTAAGTTTCTAACCATTCAACGGTCGCTCATATAAATATTAACAACCAAAACGCCCTAAAATTAACCCGCCAAAGGACGAAACAAATTTCCATGAACAATTAGAATATAAATGAAACAAAGTTTAACCCTTAACCGCTGTGATCAACTTGACAGATGGCCACTTGCTGATAAGATCATGCCGTAAACTTTACGACACCTAGCCCTACTAATCGTGATGTCACACCGTCGCGTCGTGTAGCATGCTTCGAATTATTTTTAACTAGCTGTGCCCCGCGGTTTTACCGGCATTGCTCCGCTCCTGTTGGTCTTAGCGTGATGTTGTATAGCCTATTACCTTCCTCAATAAATGAGCTATCTAACACCGAATGAATTTTTCAAATTCGACCAGTAGTTTGTGAGATTAGCGCGTTCAAACAAACATAATCTTCAGCTTTATAATATTTATAAAGCTGAAAAGTATGTTTCTTGTGTTTTATAAATATTATAAACCGCGCTTATTATTGTAAGTCCTGTTGGTCTTACCATCACGCTAAGACCAACAGGAGCGGAGCCACGCGGGTGAAACCGCGGAGCGCAGCTAGTATCCTATAAGATGATTCCCATAGTATATTTTAATTAGGTAAACGCACATAGACTCTTCATTTTTCTAGGTCTACTAGTCGTGTAAAATAGTCATATAAATATCTAATTTATTCCTTTGTATATTTACAAGAATATTTGAAATATCCCAATTATGAGTAATTTAAAAAAATACAGAACTGTTACTCTGTATAAAACAACTTTAAAACCAAAACGCAAAAGGGTTAAAAAGTAACAACTTTGTTCACATAGCGGTACTAATTGTCCATTAGTTAATTAAAAACAATGTCAGCACAATCAAAAGTATGAATATTTATTAGACAAATTGCTACGGTTATATTTCCTTATCTATTCACATGGCTGGGCCTTTCATTTTATATTACCTGAGTAGTTTTGAAGATAATCTATGAAAATTGATTGTATTTGATACGTAAATTACTCGTAAGTTTTAACTTTTATGAGATAATTAATTAAAAATAGAGCGTGTGTCACGATGTCAGGAGTGAAACTTCCTTGGCAAGATTCAAAGATACCAAAGAACCTTTTTTGAAGATTCACTTTAAAAAAGGTTTTTTTTTATTAAATTATGATGTGGCGTTCGATTAATTGAATAATAAGAAATCCATGAAGAAATCAAATCTTTTTCACGTCTTTATAAAAATGTATTTACTTAAAAAATAAAGACGTCTTATTTAAATACATTTTTAAATGGAGCACATCAAATTAAATTTAAGGTGAAAAGAGTAATTAAAATTAAATCTTAAAATACGAATTAGTTTATAAGTTAACCCATTAATAAATACCGCCAAATTGTACATTTATTTTAAGTTACATAATATCGTTCTGTAAATTTTGTTTTGCATTGTACAATAAAGTGTTTTCTATTTCTATTTCTAAATAATGCAAATAATTCAAAACAATAGATTATATATTTAAACTAGGTAAGCAATAATAAAATTTTACTCAAAAAAGTGTTAAATAAAAACCATGACCTTTTGACCTGTGTGAAAAATTACTCCTGTGTTACTATCATTAAATAAATTATAAAATTAGGCGATTAAATTGTGGCAATGTTAATTAAACGAAGTGGCCATTAATAACAAATAATTAATATAACTAGTGTTGAGGGAGTTGTAAGTAATATTTTTGTATTAAAAGATTATAACATAATAGTTTAATGATCCAATTTGCGTTTAAAGTACCTTTTATATGACCATATTTTTTTTAATGTTCCAATTGTAGTTACTTACAGTTTTATTTCGTAATTGAAATTTAAAATTACAGTGATTTCAGCCTACGTACAATGTACATTGTACATAATATAGAAGTTTTGTACAGAAATACTGTAGAAGATATTTCCTATTTAACCAAGACTTTACATTCCAATACATCTAAACTAATATTATAAAGAGGAAAAGTTTGTAATTATGTATGTATGTATGGTTTTCACGCATAAACTACTGGACCGATTTTGATTAAATTTGGCACAGACCAATTTGGACCCTGAGAAAGAACATAGGCTACCTTTTATTGCGAAATTAGTACCACGGGCGAAACCGAGCCGGACAGCTAGTCTTGAATAAAAAGAATTAAAGACTCTTGTATTTATAATTTCTGTAATACAGATACTCGGTTACTGCTAAAACCAATGCGATTATGAAGTGAAACTTTTTTAGGCACGTTGAGAGTTAAATTTCAAGGGCGTGGCAATACCGTCACGTCATGAACTAAGGCGACGATTTATTTTTATTTGGTACTTGATGGTTTTACTGATCGTAAGCGATCACCGCCCATGAACATTTCCAGAGGTATGGCATCTTAAACGTCGACAACGAATCTCCTCTGTAAATGAATATCACCGCCCATATTCGCTTACGACCATTCGCTCCACAAGACCATTAGCCCATTCTGATATTTTAAAAAATGTGAGGAAAGGACACGGACCTCCGACTCCCTCAGTACGGTACGGACTTCGATACGGAAGATAGAGCCACGCTACTATTTCACGCCGATCGTGTGTGGGGGGTTTTGTACCTTCCCCTGTATACTCATATACCACAGGACAGTTCTTTGGCATATTATGATAATATATTATGATATTACAATATGTTATTTGTAAAATTGTAAATCTGACATGATTAAAGAGAGCAACTATGGAGTTTCTTGCCGATTCTTCTCCGTAGATACTGCTTTCCGAATCGGTGGTAAATGTTAAAAATATGTACATAATGACGTTTCAAAAGTGCTTCTAGAAGAAGTCTAATTGAATAAATAAATGTTTGAGTTTGAGTTTGAGTTTACTGGCCCGATTCATGCCATAGCGGGATCGACTACGTTCTATTTAAAGTGAATTCGAAGATTGATTTTAAATTAATCTTCCTGTGTATAAGATTCGCTCTATCTGTATAATATATCTGTTTTAATGCAACTGCATTAAAACAGATATAAACTGTTATCTCTTAGTATAAATAATTTTAAATGTACTATCATTTATGCACCTAAAATTGTACCTACACATAGTTTTAAGCAAAAATATTTGTCAATTTGTGTATCAATTACTAGTAAACCTTTTAATAAATAAATAAATAATCAAATAAATGTTTCGTGAGTGAAATTAGCTCATTATCCATACAATATAGGAACCGAAGCAAAACATAGATTCGTTCAATAAAATCATCATCTCACATCTATATACCGCTCTATATCCATTTTTTATTATTCCCTGTAAGTATGTAGTTTCTGATATTAAAGTTTGTTATTTTTTTTTTTTATTGGTAATAGGGAAGCGCTTGACCACAATCTCGCCTGATGTTAAGCTGAGATGTGGTCTAAGATGGAACGCGCTTCCCTAGAAGGTACCTGTTCACTCTTCGCTTGAAGACCCCCATATTGTACTCATCGGGGAACACAGATTCAGGAAGCATGTTCCAGTGAACCGCGGTTAATTAATTACTTACAATTTATACCTATTTAATTCATCTTTAGTCATAGAGAATGTAATGTTATGAACATAGAGACTAACTTGTGTTGTTACCGACGGTAATTACCTATTCTTATAATAACTCTACCATCCTCTCCAACCTAAATATTTTAATAGTTTTAGATTAAATATTTTAACGAGCAACTGCATATGTTGATATTTAAAATATTTTAATAAGCTTAAAAAAATATGAGAAGTAATTTACTTGTTGACAATTGCAAATTGCTAAAATTTTTAACAAAGATTATTACATAATATATTCTTTTTGGTTGTATTTCTCACCTCGGACAAGAAAGCCATTTATATACTATCTGTGGTTTTTAACAGCTGTTGTTCTTTTTTAAATGTTTATTTAATTATTCTGGATTTATAATCTAAACGTTAGTTAGGTAGCCTTAAGTTTTTAAATAGAACGTCGTTCTGCATCTGACTCTATAAATATTTATTTTTGTCTTGCTATAATAAATATCAGCTATTCTTTATTCATAAAAGTTATACGGTAACTTTCTAGTGGCTTCATTGCTGAATATATTTGCATGATATTTTAATATTAAAGAATGCATTTGATTCGGTTTGAACCAATTATAAATAGGCTCTATCAGAGAATTATTTCCAGTTTTAAATCCGGATAACACCGGTTTAATTCACACATATTTACCGTTGATAACATCCGTTGCGAATAACACGTAGATAACTTAATTTTATTATCACTATAACATATTTATTGAAACTAATTTGGAACAAATCGGTGTAACATCTTAAGTCAAGTTTTATCAAAATACCAAGGCATAACTTTTTACCACCGTTCGTAGCGCTCAAGATTGTTCCGTCACATTAATAATTTCTCTTAATAAATAATTATTTACGTACCAAACAAACATAAATTCCTATGTTATCACACACACAACACCACGCTCACAGTCCGTTCCCGACACGCGTGTAGACACACGAATTTTGCTATGAAAACTGCCATCCACCCTTACAATTTAGGGCGGCACTATTCAAAGATCCCACCCCTTGAGAATCAACAAACCGACCCCTATCGCTGTCCTTTTCATACAAAAATACCCTAGCCACACAAATATTAACCCTAAGTTATTTTACATAAGGGTTTTTATGTAAAAAAAGGTGTCCATCGATTTTCAGCGTTGTAGGGTAACACAATTATAGGGATGTTACTTAGTACAGTTATAAGTACGGCAGAGATTTGAGGTGAAAAATTGTAAGTGCTTTTAGCATGATACCAGTTTATTAGCCGACGATCTAGTGCGGTTGGAGTTTATAGTTAAATGACCTGTTTTAACATTGTGCACGGAATGGCAAAGTTTGCTCAATGAGGAGTAACTTTAATGTGACATTGTTTTATATGGATTTAATTAGTGTTATTATATTTTAGCGTATCCTCTTAGGCTTAAATAGGCTTCACTTGTATTATTGGTACCTACTAATATAATTTTTAAGGGGGTTACATAAAAAAATTGTATACCAACATTATCAGTGACGCATTTATATGTTTCAGGTGCTTTTCTTAAGTCATCGATTATCTACATTTTATGAAGCTTATTGTTTGGTTAGTTAATTATGTTATTACTGCATTATTATTTGAAAATGACTTAAACAAATCTTAGAATGAACGCTGGATAATGTTTATAGATAGTTAAGTGAAGAAGGAGGCTAGGAAAGTCTTCAGATTGCTCTACCGTGCTCTACATTCAACGCAGGACCCTGTGCTGGAGAAAAACTAATGTTTTTGGAATACTTCATATTAAACACACGATCATATTAAAATGTCACGTAAACTGTCAAATACGGGCAATTAGAATATGTTTTTTAAAATGGTAGTTTTATACATTATTCGACGAATAAGTTTTATCCAAGCATTGAAAAATCGGCCCTAAAAAAATGTTTGAGTTTGAGTTTATACTTATGAAAGAAAGAAAGAAAAATATTTATTTGACAAGATATTTAGATATGCTATGTCTAAATTTTCTGTCTATGGTCTTCTACAAGCTACAACAATAACACCATAATATGCTTGACGCCGTAAATGTAGAGCGTTCGATTTATCTTCAGGATTTGAGTTTTTATACATCATCACTACATAGTACATATAAAACAAAGCTTTCTCTGTCCCTATGTCCCTTTGTATGCTTAAATCTTTGAAACTACGCAACGGATTTTGATGCGGTTTTTTTTAATAGATAGAGTGATTCAAGAGGAAGGTTTTAGTTAGCTAGTAAGTAATATAGAAGAAAGGACCAACAATTCAAGATGGAGAGGGTAGAGATAGTAATGTTCTATGACATTGATTGAATCTTAATCTTCTATGAAACTAACACGACTATATTATGTAAATTATCAGCATAACAAATTATATCAAAATCGGTCCAGACGTTTTTGCCTCTTTGAAGAATTCCTATTACCATGGATCGAGCGATTTCTATTATTGTCTAGAAAGGAAGACAAACAAAAACAGATGTAGGTATTTACTATTTATATTACTTACACGGTTACACCTCAACGGTTAATTTATTGTTAGGTATTAATTTATTCAATTAAACGATAAATATAAGCAAGACACATTCCCGAATGTGTTCCTGTAAGATCATTAATAAAAGTTTTTAGAAACAACAACAACAGTTTTGTACTTTATTATTCTATATTTTTTTCTATATACTTACTCTACATCAACATATTTTGAAATCATTACATCGACCAACGCTTAGTTTTTATGTCCACAACTTTCCTTTTTGATACAATATGCTACACAAGCTGTGCCCCGCGGTTTTTGGTCCTGTTGGTTTTAGCGTGATGATATATAAGCCTGCCTCGATAAATGGGCTATCTAACACTAAAAAAAATTTCAAAGCGGACCAGTAGTTCCTGAGATTAGCGCGTTCAAACAAACTCAGCTTTATAATATTAGTATATAGATAGATTCGATTTAAATTGCCTAATTAACGAGGAAAACACAACGAAATTGATAATCATTTATCTTCATTAAAATGTTCGTTTCAATACATTAGGTATATTATAATTTACCCGTCACATCTCTTATATATACCTAAAAATGAATCGCACGGCTGAACCGATTTCGATACTTCTTTTTTTATTATATTCCTTGAAGTACGAGGATGGTTCTTATGTAGAGAAAACGTAAACATGTACCACGGGCGAAGCCGGGACGGACCGCTAGTTACAAATAAAATTAAGTTCAAATATATTATATTATGTCTTAATAAGTCCTGTGTTTTTATTTGCCCATGCGCCCAAATATCTACTAGCTGTTTCACCCGCATTGCTCCGCTCTTATTGATCTTAGCGTGATTATAATATATAGCCTTATAACCTTCCTCGATAAATGGGCTATCTAACACCGAAAGAATTTTTCAAATCGGACCAGTAGTTCCTGAGATTAGCGCGTTCAAACAAACAAACTCTTCATCTTTATAATATCTATTAGTATATATTAAAACCTAGTATAGTTTTATATTATCTGTGATTAAAACTGAAAGTAGAAAGCATTAAAGTGATCATCATTTTGTCGAGTATTTGAATAGGTAATTTACGGAAATTCCTTACCCAATTCTGTGAAGCAATACTTACGTACCAACTTACTACCTATATGCTTACACTATTAAATACTAGATATACCTATTTTACCAGTTTTATCCTAATCCAAATGAAAGAAAGAAAGAAAGAAAGATAATTGAAAGAAAGAAAGATCATTTATTTGACTCCACAATAATAACAAACACAATTATTACAAAGTCATAAAATAATACAATAAGTCAGAAAATATATTTTCTGCTGATCTTGACTAATAAGTGGTGTAGAAGAACAGCTAGTAAGTAAATAGATAATATTCATCCCTTTTAGTTTAGCTAGTACTAGCTTCCGCCCGCGGCTTCGCCCGCGTGGTGTTTTGATAAAATAGCCTATGTTCTTTCTCAGGGTCTGTGCCAAATTTCATCAAAATCGGTTGAGAGGTTTTAGCGGGAAAGCGTAACAGACAGACAGACAGAGTACCTTTCGCATTTATAATATTAGTAGGGATGGTAAGTAAGTACCTAGTTGGACTTCAATAGGCATCCTTAAAGGCTAAACTTTAACTGCAAATTAAAAAGTCCGTTCGTTCTTAAAAAAGCTCATTTATCAGTCGCCAGAAACATGCCGCATTTAAGAACCCATTGAAAGAAAAATTCGATGAGCTAATTGAATTAATTAGACCGATTCGTGTTGTCAGAAATAACCGCGCCAAACAAAACGGATAACGGAAGCACGTCTTAATTTCACCCTTAACCATTTCTCCACCCTTTACGCCTGCGGCAACGACCAGTACTGTGAGTCTGTGAACAAATACCATAGATAGTAATAAAATAATTCGCTCAACATTACGCGCCACCATAGACTATAAAACGCGCGCTCAAAAGGAACGCAGCAATGTATCGTGGTTTTACGTTATCTGTGGTTTTCGTTAAAAGGCGGCCAAATTAGACTAGTAGCCTCAGGTCTTTTCCGAGTGTCTGTGTACTTTCTAACGACTAATTTGGCATTATTGCCGTTGTAGATGGGGGAGTGTGTCTTTATTGAATTTTTATTTTTTCGAATTTTATGAGTTTGTATTTTTTAAATAACTGATATTTTGACGCAAGATTTTTTGTATGATGTTATACCTATTACCTAAGCTTCTTTACTTTGTAAAATGAAATTAAATCAAATTTCAATATTTGTGTGTTGTTCTTTTATTTTTATCCTAATCTATTCGTAGGTACTTGAAAAAATTATACTATTATTATAAACAAAATGTACTGTTTCATATTATTATCATTTATTATAATCGTTTGTGTATCTTTTTAAATACGTAAAATATACGCGAAAGTATGGATGTTTCTTACCATTTCTCGCGAAAACCATTGAACGAATTTTGATGATACTTTTCAGTGATGTAGCCTATATCAGACCAACACATATCTGTTTAATAAAAATGAATCGCCAATTTTTTGGCTACGCGCAAAACTCGAGAACGGCTGAACCGATTTTGTTAATACTGTTTTTAATATTCCTTGAAGTTCGAGAATGGTTCTTATGGAGAGAAAACGTAAACATGTACCACGGGCGGAGCCGGGGCGGATCGCTAGTAAGGTATAGAAATACTTGCCTCGTCCCAATGCTTGTCCCGAAACCGCGTGCTACAAGCTGCTAGTATGAAGATGTGATGCTAGAAATTTAAATACTGTCGTAAGATTGTATCTTGGAATATACTAGTTAAGTGAATAAATAAAAATGTGTACGCGTACACACACGTAATCACACACGTAAGAAGTGAAACTTATTTTTCAAAAAATAACAGAAATACGTCGAATCACGCGCGGTATGGCGCGTAACGGAAAAATGTCACGCGTAACGAAAAAATGTTACATTAAATTTTTTTCCAACCCCGATAAAGAAGCTGTTTCACTTCAATAAAATATAAAATGAGTTGGTCCCCTTTTTGCTAAAGGTCTGCCACACTTTTGTCTTTTTCTGTGTTTTTTGTATTCCTTATTCTTTTTATTATATCTGTTGTTGGATTTTGGCGAAATAAATTATTCTTTCTTTCTTTCTTAATAATTGTATTGAATATGCAACTATTTTAAATAAAATAGGTGTCTAATATTTTATTAAACTGCCATCTAGAGTCGAGTAGCGACATTAAAATTTTAATCGATGAACGCCATCTAGTATGCATTTTCATAACTATTAGTATTCACTTGAAATACAAATAAATAACTTTTAAAATATTATGGTTCACAATAATAATTTAATATAAAAAATACAGTTCTTTAAACGATTATTAACAATTATTTAAATATGATTCCCACGAACAATGGGGTGAAATAACAAAATTCTGTATTCAGATTTTGTTATTTCACATTCTGTACACAGATGGCGCTGTTGCACATGCAGTGTCGTAAAAATGTACAAGATGAAAATTTTTAATTGGCCCTGATAGCAGAGTTTTTAACACGATGCAGTAGTTTAATCATTACATACTAAAACAAAAATCTCTCCTAATAATTGTAATATTAATACAAAGCTTCATATTCCTGGCAGGTCGAGTCATTTGTAAGCCTCCAGAAGACCAACCAGTTAAGGGTGCTATAACAGATTTTTAACAAAAACCGCTATTTTACGGTACAATTTTAACTCAAAGCACTTACACGTGAGAACAAAGTAATATCTTAATTTAAAGAGAATATATTCAGTTCTACGATCATCTAATAAAAATTGTACGACGTCATACAAAATTGTCGCTGAAATACGATTTTCCCAGCACAATGATGGCATAAAATGCAAAAAAATGGGGTCTAAACCGGTACACTTTTAAGAAAATTAAAAGCCTAATCTATCTTCTTACCTATAAATTATTGAGGGATATATAGTCCTTTATAGATTGTGATAATTTTTTTGTATCTAAATCAAAATTTTATTTCAATTATAAGCTAAATTAAAAATACTTGTCGATTTCTTCATACATTTTGCTCTCGCGGGTCGTCAGACCGCGCTCAGAAGCGCTCTTGGAAGGACGGGTGTATCGCTCCTCGTCCCAAAAATAAAAACGAATTAGAAAAAGATTATTGTGCGTATACTGTCGTTTTCGTGATTTGAAATATTTGATACTTTATAAGTGTAAACTGTATAAGTTTCATATTCCAATTATTTGTAATTTAAAATTATGTTTTAAAAATTATGTTGACTGAGATCCTCTTTTTTTATGGGTTGTTGAACGGATTGGTGGGGTAAAGCAATTTGACAAAACTTAAATCCAAAATGGCGCCGACGAAAATTTGCCATCTTTTCGTCATGGGTGTCATTTTCATGGTTTTTGGGCACAGAACAGTAAAGTAGATAGAAGTGTGATGTGGGCGTGGCCCACGTGTCACTTGTAAGGTAAGATCACCTAACTTGCTCTCAGTTGTGCGCAGAAAAATATTCGAGTCGGTTGTCAGCTGTCAAACCTTTTTTCCGTATTTATTCATTAATTAGGACGTGTTGTTCGGTATTAGAGTGCAAAAATGATAGCAGACGAAATAATATCAGCAATGGAGGCATTTCATACCATCGGTTAGTCTTATTTTTATTTATTTTACATATAATATTTTATGTTATATCTTCGCTTGTAATTTGTCAAAATTGTATACAAATATCTAGTCAAGATGAACCTTAATCCGTAAGAAATTAGTACTATTATAGATTGAACAGCAAACAAGAATTTCTGGAATATTATTGCAATAAACAAATGAATGTCGCTTTAGTGATGCTTGTGGCGCATATCGACAGTATCGATACTTTAGAAAAGACAAACATTATAAATATTAAATTTTATTTTATTTTTCCTTAGCTTTCATTTGTCCAATTTATTTACAGATTTCCCAAAGAGGCTAATTTAAAAGAGAAATGGATAAATGCAACGTGACGAGTTAACTGAATGCCGAACAGCACTAAGCAGTCTAACAAAGGCCACCGATACAGCAAACCTACGGTAGTTCCAAGATTTAAAATAATGCATATTTTCTGTTTGTATTTTGTAAATATAGATTAATACTATTCTATTCCGTTTTTTATTTAATAATAATAATATAAAAAGACGTACTTAGTAGTAATAAACATACTCCAAAATGTGACACATTATACTATACTCGTATAATAGAAAGAAAAAAAAATACACAAAAAATATTTATTTGTGAATTATCGATATCTCGATATCGATAACAAGGCTGACATCCCTCAGGGCATAGCATCAGATAAATATCAAGTTAATGTCATTAATGTTGAGTGACACAAATTTCAACCTTATCTCTATGTGTTGAGGTTCAAAGTTATATCTATTGAAAACTAACGCCCTCTGTTGTTGAGTAGCTGAATGTTTTTCGAATTTGGAATTTCTGTGCAATGAGAAACAAAACAGCTAATATACCTAGAGATGTTATACTAAAATAAACCGTAACATGGTGCGTTAGGGTACATATTGAAATGCTGAATTTATAACCTAAGTCAGTTTTTACTCAAATTAAGCAGTCCAATCAAAGGCATAGTTTACTTGTAGTGTACTGTATAACTATCGGTTTAAATGTGTGGGTTTGGCGACACTGGTTTTCATACTAATTAGACATTACAGCACTTCTATATGTTTTTACTGTTCTGTGTTTTTGGGGTAGCTATTAACCAATATGCGGTCAAAATTAAAATCCAAGATGGCGCCGACGAAAATTTTACATCTTTTCGTCATGGGTGTCATTTTCATGGTTTTTGGGGTAGCTATTAACCAATATGAGGTCAAAAATAAAATCCAAGATGGCGCCGACGAAAATTTGCCATCTTTTCGTCATGGGTGTCATTTTCATGGTTTTTGGGGTAGCTATTAACCAATATGAGGTCAAAAATAAAATCCAAGATGGCGTCGACGAAAATTTTACATCTTTTCATCATGGGTGTCATTTTCATGGTTTTTGGGGTAGCTATTAACTAATATGAGGTCAAAACTAAAATCCAAGATGGCGCCGACGAAAATTTGCCATCTTTTCGTCATGGGTGTCATTTTCATGGTTTTTGGGGTAGCTATTAACCAATATGAGGTCAAAAATAAAATCCAAGATGGCGCCGACGAAAATTTTACATCTTTCCGTGATGGGTGTCATTTTCATGGTTTTTGGGGTGGATATTACGCAATATGAGGTCAGAACTAAAATCCAAGATGGCGCCGGTGAAAATTTGACATCTTTTCGTCATGGGTGTCATTTTCATGGTTTTTGGGGTAGCTATTAACTAATATGAGGTCAAGACTAAAATCCAAGATGGCGCCGACGAAAATTTTACATCTTTTCGTCATGGGTGTCATTTTCATGGTTTTTGGGGTAGCTATTAACCAATATGAGGTCAAAAATAAAATCCAAGATGGCGCCGACGAAAATTTGACTTTTTTCGTGATGGGTGTCATTTTCATGGTTTTTGGGGTAGCTATTAACCAATATGAGGTCAAAAATAAAATCCAAGATGGCGCCGACGAAAATTTTACATCTTTTCGTCATGGGTGTCATTTTCATGGTTTTTGGGGTAGCTATTAACCAATATGAGGTCAAAAATAAAATCCAAGATGGCGCCGACGAAAATCTTTGTTATTTTATTTTAGTTTACTTCTTTATTATTAAGAAAATTACACCTATGACGAAAAGATGTCAAATTTTCGTCGGCGCCATCTTGGATTTTGGTTTTAACCTCATATTGGTTAATAGCTACCCCAAAAACCATGAAAATGACACCCATCACGAAAAAAGTCAAATTTTCGTCGGCACCATCTTGGATTTTATTTTTGACCTCATATTGGTTAATAGCTACCCCAAAAACCATGAAAATGACACCCATGATCGATATCGTCGCCTAGTACCCACAACACAAGCCTTAATTGAGCTTACTGTGGGACTATACTCGGATTTTTAATTAGATAAAGTAAACTGACGTTTTCTGTGTTGTCAGTTTTTGATGAAATAAAAATAGCGTTGTCACAAAGTGAATGATTGAAAATCGGGAATGAATGAAATTGAATCGATCGTCTAGTGAATATTTAGTTTTTAACAATATAACATCAAATAAACACAACAATGACAACAAACACAACGTAATTAGTTACAATTAACGAAAAAATTACAAAAACAATAACGTAAACAGCGTAACAATAAAAATAAAAAAATGAGTATAATTACACTCTACTAGTAACTTATATCTTATGTAGCTTTATATATTATAATTAGAAATAATGTTATTTTATAGTTTGAAATGATGAACTATTCACAGTCATTGTTCATTCATCTGATTGAATGAGAACTGAATTCCTCACTATTACTTTAAATGTGGCAACATTATTTTACAAAGTGACATTAGCTGCTGTCAGTTTACTTTATCTAATTAAAAATCCGAGTATAGGTCGATTTGTGTAATAATGTCATATAATATTTATTTATTTATTTATTTTAATCTTCCACACAGCATGCTGTTAATTTTTTTTAGGATATGAAATCCTCTGTTTTTTTCTATGACATAAAAAAATTTTTGCCTAGCAACTTCATCAACGGGTCTTTCCGATTCAGAAATCTTCTTTTCTATATTTTGAATAATCTTCAAATTTTCTTTGAGTGAAGTTGAAGAATTCTCGAGCGCCATTATCTGCCAGAATGCTTAGAAAACTCATAGCGCTGATAAAAATATGGATACATTTTATTGATATTTTGTGGAATATGGATTTACGTTTAAAATATGGAAAAATATGGAAAATAAAACCTGAATTTTCACGATCTAAATAACATATTTACTGTGGACACGATGATTAATTACGAAAACAATGTCAAATAAATATATGTAAATACATATTAATCCGGGCCCTAGACTAATGTGTTATGTGACGAATACCTATAATTTATTTCATTCCGACTATTTTTCGGAATAACATACATTTACTAAAAATTGTATACAATGCCGGATTAATACAGTGCCGGTAACATCATATGTATGATAATAATTCTACATTTAAAAAGCTTTGATATTGTATACAATTCATAGATTATTATTCAATGAAATAATGTTGTAAAATAGTCACACTTTTTTAAGTTGTTTGAATATACTAACATATTTATTAGGATCGTACCTACTAATAAAAGTAACAAAATGAATTTTTAAAGTTCCTAGTAATCTTCTGGAATCAATTTCAATAAAAATACATAATATCAAAAATTAAAAATAATATCAAGTATGAAGATCACAATGAAGATGGTCTATAAAATGGAATGCGCTATGTTTACGTGAGCGTGATATTGCCGCGAACAAAGTTACGTCGTTAGATACCTAAATTTGAGTAACGCAGATTTGTGACAGCGTCCTTAATACCAAAATCTACAAACATCCTTCATTTTGTATTATATGCAGAAAAATTTAAATATACGACAATATTAATATACTATTCGTAATCGGTCGAATAGTTTCAGAACTTATTTGATACAAAACAAATAATATTGCCTATTTAAAATATTTGATAAAAATTATCATGGCCTACTTACCTTTAGACACAGAATACTTAATACATAGTAGCTAACGCTACTTTAGATCATTATAAATTAATAGCTGCGCTTCGCGGTTTCACCCGCTCCTGTTGGTCATAGCGTAATGATACATAGCCAAAGTACCTTGCAATGTGCCTTCCTCGATCAATGAGCTATCTAACACCGAAACAATTTTTCAAATCGGACCAGTAGTTCTTGAGATTAGCGCGTTCTAACAAACAAACTCTTCAGCTTTATAATATTAGTACAGATAAGTATAGATTAAGTATATGAAATAAATAGAAAGGTACATAAATAAAACAAAACAAATTGTTCAAAATACTTTATTCTCAACAACATTACGTATAAAACATTCTCACTGCGTCTATGTTAATTACAATGTACTAAAACCTATTAAATCATAAAATTGGACTTTCAAATGTACACGAGTACTTCTATGCGTAAATACATTCTTTTATTTACACTTAATTCGTTCATATTCAATTCCTATAACTTCATAACTAACTTATAATAAGGTGATTATATCAAGCGGCAATTGACTTTTCAATATTTTCCGTCTTCTAAGATTTTTTTTGTATAATTTTTCAAACGAAACTTTTTATTGATGCGGTATTTTTAATCGCTTTGAAAGAAACGGCAAATAAAAGGTAAAAACATTAGTCGATAGTTCTTTACATTTACAACTACTGCAAATTGTTTCGTTTAAACAAATCTTAACATAACTATACAATAAAGAAAATATACACTTTTAGCTAGAGAGTATTCATAAGCTTAACATAATTCTAGAACAGCCAAAACATAATTTTTTAATATTTTTTTTTTACATTTTATCCTACGAAGCTCGTTTTCAGTGGCAATATCAATATGCAAAAAATCTTATAAATGACAGTTTTTTTTACCAAAAGAGGGCGCTATAATAAATTTTTAATTTGTGCGTATCGAAGGAAATATTTGAAAATGGAAGATGAAAAAAAGCTGCCAGAATTACATTTATAATCTGTCAGAATTAAATGCTAGAACCCGCGCCAATTAAGAACAAATTTAAAAGGCTTCGTTTATGCTATCTCAAATAGATAGCATGCTGTCTCATTCGTACATATTAAAAAAAAAAACATTTTTTATTCTCGCTTTAATTTTGTTCTCATCGGCACAGGTTATAAATGTAACTAAAATGATACACTAAACGAAATAATAAATATGATCACAACGAAAAAAAATCGTTCGTAGCATTGACTAGGTTATAGTTACCTAAAACAGACCTAAGTGCTTAAAATAAAACTTCTGTAACATCATTTCAAATGATATAATAAGTAAAAAGGTGTAGATTATAATTAGCCACAATTTACTTCAGTTCTCTTTTTCACGATAGTTAATCATGCCATCTCTCTTTGACATCTAATCGTGTGTGCGTTAGTGTGCCGTGTGAAGATCGAATGTTGTGTTTGTAACCTATCTACACATTTTTACTCACGGCCTTACTAATAAAAAGTTAAACAATGGATAAATTTCTACCATTTTCTACCATAGCTGTGTCCTGCTCTTGCTCACATGAAACGTCAATCATAAAAACAAGACAGGTTATTGCAATAACTAATCCATTGCAAAGCGAATGGGTAACATTTTATTAATAAGACCGTTATAATATTATTGATTTTAGGGCTAAAGGTTTGCACATAAGTGCTTATTTGATTATGTGTCTTTATGGTCAAAAAAGCAAAACCTTTTTTACTATATTAGATCATCATAATATGATACTATTACCGAATCTCAAAGAAAATCTTGATTGAAATTAAAATCAATGTTTTTCCCATTGAGGTATTATTACTACGCATGGAGAGGACACCACGAACAAAATCTGTGCGACACGCGCGGCGCGGGCCGGCTAGTGAGTCATGCACTTTGTAGATATTCTGCCTCTTATTACTTATAAATTAAAACCAATCACTGTAACAAAAAAAAATGGTTTGAGACGATTGGCTCTAACTCGTGTTACAAATAGTGTAGTAGCGACGTCCTCTCTAGTACGTAGTAATAATACCTAAATGTGTTTTTCCCTAACTTTATAACTATCGTGGTACCGTGATAAGCTTCTTTCAAATGTCATGATATCCCATTGTATTCAGAGCATCACTATTATATATAATATAGTGTTTTATCAAATTTTAATTGTTAATATAAAAAAAGCTGATTTAATCAAATCTATTTAAATTCATATTCATCAAAGTAGCGTTCTGAGGCGTGCAGTTCATATGAAGTGAAACTTTCTTAACCCTTAATTCACTACCTGAGTCCATTGGACTCACATCGAACTTTCAAACTATTATAATTTTTTCCCCTAGTGACTTATTTCCTCCACCGTCTCAGTACCTTCTTGCAGTGACACGGGCACCGAGGTAGCGAGAGGACGTGCGCCTGCGCTGCGTAATTGGTAAGTTATTACGTCAAGTGAGTCCCATGGACTCATACTAGTGAATTAAGTAATATTTTATTTATTTGTTACGATTCTTAAATGTTGCTTATTTGTCGTATTAATGATATAAAAATATGTATTTTAATTTTTGTTGTTGTTGTAGGTTTGTAAAATGTAATTTGATGACACGTCTGCACAGTACACGTTTGCCACGACAACTTCGCTGCTCGATTTCATATATCATGAACAGAGACATTCCTGAAGATGCGAGCCACTCTGAAACCGAAGACAAGTTACCTAGTACAGAAAGAGAGTATTGTTATCTATGTAATTACAAAAAGAGAACAAAGACTGCATATATTTTATGCACTAGATGTCTGTTTGAGTTGCTCAAAAAAGGTATGCCGTCGTTGCCTGTAATCGGTGGAATTACCCCATGCACGTTTCTTTTCTTTGTATAGAAGCGTACATTTTTGTTGTTTATTTTCGGTTTTGTATCCCTTTAGAAGTCTTATTAAATTAAAAAGAGTTATTAGTTAAAAATATTTGATATTATTGTAGAGCTTTGAAAATAACTCTGTTTTTTAAGACTGTTAGAATAAGTTTTTTTATTTTTAAGAGTATTTCAGAAGTTTATCCAGTTTTGTTATTTTTTTGTAGTGCCTTAATAAACATTTAAAAATAATAATAAAGAAAATTAATAAAAAAAAGAGTTTTATTTGAAAAAACCACGCTAAGAAAATATATGAGTCCAGTGGACTCATGGAAGCTGTTTATGTTAGCAAATTTCACGTGGTGAATTGAGGGTTAAGAGTAAAATTTCAAGGTCGCGTCATGGTAATACCGTCACGTCATGGATGCGGCGACGATTTTGGTATTTTAGAATCTTACCAAAGAAGTTTCACTTCTGACACGTGTGCTCGGCACACGCTTTTTTTAATTTGTATGACACTACTTGACATGTGAATGACTCATGACGTCACTATTTGAAAACCTATCAAGCAGAATTGTGCAAATAAATATTGCCTTGTAGCTTGCAATGTTTCGTGTCACTTTTTTTTTTAGAAAAATATTTTTATATGTATTTTTTTAGATTGTCTAAATCTGAATGATTTGATTCAAGTAATTTACGATTTATATATAGAGAAACGAATAAATTTTAAAATCTCATTAATGAAAGCTCTAAAATTTTGACACATATGCTTATAATTATTTATCCACATCAAATTAAAAATCGTACCACATATTGTTTACCATAGTTTTCAAGTTATTAAACTTTTTTTTTAATTAAATTTAGATTTTTTACAACATTCAACGTTATAATTTACTTTTCACATCTTATATACATAGAGAAAAAGTTTAAATTCATCAATCTCAATTTATATTGTTTCCTATACAGTGTGTCCGGACATGACAAACCGATATTTGAAGGGCTATTCTCAAGGTATTTTTATCGACAATTCAACCCCTCTACAGTCCCCTACCTCACCCCCCTCAAAATGGTTTTCGAATTTTTTAAAGTATGTTTCATCACTCTTATCAATTAAATTTGTTTAGTGATCCCTAGAATAACTTGTTATTGTTCAAATAAAACCAAATTTAGTATTTTGTGACACTCACTTTCGACGTTATTACAATTTTCATAAATTCACTATCCGAATTGATAGGTTTGCCATTTTGAGGGGGTGAGGTAGGGGACTGTAGAGGGGTTGAGTTGTCGATAAAAATACCTGGAGGATAGCCCCTTCAAATATCGGTATGTCATGTCCGGACACACTGTATAATTGTAGTTATTTTAATAGTACATAGCAGTACATGCAAATAGTGAAGTTGTGTTATGATAAGTGTCAATATTCAATCAAATATAAACTGAATACACTATTGCCATTTTTAACGGCACGAACTATATTTATAACTACCCATTATTATCAGTCGCTATAGGAACAGAAAATTTGGCACAGGCAAAAACTGGAAGCATATAGTTTAACTGCTTAGCATTATTTAAAAGCGATTTGTAAATAATTTCACAAATATAAAACCTTTTTTGCCTACAGTACAGTCCGCAAAAAAACCTAATAAGTCTTGACTTTTTAGTTTACTATCTAGTCTAGTGCAATAAAGCTAGAAAAATGGATTCATGTAAAATAATATGACGATGAGTTAAAAAAATTTAGTTTGATTTGCAGCCATAGATTAAAAATACATATACGATTCAGGCAAAGTAATGAATAAATACACTACTTACATATGAACATTTTTTTAACTTTTAGGGCCAATGTTTCAATGCTTGGATAAAACTTATCCGTCCAATAAAGTATTACACGATAATATTAAAATGTCACGTAAACTGTCAAATACGGGCAATTAGACTACGTTTTTAAAATGGTAGTTTTATACATTATTCGACGAATAAGTTTTATCAAAGCATTGAAAAATCGGCCCTTAATATATAAAATGTCAATCGATTAAACTTGGCTGTCAGAATATGCTTAAGATAATGGTAACATTACATACAAGATTTTAGAAAACGTCGATTTACAACAACTATGATGGATGGATTTCACATAATATATTTTGCAAATTATATTTACAAAGCGTATTTCGTACAAAATATATGCATTTTAACTTACAAGCCTCTTTAAAATTAAGACAGATTAGCGATTTGGTTAAAAAAACAGTCGAACAACCATAATTGTATACTGTCTCGAAATTTGCTGACCTAAATTATTTACAAACGTTTAGAAATAAGAGGTAGTGTTAATGAAAGCTACGAAACGATATATTTACATCGAAAACAAAAAAAAAAACAATTTAAATTACACAGTCGCAAAAAAATGTACTACAATTCATCTAAGTAGGTACATCGTGAGCAAAATAAAAACAATGTCTTTTCGATTGCACAACGTGGGAAAAGCGCGCCAACTGACAGATTAGCTGTCAAATTTGACACATCGTGACAAACGTGACATTTGATCTGTCAAATTTGACACGTCACGTATGAACAGCTAGGACCACGTGGTATTCGATCTGTCAAATTTGACACGCCACAGTGACACATCACTGACGTCACTATACCAACTGTCAGATTACCGCGCCAACAACAAGAAAAAGGCGCGCACGAACAATTCTAACTTAGGTATTTTTAAACTTGACACTGGCAGTCTCCGCTCATTGCCATAACCGAAAAAAAAAGACGGGTTGCACTGGGGGAGTGCCGGCAGAAGTGAAAACTTGATTATTAACGTTGAGCATGTTTGATATTTTGGAATGGTATCCGTCTTACGCTTTTTCGATCAGGTCACGTGTCCTGGCGCGAGTTTAAGATTTAATACCAATTACAGAAAAAGTGCTCAACGCCGCTAAAGAAGTTTTCACTTCAAAAAACTTCGAACGTTCCGCGCGAGCTGTCAAGTTTGACAGTTCAAAACGTCATCATCACGAGCAGATACAGGGCGTTCGCGGCCGATTTCAGAACGTAAGGCAGTCGTCGTCAAGCGCTGTCCTCCGCACGTTTGTCGCCTTTGCGCTTGTTGAGTTTCTTCTTTATATCTAGCAACATTTGCTCGAACGACATGTCGTCGTTGCGTCGAGGCGGTATGGCGGCTTGGCCGTGGAACGCGCTCTCCGTGTATTTCGCTTCGAGACCATCTGTTTTGAATTAATGTTTTGTATTAGTAATGGATTTTATTATGTATATGTAGCGTAATCTGTGTTGGATTTTAATGATTTTTAGCAAAGTACTTTTATAAAATTTGCCTATATGAAGATTTTTTCAAACATGTAAATTTTTGAACATACAGTAATTCATTCGGATGTAAATAAATGTGATAATAAAATTTAATTATAGGTTAACTTTATTGTAAAAAAATCTTTTATCAAAAATTTAATATAATCCAACCACCTATGTTACTATTCCTGATTCCATGAATTTAACTAGGGATGTAACGATACATGATATTGCCGATACGATACCGATACCGATATTTGTAGTAATGTATCGGCGATACCGATACCGATACCGATATCGATGGCTTGGTAGAAAAATAAATAGTGAATTATGCATAAAAAGCTACCAACATTTAACAGAGACAGTTGTTAATCGTATTCTTTTAAATAAAAATGCCAAATCAAAAAACAACAAAACCATTTATTTTAGTATTATTATTTTACGAAGTCAGTTAAACGCCGACTTACACACAAGAGTAGGAGATAGACACTGTTATGGCACAAGGAACAGAAATAGAATTGAAATGCCATTTTTCCGATTAGCTAAAGTTAAAAATTCATTTATGGGTCAAGGTATATAGACCGGGAGATACTGACACAAAATTTCGAGTCATTTGTAACAGGATGGCGGTTCTACAGGGTTCTTAGTACGCAATGACAAAAAGAAAAATGATGGTGTGAACGCTGGTACCGGCGGCTTAGTCGCGTGGGCGTTAGTCGAACTCGTCGGAAAATAGCGAAAGTCAAACGATTTGTAACAGTATGGCACTTATTTTTCCTGGAAGTTTGAGGATCAAAGAATATAAATACAAAATTTCAAAGATCTAGGAGTTGGAAATCTTCACTTATATAAATTAATACTAAATTAATTTTTCAAGTATGACAGCACTTTTTCCCCCTACTAGAAGTATGGCAAATATAATAATGGTCACATTTTATCAAATACTCTCCAAAAATCCAAATGCAATACTGGTACAAAAAGTTTGGCGAAATAAATTTTTTTTGCAGATTTTCGGCGGTATGGTGATCATTTGGAATCGTCCGAAAAGTATGGCATGGCGATTTTCGTAAATGGCTGCACGACGATGGTTACCTGTGCAAAAGTTAGCCTGGTACAAATGGTTGAATAATTGTTTTATTTAAATCAACATATTCGCGTCAGTATGGCGGGCTGTAAGTCACACCGGAAAAGTATGGCATGACACTACCGCCTACTTCTTTTTTATGGGCTATCGGTAAATACTAAAATTTTTGTGTTACAAATCGTTTCACTTTCGCTATTTTTCCGACGAGTTCGGCTAACGCCCACGCGACTAAACCACCGATACCAGCGATCACACCATCATTTTTCTTTTTATCATTGCGTACTAAGACCCCTGTAGAACCGCCATCCTGTTACAAATGACTCGAAATTTTGTGTCAGTATCTCCCGGTCTAATACGCTTTTACAATAGAATTCCTCATAATATTAAAGAGTTTAGTAGTTCTAAATTTAAAACTTATATAAAAAATGTACTAGTTCAGAGAGCGTACTACAGTATTCAGGAATATATGGACGATAAAAACCCATGCAGGGATGTCGCGAAAAAACCACAGGACAGTTCTTTGGCATGTTATTATAATATATTATGATGTTACATATGTATTTTGTAAAATTGTAAAACTGACATGATTTAAAAGAGCAACTATGGAGTTTCTTGCCGGTTCTTCTCCGTAGATACTGCTTTCCGAATCGGTGGTAAATTTTAAAATATGTAATGACGTTTCAAAAGTGCTTCTATAAGAAGTCTAATTGAATGAATAAATGTTTGAGTTTGAGTTTGAGTTTGTAAACTTTAAGTAATACACATACAATCAGTACCTAATAAAAGTTTACTATTGGTAGAGTTTTTTCAGAAAACAAAGTGCGCACGCGCGGGCGGCCTCCCGCATCGTTCATTGGGCGCGGGTTTTTGAATTATTTGATATCAAAAAAATTGGTTGTTTGTAAAGTAGGTTTACGATCGAGATGTTTACGTGATAACATAATGCAGTGGCAGCGCTCGAGATGAAACGGGAGATCGGTCCGTCTCTCTCTCGTTATACCTGCGATCGCGCTCGTGAGGTTTTGGTGTGACACAAGTTTATGAACATGTCACCCGACTAAAACGATTTTAAAAACTTTATCACGTTAAAAATTAAAAAAATTCAAAATTATTTATTTCTTTCCTTTACATAAACTAATTTGTGATTGGAACACTCCTAGTAAGCAAATAAAATGCATGTGTCAGGAGGTTCCGCTCTTCCTTAACACTATTACAGAAACAGAAATAAAACAATATGAATGAATACAATGCAAAAACATAAAAGAAAAGAAAGAATTTAATAAAAAAATATCGGTATCGGTTGATTTATTATCGGCGATACCGATATATCGGCTTGCCGATATATCGGCCGATATATCGGTATCGGTATCGGTATCGTTACATCCCTAAATTTAACACAATTTATGTGAATAATAAAAAAAAAATTCAATAACCTTAACAGAGTAACAAATATCAGCTAATAATTTTACAAAATTACATGAAATAAAAAACAAATAATTACCCAAATCCGCATAGCTCTGTCTACAAAACGCCCGACGGCCACCAAAGCCGACGTCGTACTGCGGGAAAGTGGCCGCTGCTTCCACCGCGGACCACGCGTCGCGCGGCCGCTGGTATGTGACGAAACCGTAGCGCGAACTACGATAAAATGGACCTTATTACAAGTAATTAAGGACGAATTTACAAAGCACGTCTTATTATAATAATTCCTTTCCTACCAGGTTGCCTGGCAGAGATTGCTGTGTAGCAATAAGGCCGCCTATTGTGCCAAATTTTTGTATCTCATTAATTTGTACCACATTTCCAATGTTATTTTGTACAATGAAGTGTTATAAATAAATAAATTATAAATAAATAATATATTAGCACGAACTGTGGTGGAGTATTCAACCTTATTCCCAGTACATACTTAAGAGTCGAATTTACACAGCACTTTCATTGCGACGTGTGGATATTTCAACCTTATTTCAAGGACTTAAGGACGGTTTTATAAAGTACGAAGGATTGGGAATTGTTATGCAATATTCAACCTTATATTTTACTGCTTAAGGGTGAATTTACAAAGCAATTCCGATGGTTTAGAGTGGAATTTACAAAGCATCAATGATTGTAATAACGTACGTGACGAAGCCGTAACGAAAACTGTGCGAAATTATCGTAGCAGGAGCTGTGGCTGGAATATTCAACCTCATTCCCAGGGCTTAAAGTAGAATTTAACTCACCGAATTTACTAAGCACTAGTGAATCTGATATCGTTAGTTGAACCTTAATGATTGTGAATTGTGAATTATAATATTAAATCTACTTTAGCTTTGATAGAATACTCAACTTTATTCATGTGAGCTAAAGTCGTATATAGCAACCCAGCTTTTATTAGCTGCATATTTGAGTAGTGTTTATGTAAAACACGGAATTTAAAAATTTGAATGGAATTTAAATCAATGCAGTGTAGCAGTTGCAAGACCCAATTTTATTACGAACATAATTACCGAAGAGATAGAAAAAAAAATTTTTTGTAAGAATATATTTTATTAATTAAAAAAAAAACAATGTTTTTTCCACTCACCCATCCTCCTTACTATGCAGCCTGACTTCAGTGACCGGCCCGAATTTGGAGAATTGACTCCGCAACGACGACTTCGTTATGTCCTGCTCTAACCTTCCCACAAACACTATCCGTCTCTCTTCCACAGGTGTGTTGCTCTCTCTGAAAAGTAAAAATGTTTCTTTTATTAAAAAACATGGAATAAAATTCTGTACTAGCTTGTGCTAGTAAGGTGTTTCTATATATAAGTCGTTTATTCGATTTTACATACGGTTTTCATTGCTGTAAATTGAGGAAAAGAAAACAAAAATAGTATATGTATCAGTTTCATTCATTTGCAAGAAAATTTATAGGTGCAATACTATTACCTGAGGATTCATGTTGTAACCATGATGGCAGTTTTATTTCCACTGTGGAAAAGTGATGGCGCAAGATCAACATCAAGCTCTGTCATTTTTACATACTGGAATTAATACTGCTTTGACGTATCATGGTAATGTCCCTTGTCATTTAAGAGCTTGGAGAGACAAAATTGTTGCGGAGACAAAATTGTTGCGGAGACAAAGTTGCTCGTGCGCGCTCGCTCTAAATACTTACGTAATCCATACTAATATTATAAATGCGAAATTAACTCTGTCTGTCTGTCTGTTACTCAATCACGCCTAAACTACTGAACCAATTTGCATGAAATTTGCTATGGAGATATTTTGATACCCGAGAAAGGACATAGGCTACTTTTTATTGCGAAATATGTACCACGGGCGAAGCCGGGGCGGACCGCTACTTCCTAATAATTTAGGGTCGTAAAAATTTATTTTAACAACTTACAGTATGATATAATAAGTAGAACTCACCTATCTTCAGAGCTGAAAGATTTCCTATAGGTTTTCTTCCTGGAATCATTTCTTCGGAAAGTGCTTGATGATCTTCGAGATTTAGATGATGATGCACTCGAACTTGAGCCTGAAGACGAACTATAAAGAGAACATCATTTTAATAATTTAATTTAACTTTTATACAAATGAACAAAAAAATTAATTTTATGAAATAATCTCAATGATATAATAACTTACCGTTATTATTAACCTGTAATGACATACTAATATCAGGCTTTAATGAAAAATATTGGCGACACTACCGCCTTACAATGATTGGTTAATATATGCTTACGACAAATTCGTGCATTATGATTGGTCAATTTATAATTGTAATATAGCTAGTTAGTTACCTACTATTTAGGTTCTACCTATGCTATTTGGCATAGCAAAGCAAATAGCAAAATCGACTGTATTCTGTTAGAACAACATTCCAAATTCGTAAAGCCGCCACCCAAACACGTAAGTCTTATTTTTACCTTGAAGAAGTGGACGTGTCAGAACTTTCAGACACTGTCGGTTTTCTTATCGGCGGCGTTAACGATTTCGTCATTTTCTTTTCGGCAAATTTTTGCGGACTAGGCTTCTTTTTAATTGGGCTTTTAGATTTAGTTTCAGCATACCTAGATCTTGAGCGAGAGCGGTTAGAACGGTAATCTCTGCGGATGGAGGGAGATCGCCTAGATCGGTATGGAGACCTAGACCGTCTTTTTCTTCGGTACGGCGAGTCAGATCGTCTGTAGCGCCTGAACCTTGTACGAGATCGTGATCTGGTGCGACTTCTAGAACGTTTCCGTCTGTGGCCGCGTGAATGCGATCTAGAGCGTCTGTATTTAACTTCGTGTCTGTCTTTCGACCGGGAACGCGTCTCTTTGATCGGTGATTTCTCGCGTTTCGCCTCAGCTTTGTGCTTCACTGTTTCTTCTTGTTTCACCGCGACTTGCTTTCTTACTGGGCTTCCATCGCTCGACATTGACATGTCACTGTCGTTTCTCTTACGCGGCGATATTGATTGCTCTTTAACCTCTTGTTTATCAACAACTTCAACTGTCAGTGGAGTGAACTCGACTGTAGAATCTGTTTGGATATTAATAGCTGTTGATGCTGGCCTCTTTCTATTCTTTTCCAAATGTAAAATAACTTTGTCCTCGCCGTGTTCAGCTTTTTCGTCGTAATCACGCACAATCGTCGGTTTGGCAAATTTGAATTCTTGTTTATGGACTGGTGACTTAGGCTTATGTTTTTGTTCCACGGTAGTACTATTTTGTACGACTGTAGGAGCTTTTTTCATTACGACATCTTGAATGCTAGCGAAAAGCGAATTGCTCGATATTTTCGTATCAACTTGTTTTCCAACACTTTTTAAAGTAGCCGTGATGTCTTTGAATCGTTCTTCGTCTATTTTTATATCTGTAATTTTGTCTTCAGCTGAATTTCTTTCATCTTTGACAGGGTCGAAAACGTTATGTTTGAGAACTGTATCGGATTTTCGTATTTTAAAGTTAATCGTCGCCTTACTCTCCTTTGGAGGAGAATGTGTTTTTTGCGGTTTAATTTCGTGTATAATTTCTGTTTGTTTGAACATATTTTCATCTGTGTTGGTACCAACACTGACTAAAATAATTTCATCATAATCTTTTGATGGTGTTTGAATTATTTCATTTGCTATCGGTATCGGTATTATGGGCTCTGTAGACATGCCAACAATTTTCAACATTTCAGCATCACTGATCAGAGGTTGTAGTTCAAGATTCTCAACTTTCGGTATTTTACTCATAACAATATCCTCATCTCTCTTTCGCATAGCTTCAGCCTTTTGTTTTTTAGTGTTCATCAGAATTTTCCTTGAAGCTTCTCTTATAGGATCGAAAATTTTCTTTGGACCTTCAGAATTCTCAGTACCCTTAGTATTAGCTTCATCACTATTAGATTTCTGACTAATTACTGCTTTCGTAACTTTATCCAAATTGATGTTGCAAGGCATTTCAGGGAATATCGCTTCTGGACTTACTTGAGCCGAATTATTGTTTGAGCTTGCCCCACGACGTAACTTATACTCTTGGAGATTTAGTTTTTTCTTCTTTTGTGGCTGCTCAGTTTCAACAACAACATTCAAGGGCTCCGTAAGTGATATTTTAGTATCATCATCGTGACTTCGTTTCTCAGACTTCACTGGAATATTCTGAGGCATTTGCATGTCTTTTTTATCTGTAAATAAAGCAGCATAGAAATCCTCCGGCTTGGATTCTTCTTCCTTAACTTTGACAATGACTGGTTCAGGTTTCACAATATCTTTTGGTTGCTCCACCAATTTTGTTGTGGTAACCACATTTTCAATGTTATTTACAACTGGTTTTTCATTAACACTACTAGATTTATGCTTTTCTATAATTTTAATTTTATGATTGTCCTTAGAATCACAGTTTTTAATTATAACTTCAGACTTATTTTTAATAGTTAACTTAATGCTACCATTAGAATTTTGACTACTTGCAGTATCACTTGCTTTAGAAGCACTTTTCACCATCACAGAACCGTTACTTTTATTATCGACACTATCATTCGAACCAAAATGCACTGGGGATACTTTTTTACGATAGTTTATGTTTGGATTTGGTTTGATTGTCTGTTTAGCACTAGTCTTCTTTTTAATGTCACTATCATCGTCACTAACACGACTCACGTTCACAAGTTTATTTTTCTTAATGTCATTGTGCTTTTCGCCTTCCTCATCACTACTCTGGTTGTATATTATTTTCTTATTTTTACAGGATCTGTGCCTTGAGCTCAGTATCCTGTTATTACTTGATAGAACTTCAGGTTTTAACAAACTCCGACCTCCCTTTATATTCGGTAAACTGTGCCGTTTTTTCGTGGAGCAATAGTCATGGTCAGAATGAACAGGACTTGGAGATCGTCTAATTGTTGAATTAATAGTCGACGGCATCTGTAATAAATGAAAGAAAAAATAACAAGTTCCTTTAACGTTTTAAAAGTAACTTGCCATGCAGGTGATACTTACCAAAATTTGTCTCATCTTATTTTTGTTCAATTGGACTCCTGCGTCCTGTAAGCGCATGCCATTTGTTAAACTGGTGGGAGCTTTAACTTTTTGCTCGTTCACATTTACAACTGGTGTCTTGTTCTTAGTATTCAACTTTTCAGTTGCTTCAAACTGTTCAAGTAGCGAATTTAAATTATTCGCCTCCAGAACCGGTATGACGGTTTCGTTGCATGATTCTATGTCGACAAAATCGTCTTCTGTTTTTACTTCATTTTCCTTTTTGATACTCGTCTTTTCTATACAAAAGTCGAGTACACGCGGAGGTTTCGTCGTAATAGCTTTCGGTGGTATTGATGGTTTTAAAATAGGTGATTGTTCAATACTACTTATTATTGATTCAATGGGCCTATCTATTTCCATATCTTGAGGACACAGATCGTCTTCCTCTTTAACAGTATTAGCAGTTGATGTTGTTGTTGCACTGTTTGGCGTAATTAGGAAACTATTAACATCTTCCTCTGTCAGTGCTCTAGGTATATCATCACTCTTTGAACTATTGTGTGATTTATCCTTATCATTCTCAAAGGACAAGTCTGACAAATCAAGATTCAAATCCTCAAAACTTAGGCAAGTTTTAGCATCTATATCTAGGCAGATGTTGTGCATTGGCGAGTGTGGTACAGAGCATGATCTTTGCACACTTTTTAATTTATTATAAGGTATGTCTTCTAATAAATATCTCTTCAAGTCCTCAATATTGGGGAGTACTTCAAGATCAGCCTCATTAAGTGGGACTTCTGGTTCCAATTCTTTTGTATCAACTGGAATATCTTTTACAGATTCAATGATTGCAGGAACAATCTCCTCCTCCACAACTTTATTTTCACTTGTATCTGCAAAGAATTCCTCTTCATTAGGGTTCACTTTTGCTATCCGAAAATCAGGATCGCTTGGTAATTTCGTTGGTATTAACAAATCTTCCACTATAGCTGGTATTGTGGGTTCCTTGACATTTTTAATGAAATACTCATCAACATCTTGTACAATAGGTTCATCTTTGACTTCCAGTATATCCTTCTCTTTATTTTCTTTTATAAAATATTCGTCGACATTTGAAACTACTGGCGTATCTAAATTTATACCTAGATTGTCTTGACATATACTGCCCTCTGAGTTCTGACGGTATCGGTAACGATTATCTGGTTTGGGATAGTTTGGTTTGTCTTCTACATTTATATATTCTCCATCATCTATGGTATCATCGTTTGAATTTTCGTATTGTTCCTCTTGATCTTCCTCGTCTGAAGAACATTCTAGATCTAAGTCTGGATCGACAGCGAACACTTGAATGACGTCATAGTCTGCACCCTCTACTAGCGAGTTATCCTCCATAGAGTCAGCTTCCACCTCATGATCTGAAGAATCTTGAGTCTTTTCATCAATCGATATTTCCTGTACATCTATGTTTTCATCCTCGTCTATACTTGAATCTTGACTTTGTGTTATGTTTATCTGAAAAGTTATTACACTTTCATCAATTGTTCTTTCACTATGTTTATAGTACACACAACTTTGAAGACCTACATATATTTATAGTTAAAATACTTGTAAAAGCTACCTTTTGATTTTGACTCCACAAATTGTTATCTTGGGGGTCCCAATATTCACCCTCATTGCTTTCCTCTTCATATTGGCTCGACGCTTGCTCCTGTGAATACTCCGGGCTATTTTGGTTACAACTACCCTCGGATGACAGGGATTCGCTCATTGAACGCATTATTTTATGACCAATAGTTCTATAACGCGCTTGATGATACATATTCAAAATATGTGACTCCATATCTGAAAATGAATTAATATTATTAGGTATAGTTAGCTTTGAGGTGGCGCATGTGAGGATATGGTATGTTAGCGCAAAATTATAATTTGTCGAAAAATTGTGATTCGTAACATATTGCAAAAAAATTGTATACACTATTTATATCAGTAGCAACAATTTTATGCATTATTATTACTGTGATGTTATAAATTAAAATAAAAATAGATATGGATGCTTTAATGGGAATTAAATGTGGGGTCTTAAGATAACAAATATTTATGCATATGACCTTTACAAAGTAGTCTATGAAGGTGTACAAATTGAGGAAAATTTATAAATTCAAGTTCAAGAAGTTTCATTACATTTGAAGCAATAAGTATTTTTTTATTTATTTATTTGTCTCTTGGTATTTAGAGCTAGCGCGCACGAGCAACTTTGTCTCCGCAACTATTTTGTCTCTCCCATCATTTGTATGGGGAGTTGCGTCGCTACGTGCGCGCACTTTCATACTAGCCCATGGGTGGAGAGACAAAATAGTTGCGGAGACAAAGTTGCTCGTGCGCGCTAGCCACAGAACAGTAAAGTAGATAGAAGTGTGATGTGGGCGTGGCCCACGTGTCACTTGTAAGGTAAGATCACCTAACTTGCTCTCAGTTGTGCGCAGAAAAATATTCGAGTCGGTTGTCAGCTGTCAAACCTTTTTTCCGTATTTATTCATTAATTAGGACGTGTTTTTCGGTATAAGAGTGCAAAAATGATAGCAGACGAAATAATATCAGCAATGGAGGCATTTCATACCATCGGTAAGTCTTATTTTTATTTATTTTACATATAATATTTTATGTTATATCTTCGCTTGTAATTTGTCAAAATTGTATACAAATATCTAGTCAAAATGAACCTTAATCCGTAAGAAATTAGTACTATTATAGATTGAACAGCAAACAAGAATTTCTGGAATATTATTGCAATAAACAAACGAATGTCGCTTTAGTGATGCTTGTGGCGCATATCGACAGTATCGATACTTTAGAAAAGACAAACATTATAAATATTAAATTTTATTTTATTTTTCCTTAGCTTTCATTTGTCCAATTTATTTACAGATTTCCCAAAGAGGCTAATTTAAAAGAGAAATGGATAAATGCAACGTGACGAGTTAACTGAATGCCGAACAGCACTAAGCAGTCTAACAAAGGCCATCGATACAGCAAACCTACGGCAGTTCCAAGATTTAAAATAATGCATATTTTCTGTTTGTATTTTGTAAATATAGATTAATACTATTCTATTCCGTTTTTTATTTAATAATAATAATATAAAAAGACGTACTTAGTAGTAATAAACATACTCCAAAATGTGACACATTATACTATACTCGTATAAATAAAAGAAAAAAAAATACACAAAAAATATTTATTTGTGAATTATCGATATCTCGATATCGATAACAAGGCTGACATCCCTCAGGGCATAGCATCAGATAAATATCAAGTTAATGTCATTAATGTTGAGTGACACAAATTTCAACCTTATCTCTATGTGTTGAGGTTCAAAGTTATATCTATCGAAAACTAACGCCCTCTGTTGTGGAGTAGCTGAATGTTTTTCGAATTTGGAATTTCTGTGCAATGAGAAACAAAACAGCTAATATACCTAGGGATGTTATACTAAAATAAACCGTAACATGGTGCGTTAGGGTACATATTGAAATGCTGAATTTATAACCTAAGTCAGTTTTTACTCAAATTAAGCTGTCCAATCAAAGGCATAGTTTACTTGTAGTGTACTGTATAACTATCGGTTTAAATGTGTGGGTTTGGCGACACTGGTTTTCATACTAATTATGACATTATCGCACTTCTATTTGTTTTTATTGTTCTGTGGCGCTAGCTCTTATTTTAAATACTGGTTGAAATTTAAAAATAAACAAGTAAAAGAAATGACAATGTCATTCATAACCCTTCAAGATCAGCTGACAAAATATCAAAAAATATTAAAAAAGTATAAAAAAAATTGAAACACCCAAATTTAAATTACTTCATCATTTTTTAAAGGGATCAACTGAATTTTATAGTCTTGAGTAACTTAATAAGAGGTAATTATGATACTTAAATTTACAATTTCATTATTGTTTTATTTAAATATATACAATCCATATAAAAATAGTTTGAATCTGTGCAATTAGTATATTAGTTATTAAAATGTGAAATTTTATCTATACTAATATTATAAAGCTGAAGAGTTTGTTTGTTTGTTTGTTTGAACGCGCTAATCTCGGGAACTACTGGTCCAATTTGAAAAATTCTTTCGGTGTTAGATAGCCCATTTATCGAGGAAGGTTATAGGCTATATATCATCATGCTACAACCAACAGGGGTGGAGCCACGGGGGTGAAACCGCGCGGAGCAGCTAGTTAGAAATAAAATATAAATGATTATTAGAAAACATACTCCAACATTTTCTGCATTGTGTAGGTCATGGTGCATTATGTATTTTTTTTACACGAAGAAAGTTTATACATCTTTAATTCATCTCTGCTTTAAACACACTTTTTATTAACCATTTTTAAAGAAACGCTTAAACTTTTACATAAATTAGTTGAAAAGAAATACACCATGTTATATTATGTTCAGCTTAAACATTTAAAAGGTTACATAGAAATGTACATACATAATATTATCTGTCAATTAAGACCCAGCACGCACGAGCAACTTTGTCTCCACAACTATTTTGTCTCGGCAACTATTTTGTCTCGGCAACTATTTTGTCTCTCCACCCATGAGCTAGTATGAAAATGCGCGCACGTAGCGTCGCAACTCCCCATACAAATTGATGGGAGAGACAAAATAGTTGCGGAGACAAAGTTGCTCGTGCGCGCTAGCTCTAAAACAGCAAGAATTAATTCTGGATAGTAGTAATAGCTAATCTGGCAGTAAGTTTTTACAATAAAGAATTGAATTACATGTTAAAACATATTAAACAGGGATCAGTTATATTATGAGCGAACAGTGACATCAACTCTTACTTTAAAAGTTTAATAGGCAACAGATTACTATCAAAATAAATATTTAAACAAAATATTATATGTTATTAAAAATGTTCGATCACAATAAATTATTATTGTATAAAATTTTTTTCATTCATCAACTCTCTTACGGCAAACATTACATTTCTCTGTGATATTTAAATGAAAAATTTGCATATCATGTAGATAACCTATTTATTACTGATACATAAACAAATCTTTAAAAATTGTTTAATACTACATTGTGCAATTTAAGCTTTTCCTGATAAGTACATTTATACAAAGAAGTCAATTTCAAGTCACACATAATGTTTATCTTTTAATTTATAAATAAGTTGATTATATTTTATTTTTAATCATTTAACTGCAAAGTAGTAGTAAATTTGACAATATAAGGTACCTTTTTCACCCTAAATCACATTAATTAATTAATCATCACTGGTAAATAAGCAATACCTCATTTGTTTACTTGTCACCGGTACAAAATATGCAACAAAATTACCAAATAGAACATAATTATACATATTATTAGAAATATATAGATATTACCAATTCACTATCAAAATACTGCTTTAATCTATCACAAAAATAATATGTAACATTAACAGTTGTATATTATAGTCATACAACTATAAGGTAACATGCAAAAGGCATCTCACACATGGTCCAAATATGATATTATTATAACTGAAAAAAAAACTAACAATTGAAATCATTAAGCATGTTTCACACATAAAGTATGCACTAAATGTTTTCGGCTTCTTTTCTTAATAATAATAAAATGTGTACAGTTATCAGTGATCAGCAGTTTCATCACGATACTGTCAGTATGAGATAGGAGTTAAAATTTAACTGTCAAAATGTGAAAACAACCTAAAAGTCATGTGATCACAATGCATTTAAGACCTAAAGTCGTGACCGCGGGGTCTAAAACCTTTTTATTACTCCAGCTTTCGACACAGATAACGGTGATTTCGACCAGTGCAAAAACCGCAGCAAAAAATTACACCAACGATTGAAAGGTTAGGTCCGCTGACCGTTTCCTTTTAAAACAATAACTATGCACTAAATTCACATGATAAACACTAAAACTAGAGATTAAAGGATTTCGTTACACTAATTTACTGAAATAAGACACATTATGTAAAGAAAAATAAACAATGATATCGTGACACAAAATGCGCGCAATCCTAACCTTGATAACGAAAATGGTTGATATAAGTTTCTAGTTCAAGGTCCCGTGAAAATCGGAAAAGTCACATGAAGGCGTTACACAAACAAATCTGTAATATCATTGCAACCCGACCAGAAATCTATTTTAAGAAAACAACAGACGAAAAAAGCACTAACCTTAACAACCTCAAGTGACGGCTTTATCCATGTAATATTTTTATGGGTAATTTGCCGTAGTAAGCACATAAAACACCGTCAGTAGCACACTTAAGAATCTTTTTAGCACTTTTAATCACAGCACTATCCACTAATTCTTTATTTTTTCCTAAAAAATTAACACTTTTCACGAAACATCACATGCTACAAACTTCACGCACGACAGCAAATTCCAATTTCTAATGTTGCCATTTCACAATCTGAAGCGTAAATGTCAATAGTGCGTCAAAATTCTGCACTAAAATTCATTGATCATTCCACAATAAACGCTCATAAAACAAATAAAATACTGAATTAAATATTTCGTCCATATTATACATTTTTTCTTAAATTTAACACGTTAAACTTCATTTTAAAATTGAATTGTACATCGTGCATATATAAGTTTTGACATTTCCACTACAATCTGCAAATAGCATACGCGCAGCCACATGTGCACCACAATGGCACCACACAATACACTTCACATTACTGTTTGTCTAATTAATAATAATTTTTATAACACATTACGATATTCTTGTAGTTAACAGTAGTAAAAAATCTATGTAATTTTGGGTCTATATTTCCGTGCATTTTGAACGGAAAAATTTATTGTCTGTTTAAAATTAAAAAAAAAACCTATTTGGAATAAATTTGAAATGTTCGAATAACCGCATTTTAATTTTAAATTTTTAATACACGCTTGTCGATCAAAATATTCATCACACATCACACTTGCTCTGTGCTCATCACCACAGTTCATCACTCATTCAACGTTACTGTGCTAGGTACGTATTTTTGCATAATTCTCTATGATAAAATATAAAATTACAGCCAGTATGTAATACTTACATAAAAAAAACTATTATAAATTTCCACCTCCTTTTCCACGCTCAAATGGAATAATGTTGTAATATTATATGGTTAACTATAACGACAATATTTAATTAATGATAAACTAAAAACGAACGGACAAGGTAATTCTTTTTTCTTTTTTATAAAATAAATCTTATCTATAATTAAAAAATACACCTATAGCTATTGTATGAACTTAATTATTGTAGAGACCACAGAGACACATCCACAAGGATAAAATGTTGAATTCTGTTGTTTAAAAGTTAATACTCACATACGTTACAACGCGTTTTGCCTGTATTTTAATGGCAGGCATTACCAGTTTTATCTTTAAATCGTGCATCCAATTGCACGCCTCATAAGCGAAGCGTTGAGGTGGGTACTACTGTCACTTCGCGCAAAACATCTGATTTTTCAAACTTAAAATGTCTTTATGTATCATACATTGCACTTGTAAGATAATAAATACACACACATATTAAGAAAAAACACTATTTTTAACGTTCATGATATTTTTGATGTCATTTTTGTTATTTAAACTAGTTAAAAAACAGTTTAAAAAAGTTCTGTCTTGGACGTCCGTGTGTCTGTATGTGCGGATCCTTTTTCTTGTTAACACGATAGCGACCGAAATACTTTACTAATCGAGTCTTTTTTTTTCTCTTACGCTTGAGTATGCTCAGGAATAGAACCCTTTCATTTTTCAGGGTCTGATTCGATGTGGTTTAATTGTTATTAAATAAACAAAAATAATAATTAATAAATATTTATTAAAAAACAATTATGAGGCGTGCACTTTTGGATTTTCCAAATTATTTTGAAACATATTATAGGCACTTCACAACACTTAACATGATCACAATCCCCATAATTAGTGTATAAAAACATCCTTTAATATAATACCTACCTAGACACAGTTCAGGTCACAGAACAGTAAAGTAGATAGAAGTGTGATGTGGGCGTGGCCCACGTGTCACTTGTAAGGTAAGATCACCTAACTTGCTCTCAGTTGTGCGCAGAAAAATATTCGAGTCGGTTGTCAGCTGTCAAACCTTTTTTCCGTATTTATTCATTAATTAGGACGTGTTGTTCGGTATTAGAGTGCAAAAATGATAGCAGACGAAATAATATCAGCAATGGAGGCATTTCATACCATCGGTTAGTCTTATTTTTATTTATTTTACATATAATATTTTATGTTATATCTTCGCTTGTAATTTGTCAAAATTGTATACAAATATCTAGTCAAGATGAACCTTAATCCGTAAGAAATTAGTACTATTATAGATTGAACAGCAAACAAGAATTTCTGGAATATTATTGCAATAAACAAATGAATGTCGCTTTAGTGATGCTTGTGGCGCATATCGACAGTATCGATACTTTAGAAAAGACAAACATTATAAATATTAAATTTTATTTTATTTTTCCTTAGCTTTCATTTGTCCAATTTATTTACAGATTTCCCAAAGAGGCTAATTTAAAAGAGAAATGGATAAATGCAACGTGACGAGTTAACTGAATGCCGAACAGCACTAAGCAGTCTAACAAAGGCCACCGATACAGCAAACCTACGGTAGTTCCAAGATTTAAAATAATGCATATTTTCTGTTTGTATTTTGTAAATATAGATTAATACTATTCTATTCCGTTTTTTATTTAATAATAATAATATAAAAAGACGTACTTAGTAGTAATAAACATACTCCAAAATGTGACACATTATACTATACTCGTATAATAGAAAGAAAAAAAAATACACAAAAAATATTTATTTGTGAATTATCGATATCTCGATATCGATAACAAGGCTGACATCCCTCAGGGCATAGCATCAGATAAATATCAAGTTAATGTCATTAATGTTGAGTGACACAAATTTCAACCTTATCTCTATGTGTTGAGGTTCAAAGTTATATCTATTGAAAACTAACGCCCTCTGTTGTTGAGTAGCTGAATGTTTTTCGAATTTGGAATTTCTGTGCAATGAGAAACAAAACAGCTAATATACCTAGAGATGTTATACTAAAATAAACCGTAACATGGTGCGTTAGGGTACATATTGAAATGCTGAATTTATAACCTAAGTCAGTTTTTACTCAAATTAAGCAGTCCAATCAAAGGCATAGTTTACTTGTAGTGTACTGTATAACTATCGGTTTAAATGTGTGGGTTTGGCGACACTGGTTTTCATACTAATTAGACATTACAGCACTTCTATATGTTTTTACTGTTCTGTGGTTCAGGTACACCAAAAATCCAAAAAGTCGTTACACGTTGATGTTTGAAATAATACTGATTGCCAAATCCATTTTAACCCAAAAAGAGTCTTCATTATTTGTTTCTATTAAATAACTTCATTGAAGCAATAGGTACTTTTTACCTGTACGTTCTTAGAAATACAGATGTGACTCAAACGTCGGCAACTGTGAAAGGGAATATTTTTTATTGTTATCTGTAAACACGAATTATTATGATAGGTAAATGAGAATTACGTTAGTAGTACCTATATGTGAATAAAAGATTAGCGAGACTATTTGACGCAAGCATTTGCTTTTTTAGAAAAAAGCGGGAGACAGATAAGTACATAACTCATAAGTAGATCTAACTTCTATTTAGATTTCTCATATCGCGTATAATTTTTGGTTTTGCTATTGCATAATTATAAAACTAGTTTGTATGTACTTACGTGCTATATGCACTTTGCTATAATAATTATATTTCTCATCATAATATAAACAAACAAGCATTTAAAAATATATTATTTCGGTTACTCATTCACCATTGCCTTATCTAAATTGTAAATCTTTGTTATCTCTGTAATCCTCTTTTAAACCCAACCTATCACAAAGGAACCAGCAAAATAAGTTGTTAAATTTACCCCATAGTTCAATGTTCGACGAAATCATTGATACTATATATTTTATAACATACTATTGTCTATTCTACTAATATAGTATTTTGTAAATGTGATAGTGTGTATGGTTGCAATTTGCATACAATATACAAATGCAAACATACGACGTAAAAGTCGACTTTCGACTTTATTGCGACATTTGTCATAAATGCAGATTTTATGTTATGCTTTTTTGTCTGGAGATAGGAAACTAGAACGTGACAAAAAATAATCTAACTTTTTACTGCAATAAAAATATTAAAAAAAATTATAACTCCCATAGGAAAATCCGTTAAGATGCGCGTTTAAATTACTCCTTTTATAAATTCCGGTAGATGGCGCTATATTTAAAAAGTCACATGTATGAACTATAGCAATTTTCTTTTAGTACGCAGGCAAGTAGATATCTACAAACTTAAAAATTAATATGTTTTAAGATGTCGCCAAGCAGCACTGATACGTTAGCAATTATAAGAGAGGAGCAGTTGACACCAGCCGACTCCAACATCGTGCATCAGGAAAAAGCTGATGATGCGCAGGATTTGGTACAAGCTTGTCCTTGTAAAGGTAATATAGAAAATAAAAATATAGAAATAATGTAGATTTCTAAATGATTTCTCAATCGGTTCTGTAGTTTTTGTGATTTTACTACAAATGAATTCGTATACATTACATGGAAAAACTAACAAACATAAATAATATTATTGGCTTCATATAAGTATGTATCTGTTGTATTCACAGAATATAATATTCTACTCTCATAAAAAAAATAAGTAGAAAAAGGGAAGTTGGCATCTTACACCTCTAATGCAAAGATGCGAACTTCCCTTACCTTACGAATAAAAACCTTAGTCAATATGCATAAAAATTCATCATCTACAGGTCGAATAATCCATGACCTTGAAGAAAAACATCATAAAGAAATTCAGAAGTTACTTAAAGAAAAGGAGGAAGCGCTTACAGCAGACTTCCAAGAACGAATGGAGAAAGAAATAAAGCTATTGAAAGATAGATTTGACTATATTTTACAGTGAGTAATATCCAATAAATACTAGGTATAAGGTAGTAGATTAAGATTAGCTAGTATTGTAAAGCTAATGTTACGTCACATTCTTATTTTTATAACTAACTCGCCCTGAATTTGCGCTGTGAAAATTTTTGTAATGATTTTTTTATTAGTTTTTAGTTATACCAGCACTTTCTATAATCTGTTGTTCATTGTTTTTAACAAGTTCTTATTTAGTTATTCAAATTATTGCAAATTCTTTATTTTTATTAGTGCTTATAACATACTTTTTAAAATAATATTTTGTTCTATCAAACTGAACGAGGTGGATTTTAGCTCTAATAATAAAACTAAAACATGTATAATATAAACTTTTTCCAAAATCACTGTACCAAATAAACACAGAAATGAACAAATACGAACCTCCCACATGATGCGGGAAGCACATAGAGAAAGAAAGGAAAAGATATCGGCCCTTCAAACCCAACTAGAGTGTAAGAACTTGGCTGGTCTGATGTTTGTTATGTGCTCTGAGAGGAGAAAAAGCAAATTGGAGAAGTTAAGGATTGTTGAAGGTTATTTCAAAGCTAATATTTATAGTCCTTTTTGATTAGTTATAATATGTTGAAATGAAAAAAATATGGTAAAAAAGGTCATGATAATATGGATTGAGGAGCTTTAAAAACATAGAAACCCAGGTAAATCAAAAATGTTGTCGAGAGAGTTTAATAATATAACCTGCGTTTCTTTTTGTCTTTTGTGAAGGCAAAACACAAAAAAAAATGTTAAAAATCATTTTCTTAATATTTATTTTAGATTACACAAGGTTCATAAACGCCTTACAACACATTCTCTCCGAGAGTCAGGAATTAATTCTAAACCTATCTAGAGGCTATAAAACCGCCGCTAGAGTGGACCATGAGTGGAAAAATAAGATGAACAAGGTTATAAAAGAGGTAAGATATATGCATTCTGGACAAATAATTATATACTTATTTTATATTATGTCTCCAAACATTACATTCAAACAATAAATTATATAATATGTACCTGCAGAACGAAAATTATCGTCAAATTTATTGCATCATCATCGAGGGTATGACGTCATTATTGGAGCTTTTCAAATTCACATACAATAATACTTTGATGACGATACGAATACCTAATTTGATAATAATTTTCGTGCTTGCGTTTCTGAATTGAATGAACCAAAGCATAATCATATAACTATGTATAGCACATACGGTTATGTGATAAAAAAAAAGAGAATATACCTCCACCTTAAAAAGTCGGCAACACATCCTCGGACACGTCTGTAGATGCCTATGGGCTGTGGAATTGCTTACCATCAGGCGATCCACATGCTCGTTTGCCTTCTTTCATATTAAAAAAAAAAAAAAAAAAAAAAATTTAAATACGCGTTATTCAATAGAAGAAGTTAAATAAGTACTTATAAATTTCACAAAATTTTCTAACATTTCATTCAATGACGATATAAATCGTCACTTTTAATGCTCATTTTATGCTTATTTACTCTTTTTTTGCAATTTAATGCTATTTGTTGCTAAATATATCTATTTAAATAATTTATTTTATATCATCTAGTTCCAAAACTTTGTATACCATTATGCGGGTGGAACTCCCGAGACGAACCAATATTTTTTCGATCTACCCTCACTTATGAAAACAAAAGCTCCTATACAAGATGATCCTAAGGAAGATCCTTGTGAAATTGAAGAAAAAAGTGAGGAAGGTTAGTTTTGTTTTTTAGAGATTATATATTTTATAGTAATTGTAATTTGTAAGCAATTGTGGTATTGTAAGTGTAAACTGTAAAGAAACCTATTAATAAATTATACTTCTCAAAATAACAGAAACTGATGTACCACACGAGAAAAATTGGTGGGAAATGCTAGATGGGGAAAACCCACCGTTCATTATTTTTGGTGATATGGCGGAATTTCAACCTCCACAGAGGAGGGAAGTGTTGAAGAATGTTAAAGCAGCTAAAACTGCACCACCTAAATGGAAGGATTATGGTAAGTAATTTATTTAATTAATTATGTTGCATGCATGCATTTCTAAAATAAAACATGCATAAGTGTGCCAAATCTTAATCTTAATCTTATATATAAATCTTATATATAAAATTCTCGTGTCACAATGTTAGTCTGCATACTCCTCCGAAACGGGTGGACCGATTCTCATGAAATTTTCTGTGCATATCGGGTAAGTCTGAGAATCGGCCAACATCTATTTTTCATATGTACCACGGGCGAAGCCGGGGCGGACCGCTAGTACATAATATATATAAATCTCGTGTCACAATGTTTGTCCTCAATGGACTCCTAAACCACTTAACCCATTATAATAAAATTCGCACACCATGTGCATAGTTTAAACATCAAAAACCACGGGCGAAGCCGGGGCGGACCGCTAGTCATGGTATAAATATGACTCACGAAATATGACTTTTATTTATGAGAGCAAAAAAAGAAAGAAAATACCTTGATTTTAATGTTAAAATAATTTAGGCTTTTTACTTGAATTCAAACCGATTTGACAATTTTTATATTTTAACAGACTTGTATTAGATTTAAGCTACTGGACCGATTGACTTGAATTTTGTAAATAATTTCACGAGTATTTTAAATTTTTTACTCCGGGCAGAAATTGGGAAATTTTAACTTCGTATACAAAAGGGTAGTTTTTACTCCAAGCGGGTAATTTAACCGAAAGAATATTTTTGCTGAATATTTTTCGAATATGTATTTGCAGTATTCAGCGATATGTTCCTGCATTCGAACTGTTTGCATCTCGATACAATAAAAGATGAATATGTAAAGCATCAACCCACTGGAGCTAAATGGGAGTGCCAGAATGTACAGACAGAAAGACAGTCGTTTAGATTTGGTGTAAGTTTTTATTATTTAATGAAAATGAAAATTATAATAACGTTACATATATATATCTTGTGGTTTAATATTTTTTCTGGTGAATAAATTTCCCTTTCAACCATTGAGGTATTATTGTATGTAGTACATAGTAACTCAATGCTTTCAACCGACTGTGTTTGTTACTTCAGAAATTTCGACCGGGTGAACCGATCTTGATGATACTTTTTTATTTGAAAGCTGGTGCTTCTCACGTTCTTCTAGTACCTAATATATTTGGAGTAGTCGTGACAGATTGAATTTGGTTTAGTTTCTGTTAAAAATGATTATCGTAGCATAAAATAATAATTATGCCTTGATCGGATGTTGTTTATTCAAATTTCAATGTTCTACCCAACTACCCTCACTTTTCTATAGTATTTTTAGGCTGTGATTTTGTTATCAATTGACTACTTTTATGATTAGGTACAGTATGTTCTGAACACCTTCAAATTAATATTTAACCCATCGTTTATTTATTTTAAACAATAATATTTTTTATTATAAATAAAATAATTTTAAAAGTCAGATATAAGTCACCATCGACCCACTGCCAGTGTGGATGTGCGAGGTACAATGGGCTCCATATTAAAAATTATGTAAGTAGGTAACCTATTATTCACACCTTAGTCCTTAGTTATCGCGTACAATGGGCTCCATATTAAAAATTATGTAAGTAGGTAACCTATTATTCACACCTTAGTCCTTAGTTATCGCTACACTTTAAGTAACAGACAACAGTACCCACTCCACTGTAGCACAAAAATAAATTTGGGCCGTAAAAAGATTGCTCAATCACTATAATATGAGATGTGTTTTTCCTTACATTCTAATACATTTTGCGAATTTGTTTTCAAATATGTATTTTTATAAAATACCAAAATCGTCGCCTTAGTCCATGACGTGACGGTATTGCCATGAAGCGATGTTGAAATTTTACTCTCAAGTCTCAACGCGCTTAAAGTAGTTTCATTTCAAAAATTCAAACTAAGAAATATTTTAGCACCTCAAGCGTATTGCCTCAAGCTATAACAAAAGCTACGTTACTTGGTGCAAGGGATTCTATGGAAATTGCTTCTACTACGAAATTGGTATGATCATATTATTATACAGACTAACATTTTAGAGTTAATGAATTTTAGAATTCTGATGTATGATGTAGATTGCCTTTTTTATATGTTTTTATTTTTATACAGGGTGTCCCACTGTTGGTATACTAAGCTCAAAGGAAGTTATAGTTTTGCATACGCTGAGTACGTAAAAAATACTTATAAATTTCCAGACGCATTCTTTTTTCAAATAGATGAATTCTTAAAACTCCATGCATAACAAGCAACCCGCCCAACTTTGCCACCAGCACGTGAGCTATCGTTTAAGATTGTTTTCATAGACAAAATGCTCACATTAGAGAAGCGGTAAGCGAAGCTAGAGAAGAAAACATGTATTTTCAGGAAAAATTAAGCAAAAAATTTTTGACGTAATTTTTTTTAAAGTATTTTTTACGTCATCACTACAAGTCCCTTCGCGCTTATTATACCAATAGTGGGACACCCTGTATAATAGCCAATAGGTATCAAGTTGAGTGAGAGAACTAATCTAGAATCTACCTACTATTTTTTTTATTCCTGATTTAGTTAGTATCCATGTCATATTTAAATTTCTTAATTATAAATTATAATCAACAAGTAAGAACCTTTTACAGCGAGAAAGGCACAGACAGTCAACAGAACCGGCAAAAGTTGTCTTGAATGTTGGAAAAAGGATTGTAAGTTTAAATTTTCGCTTATTCAATTAATTAAGTACTATGAAGAGTAAAATTACAAAAATATTATACTTAAATTGTTGTCTATAATTATTATTTATCTATTAGCGAGTGTAAAGACGTCTCATAAAACTTGCTATTCACACAGGATTCGCTATTCAGTGAAAATATGAACGAAGAGGACCAGGATGAAGAATTACATTCGAAGTAATTATTTAATAATCTGTATTGTTTGCACGTTTGTAAGAAATAATCGCAAAAAGATTTCACCAATTTTTAACCTTTTTTCACCAGCAGAAAGCTTCTGAATGTTAAAGATTTTTTTTTAATTTTATTAATTATTTAAAATTCATTACGAACTCACTTGGTAACAAATATAGTTTCGTAAGATTATATTGTAAGTATGATAACAATTATACCTTTAGTTGACTATCTTGATAATAATATATTTATTGAAAACAGAGAATCATCGAAGGTAGAGGACGAAGAATATGCAGATGAATCAGTGTCAGCTTTGGGGTAAACTTAATTTCTATAATATATGATAATTCAAAAACAAATCTAAATCAAATACAAAACAAGCTTGTTAACAAAACTTAAAAATATCCATACTCTATAGGTAACTCTAATTTTGTAAGGTTTATGGCCTGTATCACCACTTTTTGATAATGACTCTGATAAGTAACTTATTTTTTGGTATTTTTTTCAATCAAACGAAATTACATCATTTGTCTGATTTTAATTGACAGATACACTAATTATCACATTTCAAGCGGTGAAAGTGGCCATGTTTTACAATAGTAACTAATAATATATTTTTCATACATCGCTTTCACAGGAGCTTACACAACGATAGCATGGATATGATAGCTACACATGTGCCTGACAAAGATCATACAATTCATTATGAAAAGGTAAGATTTTATGAATTTTCCATAATTGAAAATTATTCTTAGGTTTAAAAATATTTATAGCTGAAAATCGAAAAATATTTATCTTAACTTTATAGAGGGGTTCGCCAAGGAACTGCATTGGGTCCGGTATCATTTTTTAAATTGTGTTTGCATTTTTAAGGTGTGTTCTAGTTGACCCTCTGAACTTCGTCTGCTTTCAATAGCATTTTCCTCATTTTTGCATATTTTTTTCATAGATGTTCCGCTCTTTCCGATGTTTCGCCGGCTATAAAATTCCTAGATCAATAGTATCTAAAACCATCCAACATTTATTTAATACGAACCTAATACCCTATAAATAACTCAAAAAATAAATTCCAGACATGTCCAATGGAAAAGTGCCAACGTATGAAGATGGACTCGTTCATACGAACACTACCACCGTATATGCACGCGAATCCGTTCACACACTTTGAGCAAACGTTTGACGAATATGAGCCGTGTACACCTGGTGAGTACATACATACATAACACAACATAGTACATACATAGATATAAAAATAAGTTCAAAATCAATACAGATACAATCATTTACTAAAGATGGAAGTCCATTTGGACCAGCAGATGAAAATGCTTTTAGCCGTTATATATCTCTTTGAACAACAAAGTAATTAATAGTTACCCACGCGCAAAGAACTATTTTGAATTAAAGTGTTTTTAGCTTTATACGCATTTCACTGCAGAGTATTTTGGAAAAATACGGAAAACATACAATAAATGAATAGATGATGACGCGTCTAATCTAAGGATATATTTTGATATTGAATACTTATCTATCTAGTATAAAAGACATTTACTATTTCATAGTAATTCTTAACAAATATATTACAGAACAACTAGAAATCCTCAAAAAGAGGATAGAAGAAAAGACGAAAAAGGAAAAGGTAGATTTCGATATAACTGAAGATAATTTATCCGATTGGCCGAATCCTATAGACGGAATAGCTGTACAGACTTCGGATATATCTCTCTCCCTTCCACCTTGTACATGCAGGGATGGAGAAAAATCTGGATCGTCTGTATCGAGTATACAGAATGTGTTTAATTGTGAGCATTTTGTTGGATTTTCTTTATTTATTTTTTAGGATTTGGTTGTTTGGAACGATTTCATTTAAAGAGAATTGTAGCGTAGCGTAGTGGTTAGGTTTGGTAAAGATGCTACATCACATTTAACTTCGGCAATTGATTTTAGTGGCAATTCAATTTGTCAATTAAAATGCATTTGCTGAGTATCTTCTTTCAGAGTCGCTTTTTTAGTAAATTCTTTTGGTTTCTCTTGTATGGTATTTTGGTCCAGATCTTAACACACATGGACAAATTATGTAATATTTTCCATTTATAATACTAAATACCTCATCTATTTTCAGTGGCGGATTTATTACCAGTTAAAGAGAAGTTGGATAAAATAAACCAAGAATGTTTCTATCATGACGGTATTGACTTCAACAGATTCGAAGTTATTGGCCAAGACAGTGAACACAAAGTGTAAATCTTCTTCGTTTTTTCCTATTTTTTCTGTATATTATATTCTTTCGCTATTGTTTTTATCCATTGCCACCTTTAGTGTGATTGCGTATTGAATCAACAATATTGATAACATCATGATAATCTTCATTCCAATTATTTTCATTAATTATTAAATCATCATCAACAGTTAAAACAACATCACCTTCACGACTTTCATCATCACTGATTATCATCACCATCACCATCATTATCTTACGAAATGATAATTTCTAATGTAAACTTAAATATGTCAACAGTGAACTTAATGAAAGTACCTTCGCTGAAGATCGAGTTGCCCAAATTAAGAAAATTTTGAAACACCATCCCAGCTTATGTGAAATATTCCAAGCCAATATTCGTTAAAATAAATAAAACTAATGTCACTTCACTTGTGTATAACTTTATTTCTAAATTGTACATTACAAATTAAACTAATAAAAACATTATATTATTGACTTAGCTCAAAAAGGCACCCAAAACAAGCAATCAGACAAACATTTCGTAATTTGACAATAATCATTGTTGATTTACAAAATAATATAAAATATTTATTCGCGATTAATTAAAATAGTTAATATTTTGAATGAAATTCATTTTGCTAATATCATTTATCTCTTTTTGTATCGAATTTGCTATAGTCATAACATTATTTCCTGACTCACTATCTATGTACTCTTCGTTATCGAGAAACGCATCAAAGGTTCTCTGATCTATAATTTCTATTTCTTTAAAAACTTCAGATTTCACATTTTCAATTTTAGGTGGTTCTTTTTTAAATTCCTCTGATGCAACTTCAGTTATACTAGGCTTAGATAAAGATTTAATTACGTCTACTTTGGGAATTGGAATTTTAGATTCTTCCAATCTATATACTTTAATAGGTTCTTCTGACTTGGACACTTCATGTTCTACTGCTTTAGCGACTTTTGTAGGCTCTTCTATTTTTTGATCTTTAAGAAACCCATCTATTTTTGGTTGTTTAATAGATTCATCTATCTTCACTGGTTCTTGTTTAGGAGTTTTATTAAATTCCTCAAGTTTAGGTATCTTGCTGGCAGAGTCAGAAGTTTTTACAAGCAGCGGTTTATTCGGTGCGTTCACAATATCATCGAGTTTTGGAGAAGGTGGTTCCGTTTCGAATGAAATAACAAAACTGTTCTGTAACGCTTCTATCTCTTTACGTCTAGATTGTTTTCTTTCCAACTGCTTTTGTAATTCATCTATTCTTTCTTCTTTAAGTTTAATTAATGTGTCAAGATGGTCTACCTGCAAATTGTAGGTATATGATAAAATGCTAAATAATTTTTATTTTAAACTACATAGTGTAATTAGATACTTTTCGTTACTTATTAATAAAAGAGTATTTGGATGGTCAATAAAGTAGACCTACTACTTTGTTCCCCCTTGTACTTGTTGTCACTACGAAACAATATAAATTACATTTTTACCTTTTGTTTAAGCACTTCTATAGAATCCTTCGTATCCTTTAGTTCCTGCTTCAGCGTCATATAAGACTCGTAGCTGACGACCTTCTGTTGGATTGTCTCCAATACACCATTCACTCTTGATTTCACGGGGACAACGAGCACATGTTCTATAAAACATATAATATCCTATTGTATTTTAATTCTTATTCTTTAATTCGATGTCTTAAAACAGCATTTATTCCAGTTTGAAAAAATGACAACGCTATATAGGTCATCAAACGCCATCAATACCTAATTATAAAAATAAATACTGCTTTATACGTCATGGTAGCCAAAGAGGTAAAGAATAAAGATACACCTTCATCTCCACAAGCCTCGTAGTAACTGCCGCCGCTGGAAACATTTTGTTCAGGATTCGTACTCCTGTTCAGTTCATCGTCGTGCCGAATTTTATCTCTCACTGAAAAAACATAATTGAAAACCAAATTACTTACAAATTTTATTGCACTTAAGATTACTTTCAAAAAAATTTCGTTGTAGGTTGAAGTAACACACATATTCCAAAATCTTTTATATTCTCTATATACGATATTTTGCTCAATTTAAGGCTGCAGTCTAGCAAAATTGCGTTTTCAACAAGTTATTTGACAATTTTTTCCCGGCTAATGAAATGATAAACTGAATTTTTTTTCTTGTTTATCAATTAGTGTTATATACGCAATGCGCGTGAATTTTTTCACATTTATAAAGTTACTTTATGTTACCTTAATCAGGCCTTCAAGATAACTCTCTTTCCCCCAAAGACATTTCGAGCTAAGTTTGTGCACTCACTACGTTGCAACCGATTACAATTTACACAATCTGATCAGCGCATTATTATCCTTATATAGTCGTTATTAAAAACTGCTGAATACAATTGCCGAAAAACTTATGATTTTCCTAATTAGAACGTTATAAATTCATTAAATTTCCCATTTTTTGCCTTACAAAATCTATTGATAAATACTGCTAAAAGTTATTTTTTCCATTAATTTATTCGAGTTGGTTGAAGACCAATGAGTATTAATCCTTTAAAAAGTTTTTTTTTTTGAATTTTGATAATTCTTTAAATATTAAAAATATATTTAAAATAATTAGGAAAAATCCTAGCGAATTTCTTCAGTCGCGCTCCTTGGGCCGGAGCGTTCTGACGTGTGCTCTACGCTCGATTTTCCTTCATACCGAAGTGAAAGTTGCTCTACTTCATTAAATTTAATATTTTTGTTAATTGATTATTTTTATCTTAGTTTTATGCAAATTTTCATATTTTTAAACATTTGATTTCGATATGGAAAATAAACGAAAAAAATATGCGTGTAACTATAACTAGAAAAAAAATTATCTTCGAACATAAAGTTAATGAAACCAAATGAATGATTACAAAGGTGATTGGCAACAATTTCTTTATTTTACGGGGTGTCAGTAAAGGGATGTATGTTTCTTCACTACATAGTATAAAACAAAGTCGCTTTCTCTGTCCCTATGTCCCTTTGTACGCTTAAATCTTTGAAACTACGCAACGGATTTTGATGTGTTTTTTTTAATAGATAGAGTGATTCAAGAGGAAGGTTTATATGTATAATAACATCCATTAAATAGTGGAGAAGTACTGTTATTTTTGAGGTTTCTAATGTGATGTCGTAAATAATTACATTGCAAACGCAGGCTGAACCCTACGAGTTTTATCAAAATAATGTACACACACAAGTATTGTACACATTGAAAAGGTCTACAGAAAAGTCCGTGATGGTATATGTCTATCTCTTATGGATAACCCACAATAACTTTTTTTGTCATTTACTTTTTACGACAAATAATGGCTAATTTTCGAAGCGATTTTAACCAATACAACATTAATCCTTAACCAATTAAATACCTTGAATACATTGTTCATTTAATATAGATCTATATGGCCCTTTACACCGTATGATTGAAGTGAATATTTTCGAAGATAATATTACAGGTTTAAAAATTGTGGGACGTAGCGTTTGTGGCGGTACCGGCCGGCCGCCGCGGCCGCGCCATTGCACCCATGCGAAGCATGGGCGGGTCGCTAGTTAAAACTAAAGTAAGCTCATAAATTTTCTTATAATAATGTAATTTTTTTTTGAAGTTCCAAAAATGTTTATTTTTCGTTTGAGAAATACGAAATATAATATAAACTTGTATTGAGAACTTGAACTTGGGACATACGGAGAAAATGATTTGTTTACTCCAAAATTCCAAATATGTCGAGGTGTTTCAATTTTTTCTTCTAGTCATTTTAAACGTAGCGGCATGTTGTTTGATTATTAATTTTGTAACTTAAATACAGGATGTTGGTTTTATCCTGACGCGCTGACAAATTTAGTCCACCATTTCTAGTTTGGTCCACCAACTCTATTTACCAATATTAAAATGAATGGATCATCATCACATCATCAAAACTCAGATGTAATGGAAGATCACAATAACATAGAAAATTCAATGGGTGTTGAGAACTAAACAAACACAAGTAACAAAGATGCACAGAATAAAAAAAGAGGACGAAAACGATAATTCGTTGATGCTTTCCCTTTTCGACGTATTGTTAGGGTACATCACCAATCTGCAAAAAACAAAACTGATGATTCCCAATTGCTGATTAAAAATGAAAAACAAATAATCGACAACAGTGGTGAAAATTTACTGATCACAATGAAACATCCTTCAGTGGTAGCAGATTTACTCATTTATCGGTGAACAGCGTAAAGGAGAGGAGGACAGGAAAACATTATGAATGTCGATGGTGGATTGTATACAGGGTGTAATCGATAAGTATGTGCAGGCGATTATGACGTTATTATTGCAGGTATCAAAAAACTTAAAACTGATATCGAAATTACTTTACCTAATGAGCAAAATGACAATAATAACTTTTTAAAAGTATAACGAGAAATATCTAAAAAATTTACTTTATACACTCCCATATCAAGAAGGGAAAATGGGACTAGTAGAAGTTAAATGTCTAATTCCGGCAAAAGACATGAATGCGGAAGATGCGGTTAAAAATAAAAAAATTAATATTTGAAATACAATGAAAAAAAATAACACTTTTGTCATAGATAAGAATCATGACTATTTTTTCCAAATTCAGGGACAACTAAACGTTGCAGAAGTAGAAGTCTGCTTATTTGCTGTTTGGACTGGAGTGAATCATGATCGTCTAATATTAATTTAGTGAGAAACGTCTTCCCAGTTCAAAATGGAGAAATAAACCATCCACGCGAAGACCGCGCGGACGGAGTCGTGGGCTGAAGCTAGTCAGAAATAAATATCTTTTGTTTTCATTTGCACATTTTTCTATTTTATAATTTTTTACACAAACATTACATTTTTTTTTATTATATACAAAATTTGTTTATCCGTTTTATTAGTGAAACTGAACAACTTTCACTAAGAAACTTAGGTCTAAAAAAATGTAGAGAGTTATGCATTTTGTATGTAAAGCTTATTTTTTTTTTTTATATTTCGTCCAAATTTCTTTGTTAAAGTTGATCAGTTATATAAACATGAAGTTGAAGATATCAATAGAACGTATTCGCAAATTTTGTGTACTTATAAAAAGAATCAACTGGTGTAATTTTCACGAAAATTGTTTCAAATTGTCATTTTAGGTACTTATTACGAATATTAAATTATGCATACGAATGATTTAATTTATAAAAATTAAGTGGAGCAACTTTCCCTTAGTACATTTGTATTATTTACATATAGGATGACAGGATGCATTTGTTTGCACTACTAGACCAAGCCCTTAAGCTATGACGAAGAGCTTTTATAACGACTCTCATTTGCGAACCTATAACAATCTAACCCATTTCTGCTTTCTACTTTCAAATTATGGAAACAACACCTCTTAATACACCAAAGTACGTGAATCCTTATCTATATTCTACACTAATATTATAAAGCTGAAGAGTTTGTTTGTTTATTTCAACGCGATAATCTCAGGAACTACTGGTCCGATTTGAAAAATTATTTCGGTGTTAGATAGCCCATTTATCGAGGTAGACTATAGGCTATATATGATCACGCTAAGATCAACAGGAGCGGAGCCGCGGAGAACAGCTAGTCTAAAATACTTACGAAAAGTTTATAAAGTTTATCCACTATTCGAAAGGGTAAATAAATAACCTTTAAAAACATTAAACCCTATAAGTAGATGTTAGCCAATAGATTCTTACCCATTATCAGTACTCTTTCAATAACCCCAGGTGCACAATTAGCCAGCTGCTCCATAGTATTACAGCACAGGTTTAACTTCAGTTTCTTCAGCACTTTCCTATTTAACGTCATCCAGTTGTTTAGTTTCAACGAATGACTATTTCTCGGAGGGTAGTTGTGCATCTCTACTAGCTTCGGATAGTGCACGCTTAGGATTTCTGCTAAAAGTACTGTAAAGGCAGAAAATTGTTATTTTCATTGTAAATAAATATCAATTGATCCTTATTTTTAACCGACTTCAAAAAAAGGAGGAGGTTATCAATTCGGCCGGTATGTTTTTCTTTTTTTTTTATGTATGTACACCGATTACTCCGTGGTTTCTGAACCGATTTACGTGATTCTTTTTTTGTTCGATGCGGGATGGTGTCGAATTGGTCCCATAAAAATTTTATTCGGATAGGCCCAGTAGTTTTTATTTTATGAGCATTTTTGTCTGTATTTGTAAATGTTGCAAGTGCAAGTTTGAAGTCGGTTGTTTTTAACGCAGTTGTTGACTTGTGTAATGGAGGCACTCGGCAAGCTGGTGAAAAACTAAATTATGTTCTGAATTTATTGATTTTGAACCGAATTAAATAAAGGAGGACGTTATCAATTCGACTGTATTTTTATCTTGTAGCTATAAAATATACAAGTGTGTATATGTTTTGTGTGTAACACCTTTTTGAGTATGTACCTACTCATAACATTAATAATAACCAGTTTTTATAGAAGATGGGTTCAATGCCCGACGTATAGGACTGACCAATTATTTGCGAAAATTTGTGTTTAGCAATTCATTCTAATGCCTAACTTTATCCTATAACTTCATAAATACTCGCTTATGTAAAATTAATGCAACAAGCTGCTACTGCAATAAAACCTTAAGTGCTTTTGTCTATATAATTATGTACCACAGGCGAAGCCTTAGGGTGCACTCACACACATCAGTCACCGTCAAGTCACCGATGACTGATCGGTGACGGTTTGTGTACGTATCCACAAACACCAGTCACCGTCATGTTGTCCGTCAGTCACGTCGCCGGTTTGACTGAATCATTGAACACATACATCAGGTTAGTGAGTGATTAGACGTGTGTCACGCTAGAGAACATGTAGCAATTGACGGTAGCACGACGCTGACTGAACTGAGACGTGACGGCACCGGGTGAGTGGGGATAAAAGTATGATACATGTATGGAAAGATTATTTGACGTGCCTGACCGGGGACGTCACTGATAGATTTCGTGCCGGCGACTGTCGTGTGGGAACAGAGTCATACTAGAACTATTGATACATATTTTTTTTTAATCCTGTCCGGTGACGTGCCGTGACGGTGACTGATGTGTGTGAGTGCACCCTTAAAATTATAAAATATACAATAGGTACCTGCATCAGAAAAATCCCTGTTAATTTTCTTAGTTGGTCGCGATAATTTAAAAGTATCGACCCAAGCTAGAACTGACTCTATCTCGGATAGCGGTATTGGACTTTCTATAGATGACATTTTGTATTAAAAATATTTATTTTTGTAGTTATAATTTTATTATCAATTGATTGCTATACGTTAAGAATTTCGTGTGTCGTAATGCCATGAAAATGATTTTGACAGTATGTCGCCAGTAGTATATTTCCAGAGGGCTCAAAAAGATTTTATGCTAAACAAACCGATTTACAATTTCCACAATACCTACCAATTTTTTTTTCATTTAACAATTTTTTTACACTATGCGTAGTTACAAACCTTTAAATAAATAATTAATATAATTATCAAGTAATAATTTGCAGTTTTAGGGTCAATTATTTACAAATACGAATTACCTAATTGATAAACTATCGTATTAGCACTGACACAAAAACTATAATGAGTACAAATCAACACACCCATAGCCCATTTAGTGTGTATTTAGCGTTAAAGCAATAAGCAATTCATTTAAAATATATACCAATAATAATATAAAATTAAGGTTTTCTTGGAACGGACGCGGCAAATTGAGCGCGTCATTCTGAGAAAATAGCTTTCTATTCGCCGTTACTGCAAAATGCAGTCATTTTGTTTATGACCGTCGATTTATACATGACACGCTCGCAAAACTGTAAATGTAAACACTCTTGATAATAAGTACTTACAAAGTTTCTAGTACCTATTTTTCAAAACCAGAGAAGAAAATTATTAAAAAAGAGCGTGTGTACGAACACACGTGTCAGAAGTGAAACCTTTTTTGGCAAGATTCAATGATACCAAAATCGTCGCCTTAGGTACTCAATGACGTGACGGTATTGCCATGACGCGACCTTGAAATTTTACTCTCAACACGACTAATGAAGTTTGACTTCAAAAAGCTCCAAAATTCTGGAATGTTGGTCACGTTGCTCTGAAACAATTACGATAATGGACCTTCAAGAAAAATAACTACATGTCCACTAATTCCGGCAAAGCATTCGCAATAAGTACTTATTTTATATGCTTGAATATGTGGACGGTAATGACCATTTCGCCTGTTTCTTTTCTTACTCTGCCTAAAAAATGATAAAAAAGTCTAACTCTACGATTCCCAACTATTGAAATAACTCGTGTCGTTTAGGAATGTTGTAGCTCACTGGTGAAAGACTTTACCAAATTGATTCAATAGTTCCGGTCTTTATTTAGTACAAACAAACGAACAAGAAAATGTTAGTATAGCCGATGTAACCTTCGTTGGTTTAATGCTCTAAGAGCGGGGGCACACGATGCGTTGCGGCGCCGCACCGCAAAGATTTCACCGTGTCAGTGGGCACACGAGCGGTGCGGCGCCGTAACGTTTTTATGTCGCAGCGGCGTCGTAGCAGCGTTGCACAGCGTGTCCTTCCTTGTGATGCAAAACAACTGAGCGGTGCCGCTCCGACGTCGCACCGCATTCACCCCTCCCCGCCTCGTCTTGGTGGTTACAAGTCCGGTGCGGCGCCGGAGCGCATCGTGTGACATGCCACAGATATTTCTATGTAAGACGACGCAGCGACACCGCTCCGGCGCCGCACCGCCGCCGCAACGCATCGTGTGCCTCCGCCCTAAGTAACCTTCAAAGTCAGTGACCGCTAAGCCGGCAAACACAATATTGTAAACAGTTTTCTACTCTTAAATAACGAATGACAACTTTGCGTTGTTTCCTATATGAGAATTACTAGCTGTTTTAAAACTGACTATAGAATACAAAATAGTATATGTATATGTATGATGTAACTACTTAAATCGATGATTGATAAAATGATAATTGACTCACGATCTGCTTTATTCCTAGTAGCAATTACCTATTCGTTTATTATTTATTTGAAATAAGTTAATATATAAGTATAAACACCGATATTAGGTAAATCCTTAAAGAATTGAAAATATGTAATAATGAGGATTAAAATCCATGAATGAATGTATTTGATATTCCTAACTTAATTCCTAATGAACTATTATAATTTTCAGCCAAAGATCAACAAATAATCCAAATTCCTACCAAACAAACTTTCGAATTAATTTATTAATAAAATTATATGACTTGAAGAATACAAAAGGAAATTATTGACTTACGACAACTTATCTTATACGGACAGTGTTATGCAATGCTGCAGAACATCTTTATAGAAAGCTTCGAAAGATACTATGAGTTATGTTCAACAATTTCGAGATGCACTTATGTTCAACGGTAATCACATCTTATGCAACTTGTTTTGATTATGGCCAGTGAAATTTCGCTTGCTGATTATTTTCATCAGGTGCTAAAATTTTGCTTAAAAAGTCCTTCTATACAAAATACTGGAGGGATTTGTATGTTTGAGTTTCATAGATTTATTCTTATTAACATTGTAACTAATGTATGTAACAGAGGACTGTTTAACTCACTAGCAGTGGTTATTGTTTGAGCATAACCACACCAAGATTTGATTCTCAGTGGATACAAAAAAATTACATCACTATCTGATGTGGTCACATTATGTGGTACATAGTACATACAAAAGAACAAAAAATGATGTCACCAACCATCTTAAAAATATGAAACAGACAAAAATGCTCCACCTTTACTGTCACAGATACATGCCATGTCGCAAGATTCTGAACATACATTCAAAATAATGCATTCAAATAGGTAAGTATACCTACAAACTTAATCACCGTTAAAAAAACTGATGAACCATCATTTTTAATTACAGTAGTTATGACGAGCAAAAACATCTGCTTCTACCATAAATCATAAAATATTCAACCTTTATTCAACTATTTCATGTCAACTTAAGTTTTGTTGAACTAACAATTTGTACATTAGTAGTTACTTAATAATGTTTTGTTAAAAAAGCATTAAAACCTAAATCGAAAAATAAATTAAATCAAACCGTGACCCTTATTCATAGAGTCGTTTTTCGTAAATCACACGGATACAAAAATGTTGCTTTTCAAACCACATTCTCGTACAGCTATATCGACGCTTATCGCATTCGAATAAGGTTTATTTTTGGGTGTTTAAATATTATGTTTTATTTTGTAAGGCTTCGTCGACCAGTGTAACCTACACCTCGAAAGACAGTTTCTGTTAAAATCTCAGAAAGTTTGCACGTGGAACTTGGAAGTGAAATCTGTTGATAAATAGTGAGTTACTTTCTTTTATTATTACTCGTAAGATGTAGTCTTGATAATTTATACAGGATGCTTTATTTGTGATTGAAAAAAAAATAATTTCGCTCAATTTTTTATGGCTTAAAAATTTGTAAAAAACTTATTAGTTATAGTTATTTTGTAACATATCATTTTTTAGTTTATAAATAATGTTAATAAAGTTTTCAAAATTATAATGTTATCAAAATATAATCAATGACATTCGACATCCGGGTATTCCCATGTCCTAAGAATTCCAAGAATCATACCTACCTACGGGTCATCTCATAACAATTTACATAATAATGACAATATTATGTAAATTGTAGGTATCTCAATAGATAAGAATGTAAACATAAACTGAAACAGTTTAAAAGTAACATTATAAATTAAGCTTTCCTGACACCCAATCACGTGAAAACGGCTGAATAGATCTTGATGAGAATTACAGAGATTACTAGTCGAAAGTCGAAACATTATTATTTTCTTCTATTAAATATTTTTGTTGAATTAAATAAATATTTTGTATCTATATAATGTAAGTAACCAACTAGCTTAATATTTTTATACATAATAAATTAAATTGTAATTTTAAATTATATTTTAATGCCAAAACAATATTAATTTATCGATAAATTATACCTAGAAGGAATTATTAAATATTATATAATATTTGGTCAGCCTTAGATCCACACATAGACACATTAAGTATTATAGTTGTAGAATATTAAATACTTCCAAATCAACTTTCCATTTCTATTCTGTGACTTTCGCTAGCCTTTGATTTCATTCAATACCACAGACTATCCTATTGGCTATTGCAATATGTAGTTATTAAAAATTATGGGTTTGGTATATTTCGTCATAGGCTTTCTTTCGAATTTATTATTTGTAATATCTTTTTTACCGAATCGAAATGACTTGCCTAAGAAGGTAAATCATAGAGACATTTTTTCGGTTTTTATAGGCACGTGTTTTACTTCTTATTAGTGTAGTACGTGATCGGCATTTTATACATATAATTGTTTTATTATTAACCTTGGGGACAGAACAGCTACCTACACTAAAATAATTATGTACCATCTTAGGAAGCCTCTCTTCTTCCAGCTTACATTTTTATTAGAATTTCTCATAATATCACGAAAATCAAATAAAAGCTACAAGCTTTGCACCTACCATGTCATTATATACATAAATGAACGGTAATAACTTACAGTACATTCATAAATAATTACGGTTTTTAAAAACGATATCTAATGATTATAAATAAAATCTTTGTGGTCTGGTAATTTTACAAACTCACGGTTTTCTAAACTTTCCAAAGCCTTTCTCTTCTTGATCAACTTTATTTAACTTATTATTACGAATTACTCTTAATAGAAATACTCCTAGATAATTCATTAACTAGTTAGGTAGGAGAATTAAACAAATTAGAATCCTTTGGTTGTCGTTTCGTGATAATAATATCTTCTCTATTCCTAAGTATTCTTTATTTCGAAGTCTTGTTAAAACTTAGGAACTTTTATGTACTGGATGCACTCAAATCTTAATCGAATCGTAAATATTTCACCAGTAGAAAGCTACATTTTTCCTGTGTGACAGGTTTTATTTTTCAAATCGAGCAGAATCCAGACTAGTCAGCTATTTTCTTATATTTGCACAGGCTTAGGATTTCGGATTTAGAATTTATCCAATCATAACCAAATCTTAATTGCTAATTTATTCAATGTTTTATAAATAAGAAAAAGCAACAATATCAACATAGCTACGAATCGTGAACCATTTGGGACCAAAGAAAAAAAAACGTCGAAAAAATAACAATTAATTTCTAAGTCATTGCAAATGATGACATCTTTCTTAATTCGATTGTCAATTGTTGAATCGTGTCGTAACGCGGACTAATTACATTGAACCAATATTTAAATTGATTTTACGGCATTTGTTTTAACATTAGTCATTTACTAAGTGGTTTTATATCACAGTTCTTTGTTGAAAATGCTTATAAATAGACAACGTTTTTGGTTTGTGTAGTGTGTGATATTTGTGTTTTACTTAAATGTGTAAGTAGTTAGAATAATATGTTAGGAACCAATTATAATTTTAATAAATGTGCATGTATTTTAATTAAATACAAATAACCAATATTAAATAAAATGTTTTGTTAGATGTATTTATCATGTTTGAGAACTCGTTTTCTTCATTGTAATTCGAATAAGAATTGCATTTTAAGGCTTTTTTTTTATGGAAATATTTTCAGTCTGTACGGTGATACCTAAATAAGGGATTTGAGCGGTTAGGAGATTCTTGGTAACGAGCTCTAACAAATATTTAAACTTGATTCTCAGTTGTCACATGTATTAACTTTTTTATAAATTGGAGTCGAAACGTATCTGCTATAGGAATTATAAACTTATTAACTACTAGCTTTCCACCCGCGGCTTCGCTCGCGCAGTCAAAGAAAAACCCGCATAGTTCCCGTTCCCGTGGGATTTCCGGGATAAAACCTTATGTCCTGGGATAAAAAGTAGCCTATGTCCTTTCTCGGGTATCAAAATATCTCTATACCAAATTTCATGCAAATTGGTTCAGTAGTTTAGGCGTGATTAAGTAACAGACAGACAGACAGAGTTACTTTCGCATTTATAATATTAGTATGGATATAAGTATTACTACAGGCTACGTACAATAATATTAAAAAGCTATTAATCGAATATCGATTCATAATAAACTACAAATTTTGCAATATAATCCGCATCGAGGGGAAGAACCTACCAATAATATAATAATTATAAAATATTTCCTTCCTTAAACTGAAGTGGAATACCTAAAAAAATAATAATCAAATTCATAAAAAAATAATAATCGGCAAAAGCTTGATTGCTTTGTTGTTATTATGCACACGACATGTTAGTAGAAAAACTCGTACAGGCTATAAAGAAGATTGGGAAAACCAACATATTGAACCGACGTGAACTTAAATTGTTTCACTCATAAAAAGCTGCATTATTATTTTGAGAGTGATTTTTACAGATCTTTTGAATTTAGTTTTTTTTCTCGTAAAGCTTACAAGTCATAATATTCGTCTAATTATTTTCAAAGTTCCTTACAAAAATATGGTCTCTTGTTAACTTCTGCTTACTTAAACTTATAATTTAATCTTATTTTTTTCAGAAATGTTCGTATCAGACGCGCTGAAGTCGGATTACATATTCTGGATATTTCCAATCGTAATTCTTCTGGGCGCCATCGTCGTACTCGGTCTACTGGTTATTCTATTCCTTGTGCGTCTTTACGCCCAATTGACCTGCGGAATGTATCGTGAGAAGACCAGAATGGACGGAAAGACCGTCATTGTGACGGGATGCACCAGCGGTATCGGGAAGGAGACAGCGCGGGAACTTGCGAAAAGAGGCGCGAAAGTTATAATGGCGTGTCGAAATTTGGAACTAGCTGAGAAAATTAAAGGTAACTAATATTCAAATAGATGTACTTAATAGTTTCTTTGTATCTCATTTTATCTTAATGTGAAACATTCAGTGTGAGGTTTTTATGGTTCTTTTGAGTACCTACTTTAACTTTTACCTACAAATTACAATTATTAATTGGTTACTCTATAATTTTTGTTGTCTTTAATTTGTTTGTAAATAATGTCACTTTATTTATTTAACAATTTTAAATATCCATTATGCATGCGATGTGCACACACTAATGAGGCACTGTATCAACTTATTCAATACGTTTAGGGAAAAATAAAATAAACTGCTAAGTGAGTAGGTACTAAATTATTTCCATTATGAAAATACTAGATTTCCGCCCGCGGCTTCGCCCGCGTTTTCAAAGGAAAACCCGCATAGTTCCCGTTCCCGTGGGATTTCCGGGATAAAACCTATCCTATGTGTTAATCCAAGTTACCCTCTATATGTGTGCTAAATTTCATTGTAATCGGTTCAGTAGTTTTTACGTGAAAGATTAACAAACATCCATACATCCATACATCCATACATCCATACATCCATACATCCTTACAAACTTTCGCCTTTATAATATTAATAGGATAATAAAGTTGCATGGACTATAGAGTTTGAATGGTTTGAATTAATAATGATTTAAGATTACAATACATGTAGGTATAAACATAAATTACCTATTATGTATTTTGGGTCACTAGTACATATTTGAAACAATAATAATTATTAGGTTACATTATCTAGCTATTTCCTTATTCCCTGAATAATGGACAGTTGTCAAATATAAAATATTTTAAAGTGAAACTTTTATTACATCGTCTCAAACTTTTTGGTCTGTGTAGCGCATGTCGCGTGTATCGCTGCTGCCGAGTAGGTATACCTACTCGGCACGCGACATGCGCTACACAAAGCAGTGTTCGGAACCGTTCGAACAGTTTCACTTTTACCGTGGTTTCATAAAACCACACAACATTTTTTCTGAATAGTTACATTGGAAAGGATTATTTAAATTAACTGCCTAGTTACTTACCTATGTTTTTTTTTTCTTCGTGAAAAGCAGTACCTACAGTCTACAGTACCTACCTGAACTACGTGAATATCTTGTGAACGTACATTATTCTATTTTCCAGATGAAATCATCAAGGAAACGGACAACGAGAAGGTTATAGTTAAAAAACTGGATCTGTCATCATTTACGTCGATACGCGCTTTTGCTGAAGATATCAACAAAAGCGAACAAAAACTCGACGTTTTGATCCACAACGCGGGCTACGCGAATTCGTTCACAAAGAAGAAAACGGAAGACGGTCTTGAAATGACGATGGCCACTAATCACTACGGCCCGTTCTTGCTCACACATCTTCTAATTAAATTGCTGAAAAAGAGTTCTCCGTCAAGAATTGTAGTTGTCGCGTCTTCTCTCTACAGACTAGCTAGACTTAATTTAGACAACCCAAACCCATTGGAAACCTTCCCTGGCTACCTGTATTACGTGTCAAAGGAAGCCAATATTCTTTTTACTAAGGAATTGGCGCGACGCCTTGAAGGCACAGGGGTGACTGCAAATTGTCTGCACCCTGGCTTAATTGATACAGGAATTTGGAGCTCTGTACCCGCTCCTCTTAGCTGGGGCTTAAATTTGATTATAAAGGGCTTCTTCAAGACTCCGGAACAGGGTTGCCAGACTACAATAATGTTGGCGGTTGACGAAAAATTGGGAAAAACTACCGGGCAATACTTTTCTGACTGTCAGGAAAGTACAGTTTCCGATTCAGCCAGCGATATGGGTAAAGCGAGGAAATTCTGGGAGATTTCAGAAAAACTTGTGCATTTGGAAGAAAATGATCCTAGAATTTAAGTATTTTTGTATCGAGAGTACAATGCGTATATTAATATAATTTAACTAAGATATATCAACAATGTATTAAAGCACAAATGTTTAATGTTTTACTGGACAATGTATAGAGTTGTATTTTAATTTATTTTTGTATTTTTTAAATAAAAATATAGACAACTGAGTACACCTTGTTTCTACAACCATTTTTTTCCGATATATTTAGGAACAAGGGTGTTTTCGCAGTAAAACAATCATTAGGCATAAATGGATTTATTTTTAATTAATAATACACATAATACTAACCTTTATTAAAATAGCACAATAATTGTTAGAGATAAAGACCTTGTTTTAGAACTATTCACAATATAACTTAGAAGATAAATGTTTATTGATTTCTTGTATCTTATAAATGACAATATTTTAAATTAATTTTTACATATTGCATATTATATTACATAATAAGAAAGGATTTTGCACATTAATGAGTTACAGTTTATGTTATGAGTTAGTAAAAGAAAGAATGAGTGTGTCAACAAGTTAAATTTTTTTGAGTTAGAACACAGTAGTTAATTTTATCACAATAAATAGTAAAATTTTGAATCCACTTCAGCATTTTTTTTTTAATATTTAACAAGAGAAAACCATACATTTATCTTCTAAGTCATATTTTCACCATAAAACAGCTAATCTATACTAAAAGTTATTAATTATACAATAAATATCAGTCTATTAAATCGAATTGATCTAAAAACGTTTGGTCGACACCCAACGCTGTGCCCAGACTCTCTCTAGGATTTCTATATACTTTATCATCCATTAGTATTTCGTCGATAAAATCTGAATTTGCGCTCAACTGTGAAAAACTAGGACTTAATAAATCTGGTAGAAGCACTCGGCTTGTAACGTGATCTGTTTTTTCATGTTTCTCTTCCTTTATTGTGATGATATCTTCTTTTTCCGGCATCACGCTCGCCCGCACTCTCTTGAAGCGGTTGATAATTTTTTCTATAGAACTTGTTTTCTTTATTAGTTGCGTGTTCGTTTTTGGCGTGTCTATTTTCTGTGTTTCTATGCTCTTCCTCTCTGATATATTTGAAAAGTTGCTTGTTTCTACATCTTTGCTTGCGTCTAATCCCTTGAGGACGTTATTTATTCTATTCTCAACATCACTAGTAATGATAATGGTGGGTAATGTTGGCGAATTAGAATACTTTCTCGAACTTTCCGCATTAGCAAGTCCCATTGTACTAAAATTGCTGTCGTTATCTAGCGCAGATATACCGGACACTTCAAACGGACTATCTTCTTTCATTATAGATAATTTTCTGCCTTTCCCTCTAGACATGACTTTCTTCGGTCTATTTTCGTACAAATTTGGTGAAGAATAACTTCTTGTTAGACCATTACTTTGAACTGATGATGACGATTCGTTAAACAGGCCACCCTTTTTGATATTAATATCAGGTCGTTCAGTGTTATATTTGTACTTTTTCGAGCTACTTGTCTTTTTCGTTGAGAGGAGCCTTTGTATTTGCTGTCTTGTAAATCCTGAAGCACATTCTGCAATCGTTTCATTCCCTTTCATTTGTGACATCACTGATACGTTGTGACTGTTTCGGCTTACACTTAAATGGTCATATGTGTTAACATTATATGAAATAATGCTTTTCATAAAGTCATCCCTTGGTACATGATAGAAGGGAGTAATAAGGGATTTAGGGAATGGTTTGCTAAAACTTCTGTTATCATTCCTTAGTAGGTTGAACTTTTGTTTTGAGAATGCCAGGGGAGTGAATGAATCGAATAGAGCTTGGATGTGATCTTTATTTTTCAGGTCCGATAAATCTGGCATGTGTGGTATATGTGTGTATTTTCTCAGTGGCAATGACCTGTTCACTGGCAAGGGACTTATCTGTAAAACAAAAGGCATTTTGTGTTATTAAAATTTATCCGTCTAATAAAGTATTACACGAACATTTTAAAATGTCACCTGTAAACTGTCAAATACAGACAATTAGAATACACTTTTGAAATGGTAGTTTAATATGTTATTCGATGAATAAGTCTTAACCAACGATTGAAAAGTCAGCGCTTAATTATTTAAATAACTTAAATATAATAAATGTCAGAATAGGATCAAGAGACAATGGCAATAATGCATATACATATCATGATTACACATTCCTATTTGTTTAAAAGACTTAAAAAGTGGTAAAGTCATAATATTATACATTACTAGCGGTCCGCCCCGTCTTCGCCCGTGGTACATATGAGAAATAGATGTTGGCCGATTCTCAGACTTACCCGATATGCACAGAAAATTTCATGAGAATCGGTCCACCCGTTTCGGAGGAGTATGCAGACTAACATTGTGACACGAGAATTTTATATATAAGATTATACATTATTATTTATACTTTAACAACACTCAACATAAAGCATTCACAAAAACTGATGCGTTACTTCATACAAGAAAATTATTTGATGATAGAACAACTTTTATGCAAATAAGCTCTTTAAAATGTAATTACCTGCAATTTAGCTTCAGCACTCAATATCCTATTCAACAGTACCCGCATCATACTGACAATTTCATTATATTTATTCCTCCCACCTTGTAAGTAATCATTATATTTATATATCTGATCTCCAACATCATAGTTCCTTAATATAAAACAAATAGAAATAACAAATGCTCGAATTAGATTCGGAAAATTCAACTTTCCATCCCTTTCTATATTTCTTAGTATATACTTTTGCTCACTATTTACTTGGCTTTGTAGATCGTTGGTGCAAATTTTGTCAGTTTTAGCGTTATACTCTATCATATATGTGCTTCTCTCCATTTGACCTGTGTATCTCATAATTAAAGCTTTCGTATATTCCGAGGTATTCTTACTTGTGTTTAGGAATGGAGTTACTTTAGTGTCCCACTCATTTTGCATTCTATTTACATCTGAGTCAACATAGCTCAACCAGTTTTCAAAGAATTGTGGTTGCTCATACACATTTTTAACTTTTAATGCATCTTCTTTAGCAATATTGTCTAAACCTTGTTGTGATACAAATCCATCTACCAAATCATTGATATATTTTTGGGCATTCAATTTTTTTATTTTGTCTTCCATTTCTAGTATTCGCTTACGAAGTTTTTCAGCAATTTTTTCTATAATTTGACGCTTACATAAATAGTTTGAAAACTTACTGCGCATAGCTTCTGTCTCTTTATTAATGGCTTCAAGAAAACCGTCTTTTTGCTTGGATTCATATTTCTCTGTCATTTCCTCGTATAACTTTTTATGTGAATCCTTACGCATTTTTAAAAACAATACTTTCTTTACCGCCAACTGCGACATTTGAAATATTAGCACAGTCACTTTGTAACAACTAGGGTTCACTAAATAGGAAGACATCACTGGTGAAAGCATTCCTTTACTACTATAATCACTTATAAAAGTATACAATTCATTTCGATACGCTCTTTCTGTCTTCGTATCGTAAAGAGGCCATGAAAAGGTCGAGGCAACTTGTACATCTATAATCGACACCAAGTAGTATGATAGGTGGTTAAATAGATTCTGAGTAGGCTTGTCCATTGCATTTTCCTTGAATATGAGACGTGAAAGCTCAGGCGGCATCGGTTGAAGCTTACTCAGTAATCCAATATTCAGTAGCGTTTCCTTCTTAAATCTCACAACAAGTTCACGTTGAATCACTATTGCAGACATCTTTTAGGTGTTCCTTTCGAAATTATTTGGGAAATTTCACTGCGTGGTTAATAAATAAAATTTATTCAGATCAAAACTGACTTCGAAACAATAAATGAAATTGTGGCAATAAATAACGTAGCAATAACAAATTCAAATCTGACATGACCGTTGAATAATCAAGGATCACGCTTGACAAGCGCTTGACGCTTCACACTTCACAGATAATATTGTAATAATTAGATTTCTGTATTACCTATATTTTGCATATTTTGGTTTAAATTGCGATTAATTGGCAATAAAAAAAAATATTTTTGAATTTTTGATTGACTAGAAGACTATCAGAACGGTAATAAATTTGAAAAATTAATATAACATGGTTATAGGTAAACCATAATCTGATGGCAATTAGGGAAATCAAAATTTTGAGTGTGCAACCCTAGGGAAAATGGACTGAACGATCTTGATACTGCTTATTTTTTATTGTCTCAATATCATTAGTCACATTATACAAGTGGATAATACTGTATTTAATAATGAGATATCCACGTAATATTATGTAGGTACTTATCACATGTATAATATACATATTACTTTTCTAAAGGTAATACATAATATTATGTATTTACACATACCTATAGTGAAGTCCCGTGTCCCCGTAGTGGGGTAGGGGGCAGATGCATTATTCAAACATCTGTTTCACTGATCGATTTTCTTTAGGGACAAGTAGGTGATCAGCCTTCTGTGTCCTGCCAGACCGAGACATTTTTTTTTCGTTTCCACCGGGAATCGAACCCAGGACCCCTCGGTTCTACGCTCACGCGTCAACTACTGTACCAAGGAGGCGGTCTACACATACCTATATTTGAATATATATCATTATGGCATGTGAAAATGTGGATGTAATGATAATGCAGATCAAAACTTATTTACTATATTTAACGATTATTTATAATTTTTTATAAAATAAAACAATAATAAAATAAAATCATGTTTATTTTCGTAAGTATTAACACATAATTATAAAATTGACTTGTACACCTTGGTCTTGACAAATAGCCGAATTGGAAACTCCTGTAATAAGTTTTCATAAAATTATATTTTAATCAACTAACAATATTATACTAGTTCCCTATTTATAACATTTTTAATTTAAAGTATCAAAACGGGTAAGTCCAACTAAGCAATAAAATGTTTCACGCGCTTTAAAATTGAAAATTGTGATGTGTTTGACCCTTCTTCATGGAATATTTTTCTATACAATTGTAAACAACACCTCTTGCTTGTGATCGCAGCTGCAGCGGTTTTATCGACATTTCGAAGATTTTGAAGACAAAATCCTAAAAATTAATGATCAACACAAATAATTTGACAACCAATTTGATAGTTGTCAAATAAAGTTGCCACATGAAAATGTTTTATTTTTTAAATTTATATATATGCCTCGGAGCAATTAACAAGCCGCTTGTTAATTATTGCTCCGAGATATAGTACGACATAAAAGAGATGAAATTAATTATTTTGGAACTAATTCGTTTTTCATTACCTGGCAACCCTGAATTGGCAATGTAGCTGTCAAGTTGAATAAAATTTTTTTGTTTTTTTCGTGAAGTGGAGAATTATTGAGATAAAATTGTTATTTAGAACAAGAAATTTAAATAAAAAAGGAGTCATCATGAAAAAGGTTAAACGTAGCGGTGTCCGTGATGTGGTGTATAAAGTTTTTATTCGGTGTTTGTCCGAATTTCAAGCTGGAAATTTATTGACTGATTTGGAAAACGTTTACAAACGTACATCAGAATATACCGGTGAGATTCCATTTATTTTTGCTCAGTACTACGTAAAATAGAATATTCCATTAGTGACGAGTGTTTAATGTATGTATGTATGGCGATTATTACGTTTTCGCAATTTAATTTGAGGTTATTTGTATGTAAACAAAAACTAGTTTTTATAGTGCGACCAGCACAATTTGAGTCAAGAAGTTATATCCAATCCAACCAGCCTCAAATAAAGTACCTAGTTTAGATTTTACTACATAGTATAGTGATAACTGTTTTCATACAGCTATCTATCTATTAATCAATCAAACCATAAGAAAAAAAATCATATTTACTGTATCATATTTACAGATACTGAAGATGCCGCGTACCCTCTTGCCAGTACTTCGAAACAGATTGATGATCAGTCCTTTGAAGGAGTAGAATATTTAAATTTTGATGAATTATATTAATGTACAAAATTTATCTACAAAAAAAATAAAAATATGTGGTTTTCAAATCGCCTTGCTTTTTTCTACCCGACGGACCCAGAAAGAGGGTAATGTGTTTGAGCTGCATGTATGCTTGTTTGTTTGTATGTTTGATTCTATGTGCGCCTCTGCAGTCTAAACACTTGACCGATTTTTATAAAATAACTAATTCCAAATACATTTAAGTAAAATTTGACCTAGGTAGGTCAATTAAAATACTAATGTATTTTTGTCTTAAATATTTTACACTATTGCTACAATGAAACAATTATAACGGTTTAAATCGCGGTATTTATTTTAGATTATATTATATAGATTTTTGGATTTTTATTCTATAGTATCAAGATCGCTTGCGTCGCAGTATCAGTGTTGCTATATGAGCGACGGTGGCGCCCTCATTTATTTTCATCTCTTTTGTGTCGCACTGTATATGCCATCAAATTCTGGTAGACCTTTATGAGAACATAGTAAAGCAAAATTAAATAATTATAGTATTAAAAGAGCATCTTAACTATAATATTCTTAATTAAAAAAAGATTAAATGATGAGGTACTTGTATAATTTATTACTGAAACAAATATAATAATAAAAATATACCATCAGTATTGCGAACAATAATTTATTTATTTACTTCAGAACGCATCCATAAAACATAACCTCAAAAAATTGACATGTTTTTCTTTGCGTCTATCTGGTGTGGGGGCGCTTGCGTGATAAAATCGCGGGGGTATACAAAATACACGTGTTTTAAAATAAAAATGATAGTGAATGTGTAAATAACAACAAATATTAGTTAAAAATGGTAAGTAGAACTATTAATGTATTGAATAACATGTTATATAATATAAATATTACCTTTTTCAATTTATACAATTATTGGCATGGTGTTCCAGATTTAGTTTTGCATTTAGTTATGTTTTACAGTAAATATTTTAATTATAATGTCACAGACTAATATCTCACACATTGAACCAACATAAAAATCTTTCGTATTGTTATTTAGTATGTTTATGTCTTATTTTAATTACATGCTCTTATAACCTCAAATATGGAATGCAAACATTTTATATTATGTGGAAAGAAAAGATCAATTATGATGTTCACTTTATTTTACTGGCCATAAATAGTAAATACAAAGATATCAAAGTACAAAAATCCATACCAATAACTTCAATGAACATAATATTGATGTAAAGAGTTCAATACATTACTAGCAAAGCATTTATTTGTAATCATAATATATAATATAATATATTCTACTACTACATATATACAAATAGACGACTGCATGATTAAAAATACAATCCATTATGAATGTTTATCACGCTAGTTTACAGGCTAATTACAATAATTTACGTATAGAGTAAGCTGTACGTGCTTTTCGAGCACGCCGCGGGCTTCGCCCTCTTCCGCGTGGCGGAGTTCGAGGAGCTGGCGACGTTCTTGCCGCAAGTGGAGCAGTCTGTAACGGACTTGCAGCGTTTCAACTCGGTTGTGTCTCTGATTGCGTTCCAACCGTTCAAGTCGGCTATTTTGGCTTTGGAGAACATTAATGCGATATCTGAAGGTAATTTAATATGAAACTGTTATACTGACTGGCCGGTTGGCTTGGTAGGTAGTGGCCCTACCTTCCAAGCCAGAGGTCGTGGGTTCGATTCCCACCCGGGGCAAATATTTGTGTGATGAACATAGATGTTTGCTCTGTGTCTGGGTGTTAATTATCTATATAATTAAGTATTTATTTAAAAATTATATATGTATATTTATCAGCCATCTGGTTTCCATAACACAAGCAAATGCTTAGTATGGGATCAGATCGTGCCGTGTGTGAAAAATTGTCCTGAATATTTATTTATTTATTTGTATTTTGTAAGATGCAAACATACTTAGTGTATTTTTTTCATAGTTTCATAATTTCTAAGGTCTTATTTTAGATGTTGCAGCCAACTAGTCAAGTTCATCAGGCCTATAATAAAAAGAAGCCTAGTGTTTTTATTAAATGAACCCATTCAGCTATTGTCCCGAATTATATTTTTTGTTTATATAAATCTATGCAGTTATTAAAAGACAAATGTGAATTAAAACATTAAATTTAAAATAAAGCAAATCTTAATTTGAAAATGAGAATTTGCCACATTTAGTTTAAAGAACTGTTATTAAAGATTTTTATATTTACACAGGTATTCTACCAGAAGATTTGAACCTATTCCTCGAGGGTGCGTTACCGAAACGCAAGAAGCGATCAAAATGCACGCTCGGTGTTCTGGATCCCAAGCTTGGTGCAGCTATCAGCGAAGCCCTGGAGATTCCCTGCTCGCACATTGGTGCAGTACCTGAATTGATTAGAGGTAAGATAAGGGAGTTTTTAAAGTGAAACTTTTATTACATCGTCTCAAACTTTTTGGTCTGTGTAGCGCATGTCGTGACGGTCGGACCGTACGTACCGTATAATTATTATCGTACAAATACGATAATTTTGTGCCTAAGTTTCACTTTTACCGTGGTTTCATAAAACCACACATTTATTTGTCAAATTGTTACAGTATGATTCAAACTTAATGGCGGCTCAATACATCGTACGTTCCGATACGCAATTTTGGGTTCAGCAGGATTATCGACTTGATTACACCTGCACTCATAACTAACTTCTGAACCACAATTAAGTTTTAATCGAACTGTACCAAGTTGTTACATAATTATCTATCTTGCAAGATTGTAATCTGTTGAAAAATTGAGGTTTGATTATAGAGATATATCTTTTAAATTAAATTTTATGTTAGTGGTAGCTATATGTTAATGTTAATATGTAAATGGGTAGAAATTCAGTTGATCTTATTTGAGGGATATTTTATTATTTAAAGTTCTTGCTCTGCCTTATTCATTACAAACTGATTTTTAATATAACATAGATATAAACTATAAGATAGATGCATCAATTGAATATATATACTAGCTGCGTTCCGCGGCTTGTTCCTGTTGGTCTTAGCGTGATAATATATAGCCTATATGTAGCCTTCCTCGATAAATGGCCTATCTAACACCTAAAGAATTTTTAAAATCGGACCAGTAGTTCCCGAGATTAGCGCATTCAAACAAACAAACTCTTCAGCTTTATAATATTAATATGGATTATCATTAAGCTTCCAAAGTTTTATGAGATTAATGTATCAATGGCTGTTTATTTTTGCTTTTTAGGTATTTTTTTTTCTTTTTAAAATAATTTATTTAACTAAAGTAAGATTTTAACACAATTACAGGTATAAAGTTTCACTTCCACGCCCTAATCAAGGGGCTCACACATAAAGCATGTAGCGTGGCCCAACTCGGACTTGGCCATTCGTACTCCCGCGCGAGAGTCAAGTTCAACGTGCACAGAGTGGATAATATGATCATACAGTCTATTGCCCTATTGGATCAGCTTGATAAAGATGTTAACACGTTTTCTATGAGGATCAGGTGAGATTGAAGTAAAATTACAATAAATAATAGCATAGAAAACACTTTATTGTACAATGCACACAATAATAACATTTAGATAATTAAAAACTTAAATACAATTTGGCGGAAAATAGAATATGCAATCTCATTAGAGCTGATAGACCGGGAGATACTGACACAAAATTTCGAGTCATTTGTAACAGGATGGCGGTTCTACAGGGTTCTTAGTACGCAATGACAAAAAGAAAAATGATGGTGTGAACGCTGGTACCGGCGGCTTAGTCGCGTGGGCGTTAGTCGAACTCGTCGGAAAAATAGCGAAAGTCAAACGATTTGTAACACAAAAATTTTAGAATTTACCGATAGCCCATAAAAAAGAAGTAGGCGGTAGTGTCATGCCATACTTTTCCGGTGTGACTTACAGCCCGCCATACCGACGCGAATGTGTTGATTTAAATAAAACAATTATTCAACCATTTGTATCAGGCTAACTTTTGCACAGGTAACCATCGTCGTGCAGCCATTTACGAAAATCGCCATGCCATACTTTTCGGACGATTCCAAATGGTCGCCATACCGCCGAAAATCTGCAAAAAAATTTTATTTCGCCAAACTTTTTGTACCAGTATTGCATTTGGATTTTTGGAGAGTATTTGATAAAATGTGACCATTATTATATTTGCCATACTTCTAGTAGGGGGAAAAAGTGCTGTCATACTTGAAAAATTAATTTAGTATTAATTTATATAAGTGAAGATTTCCAACACCTACATCTTTGAAATTTTGTATTTATATTAGTTGATCCTCAAACTTACAGGAAAAATAAGTGCCATACTGTTACAAATCGTTTGACTTTCGCTATTTTCCGACGAGTTCGACTAACGCCCACGCGACTAAGCCACCGGTACCAGCGTTCACACCATCATTTTTCTTTTTGTCATTGCTTACTAAGAACCCTGTAGAACCGCCATCCTGTTACAAATGACTCGAAATTTTGTGTCAGTATCTCCCGGTCTATGAGGGAAATTACGAAAGATTGAAGTTCTTAATTTAGATCATTTAAATCAAGAAAGTATGAACCTTTTCTTTTTTGTTTCATAATATTTAATAAGCGTTAAATATTATGTAGTTTATAACATTAAAACACAGCATAATATGCTAAAAATAACTTGAACCATTGTAGTAATTTCGATCTGAACTGTGCTAAAAAATATAAACTGAATAAATAAATGTTTGCCTTGATTACTGTTTATTTTGAAGTTGATAACCATCGCCACCAACAACAACCAACAAAACAATTCCATGAGATAAAAATATCTTTATTTTGTTATAACTACTTTCATGAACTAAAATCAGTTACCTTTACTTTTACACGCTTTATATTAGCTTCACCTGTATGTTTGTTTGTAACCGACTTCTTTGGGCGCGATTTTGACACACTTTAAACGGCCAGATTTCATTCAAACTTTGTAGATTTATTGAGGACCGATGACAATACACTAATTTGATAAAATTTTCTATTTTTTAGTTCGGTTTTCTATAAAAAGCGTGTTTTTTTTTTAATTATTATTATTATTTCAGAGAATGGTACTCCTACCACTTCCCAGAGCTCGTCAGCATAGTCCCCGACAACCATCTATACACAAAATGTGCGGAATACATTAAAGACAGGAAATCTCTCACCGAAGAATCAGTGGAGCCCCTCACAGATATACTTGGGGACTCGGAGAAGGCCCAAGCTATAATTGATGCGTCTAAAATGTCTATGGGAATGGATATATCGCCTGTGGACCTGATTAATATACAAATGTTTGCGGGGAGGGTTGTGTCGTTGAGTAATTACAGGTAAGGAAAGGCTTTTTTAATAATAAAATTTGTTAATTTTGTTTTAATTTGGAAATAATGTGGTAGATGGTATATTTTTATTGGTTGGTGCATTTTATTTGTAGATTTAAATGTCTTTAGGATTTTTGAAATTATGATTTTTTTTTAATTTATCACGTAAAAATAAAATAGAGATTAATTAATTAAATATTTTATTTGTTTCATTTTATGCACGTTTGATCTATTGCAAGTTGTTCAATGGCTTGTGGTTATAAGCGCGTGCTATATTAATTCAACCGAAATACAAATACATACCAAATGTGTGTATATGTATATGTAACTTTTATGTTGAAACAACTTTATCTCCCCAATATATTTTCAACTACCTGTGCCTCGCGGTTTCACCCGCATTGCTCCGCTCCTGTTGTTCTTACGTGATGATAATATATAGCCTGCCTTCTTCGATAAATAGGCTATCTAACACCGAAAGAATTTTTTAAATGGGACCAGTAGTTCCTGAGATTAGCGCATTCAAACAAACGAACTCTTCAGCTTTATAATATTACTATAGATAAATTTTGTTTCTGTTTTAATGTGAAGTATGAAATTAAATGTAGGTTATGACCTACATTTAATTTTTTTATATAAATTATATTTAATAGGTTTATATTCTATAGTCTATATCTATTATATAATATTATAAAGAGGAAAGGTTTGTAATTGTGTATGTATGTATGGTTTTCACGCATAAACTACTGGACCGATTTTGATGAAATTTGGCACAGACAATCTTTAGACCCTGAGAAAGAACATAGGCTACCTTTTATTGCGAAATATGTACCACGGGCGAAGCCGGGGCGGACCGCTAGTAGTCTATACACAAAATGCATAACTTTGATTACAATTTCATAGTATCTTGACTATACAAATTTATTCAGGTTAACCTAATTTACATTATTTTTTCATTGACATCATATTTTTGTCACCAGAAAGCAAATATCGGAGTACCTTCACACAAAGATGAACTCGGTGGCTCCAAACCTGACCACTCTAATCGGAGACCAGGTCGGGGCTCGGCTGATATCAAAGGCTGGTTCGCTCACCAACTTGGCTAAATACCCTGCGTCTACTTTGCAGATTCTTGGTGTGTATTGTTTTTAAGCTATTGCATAGCTTATATCGCGGGCCTTGAGCGCGGGGACCGAATCGAGAAATTCCGTAACGAAAAAACCTCACGCTCCCCACGGGGACGGGCGCGGAGGTGTGGCTTGAAGGCATAGCATGCAATAGCTTTACCGCGGCAGTCCCCGAGTGCCACACGTCTTTTTTTATCTTGTGTTTATTTGGTTAGGTAAACATAGCGGAAACTGAATTTTCATGCAGACAGATTTATATTTAAATGTTATGTACATGAATATAATTTCTTTTTATAAATATTTCTCTCATGAAATGCTTACGGTTTTTTCAATGACTTTTAACATCCTCCTTTTTTGCACTAAAATCTTAAAATGTTTAGATTTTGAATACAAATAACTCATTTAGTAAAAAGAACTTTTCATAACAACTTTATATGTTGACAGTGTTCTCACCGATTTACTTACCATAAAATTACCAGTTGCGTCGAATCAATACTTATAAGAAAACTAAGAACCATCTTCAAGGAATATAATAAAAAAAGAATTATCGAAATCGGTCCACCCGTTCACGCGTGATGCCGTGACCAAGGAAAACGGGTTTCATTTTTATATATAAGGAAATAAAACCAAACTATCTTACATCATTTTTTAATTTAAAATTATGACAATTTATTTTTATTATCAACAGGTGCGGAAAAAGCTCTATTCCGAGCGTTAAAAACACGTTCGAACACACCCAAATATGGTCTATTATACCATTCTACATTCATTGGTCGAGCCGGTCTGAAGAACAAGGGCAGGATCAGTCGATACTTGGCCAATAAGTGCTCTATAGCGTCGAGGATTGATTGTTTCTCTGGTTTGTATTTTTATTTTTTAGTAAATTTTCCAATTTCACACTTTTTGAAGTGAAACTTCAATATAGGCGCGTCGATAGTAAAAATTTCAAGGTCGCGTCATGGCAATGCCGTCACGTCATAGTAAGGCGACGATTTTGGTATCTTTGAATCTGGCCACACCCCGGACACTCCAAACAAAATGATCGTTTTGACAGTCACACTGTAGAGACTGCAAATGTGTGTGTTAACGCTTTATGGTTGGCACATTTGTGACTAGCGTAAAAAAAAATTCGCGTTTTTCTGATGAAATACATCCGTAAACAGCACAATATCTAACCATTTTCTACGAAAAACGATAATCACAAATCCAAAATAATATAATTACTTTAAGTCAATTTGATTAATGTTGTCAATCTTCGTTGCGTATCGTCCTTGCAGAAAAATATGGCCCATTTTATGTCTGATCGCGCGGGGGTGAGGTAAGTTTAATTTTGGCGGGAGGCGGAGAGTGTCCGTTCTGTAGCGTTTAGCTACTATTATGTATTCTGTGATCTGGCTAAAGAAGTTTCGCTTCTGACACGTGTGCGCGGCAAACACGCTATTTTTTTATATGTAATTTATATTTGGACATACATTTTTATACATTTTTTTTAAATTTAACTGACACAAACAGACATTAAAATAATTAAGCTTTTTATTAAATTAATATCTATTTTAAATATAAATTAAATTTATGCACGTTTTGATCTATTGCAGGTTGTATATTGACTTGTGATAATAATAGCGTGCGATAGAAATGCGACTGTAATTACGTTATATGTTCTTACATACTAACTGCATACAGTTGCTACACTATATCACCATCAACATCACCATATATCAACAAATAATAAATTGCATTCATTCTATAAAATGGTCAATTTTTAATATTAAAAACAATAATAACAGTTCGCCAACGTACAGTAACTACTTGCTTAATATTCTTAACTAATCTGTGTAACTTTACCATATCGAGTAGATAAAGATACGTGCTTTTTAACGGATTTTAAACACGTTTATTCATTAAACATACATTTCACCCGTGAACACGCTCTCTGTAGTGTTCAAAACGTCGGAATAAAACAAATTAATAATTTTACACTTAAAATGTTCTTAAAAGTGTTTAGTTATTAGTGAAAATTTATGATTAAAGTAACGTATTTTCTTTCGTTCTTTCTTTGTTTCAAAACCCTTTAAAAAATTAATGAATTCATATATCTATAAGACTCGCATAATATCCGACAAAAATACTACGTAACCTTTTTCCTTCATTTACAGAGAACCAGACAACAGTATTTGGTGAAAAACTGCGTCAACAAGTTGAAGATCGTCTGAAATTCTACGAAACCGGTGACATTCCCATGAAAAACATTGAGGTTATGAAACTAGCTATGGAAGAAGCAGAACAGCAGAACCAAGAAGAGCCGAGCGCTAAAAAGAAGAAAAAGAAGAAGAAAGAAAAGAAAGAAGTAGAAGTTATGGAAGAATAGAACGAATTTTCAAACATAACATGTGCCTTTGTTGGGTTGTTTGAAGATTCGTCATGTTCAGAGTTTATTTTCAGTGTAAAACTATGTATTTTTTAAGGAATAAAATTTTACGAAAGTATGAGGTGTTTTATTTTTGTCACCATAGTATTAAGACAGGTTCAAAACTACTCTTTATTGAAGTAAACACGCTTATGTTAGCTAGAGCTGTTACTAAGTAATATATAACAAAATTAAGACGATGATCCTTCTTTCAACTACAAATATACAAAAAAAATTAAGTACCTATGTTCATCTCTTTACAATGCCTACAATCTATTCCTGAAGTGAGTTTCTTATTTGTATTAACTTCTATCCTTCATTTAATACTTGAAACTTAAAAGGCTTATCCAAATGAAATACTTTCGCAAAAATAAATGTATCATATTTTTATTCAATTTGGTTTCGAATAAGCGTCTTTCCAAACTATACAAGGCCAGTACGCAACGGTGTGAAACTAATCACGTATAGTTTGTAAATAACTTTTTTACAAAGTTCTTCCAATCTATACAACAGCAGTACGCAAGTACTCGCGTATACTTTGTAGTGCAGTAAGTAAGAATAGCGCTCCAAAATATACAGCGCCAGTACGCATGCGGACTAATCGTGTATGTTTCGGAGTAAGCGCGGCGTCTTTCCATTGCTCGCGCTTATATTATTGTATTGCTGTTTTGAAATCTATTATTAAAATGCATGTGTATTGTGTATGTAATGTTGCGTACTGATCGTATATTTTTTGTATCGAGGATGCTTGTGTCTTCGTTCCCGACTATACTGCACGACTTACAATTGACAATAGTGCTAAAATGTAAGAATCTAATAAGTCCAGAAGAAGACGGTTGCGAGGCGACGGCTATTTTTTAGGCCAGTGGAAATTAACATTAAATTCGCAAAGCACGATGTAGATTTGAATTTTTGGTATGTTGTTTGGATCAGTTAGGGTGATGTAAATCCCAATTTGCAACTTCGAAAAAGTTGTGCTCGCTGCGCACCACGTGATAAACTGCGAAAATTTTGGACTTTTTTCACTTTTTGCTCTAAAAGTCATAAACTATGCGTTTCCGACAAGTATGATTCAGTACATAAATTAAGGTTATTAAATTTGCAACAATTTAAGCCTATCCGCAGCTCTCTAAACCTTATAACGACTAAACTGTGGCCATTCGAAGATGGTTCATTTTTCCGGAAATATTGAAATTTTTAGTTTTGCTCCCGTTTGAAGCAAAATATTGGCAAAAACCGCTCGTTCTATGAGAAGTTCGTATAATAAAGTTGTAGTGCATTTAATTTTCTTTCATAAGAGCATAGAACAAAGTCTGTGAGACAAATATTTCACACACAATATCTGAAAAACAAAAAGAAGGTAGAAATAGATTTTTAAAGAATTGAAACTGAGAGCATATAAAATCATAAAAAGAATAATACTTTTTCATTTGCAGGATAGGTAATTAACAAAATTACAAAATTTGGGAAAGTAGGAAAAAAGATTATACGCAAATAATAAACTGCGAAAATTTTGGACTTTTTTCACTTTTTGCTCTAAAAGTCATAAACTATGCGTTTCCGACAAGTATCATTCAGTACATAAATTAAGGTTATTAAATTTGCAACAATTTAAGCCAAATTAAAGCTCTCTAAATCTTATAGCGACTAAACTGTGGCCATTCGAAGATGGTTCATTTTTCCCGAAATATTGAAATTTTTAGTTTTGCTCCCGTTTGAAGCAAAATATTGGCAAAAACCGCTCGTTCTATGAGAAGGTCGTATAATAAAGTTGTAGTGCATTTAATTTTCTTTCATTAGAGCATAGAACAAAGTCTGTGAGACAAATAGTTCACTCACAATATCTGAAAAACAAAAAGAAGGTAGAAATAGATTTTTAAAGAATTGAAACTGAGGGCATATAAAATCATAAAAAGGATAATACTTTTTCATTTGCAGTATAGGTAATTAACAAAATTACAAAGCTAATTAAATTTGCAACAATTTAAGCCAAACCGCAGCTCTCTAAACCTTATAACAACTAAGCTGTGGCCTTTCAAAGATAGTCAGTTTTTCCCGAAAATTTCAAATTTTTAGTTTTGCTCCCGTTTGAACCAAAATATTGGCAAAAACCGCTCGTTCTATGAGAAAGTCGTATAATAAAGTTGAAGTGCATTTAATTTTCTTTCATTAGAGCATAGAACAAAGTCTGTGAGACAAATAGTTCACTCACAATATCTGAAAAACAAAAAGAAGGTAGAAATAGATTTTTAAAGAATTGAAACTGAGGGCATATAAAATCATAAAAAGGATAATACTTTTTCATTTGCAGGATAGGTAATTAACAAAATTAAATTTTCTACAACTTTATTTTATGACCTTCTCATAGAACGAGCGGTTTTGCCAATATTTTGGTTCAAACGGGAGCAAAACTAAAAATTTGAAAATTTCGGGAAAAACTGACTATCTTTGAAAGGCCACAGCTTAGTTGTTATAAGGTTTAGAGAGCTGCGGTTAGGCTTAAATTGTTGCAAATTAAATTATCTTTGTAATTTTGTTAATTACCTATCCTGCAAATGAAAAAGTATTATCCTTTTTATGATTTTATATGCCCTCAGTTTCAATTCTTTAAAAATCTATTTCTACCTTCTTTTTGTTTTTCAGATATTGTGAGTGAACTATTTGTCTCACAGACTTTGTTCTATGCTCTTATGAAAGAAAATTAAATGCACTACAACTTTATTATACGAACTTCTCATAGAACGAGCGGTTTTTGTCAATATTTTGCTTTAAACGGGAGCAAAACTAAAAATTTCAATATTTCCGGAAAAATGAACCATCTTCGAATGGCCACAGTTTAGTCGTTATAAGGTTTAGAGAGCTGCGGTTAGGCTTAAATTGTTGCAAATTTAATAACCTTAATTTATGTACTGAATCATACTTGTCGGAAACGCATAGTTTATGACTTTTAGAGCAAAAAGTGAAAAAAGTCCAAAATTTTCGCAGTTTATCACGTGGTGCGCAGCGAGCACAACTTTTTCGAAGTTGCAAATTGGGATTTACATCACCCTTACTGATCCAAACAACATACCAAAAATTCAAATCTACATCGTGCTTTGCGAATTTAGGGTTTTTTAGTGTCGATTTCTACTGGCCTATTTGTGTAGTTAAAAAAAACACGAACCTAACCTAACTCATAGGTAACCCTTATATTATCTGTTACCTATTTATTTTTCTAAGCTCACCTAATAATATTTTTATTCCATATTTTACTGAATCAATCAAGAAGAATAAAAGTAGATAGATATATAGCTTTAAAAGTCTTTGATTGTCTACGCCTATTTATTATTTCGCTCAAGCGTAAGTGGTGTAGTAGGTATATTTAGTTATATTTTGCGTACTGATCGTGTATAGTTTGGAACGAAGAAGCAAGCATCCGCGTTACAAAGTATACACGATCAGTACGCAAACTTCGTGTATATTTTGTAATAACAAACTTAAAAACAGCATTACAAAGTATACACGAGCAGTTTCCTATGGTTGCGTTCTGGCTATGTATAGTTTGTAAATACGCAGAACCGCCATCCTGTTACAAATTACCCGAAATTTTGTGAGTCCTCCTAAAAACCATCATGGTAAAAATTTAAATAACATTTATTTACTAATCGCTTATTGGAATTTGTGCAGTTAGACATACCAATCGCATAATGCAATAAATAATTATTGATGTCTTTACCTTTAGGTACCGTTTATATATTTTGAAAGATAGTTTTTATATGTTGTCTGAACATTTTCTTGTTACTTGTAGAATTTTCCCCTTAACTCCATGACAAATTTTTATTGTACAAATTCGGTAATAGGTACTTGCCGCTTGCCACAGTATAAAAAACACCTGGTTCTCGCTAAAGATTTATGTTTAGTTCACACTTCACGAGTTAAATTCTAACAAACTACCAAATTAATTTTCATAATATTTAGTACAGATCATCTGCAATATGAAACTTGTAATTTTACTTATTCTAATGTAATCCAAATGAGCATTAACCAAAAGGGTACTTTCATCGTAATTTCTAACCTTAAAAACTATTAAATAAAACACAAAGCTTCCTAAAATCATTTATTCAGCGGCCGTAATCGCCAGACTATTAGTACAATTGATTTTCACATTAATATTAACAGACGCTAATTGCGTAATAAAGAATTTGAAGATATACGGAATAGACACAGAGACCACGTCGCCATCTTTGCACAAACGACACGTGTCCTTCGTTGACGTCAGCGTTGTTATTATTGGACCGAGTAGGGTTCCACATTTCGTGCATAGCAATGCCTGGAAGAAATAGAAAATTATTTATATGTAATTTTGTAATTAATGGCGTCAAATGTTTTAATATTTTAGTAAAAGGCAATTTAAATCGGGAAATTTTACAACTCTAGAATTTAAAAGTGGTATGATGCAAATTTTGTTTTATTGATAGGTACTTAAAGGAAATTAACTGAAATATTTAATAAATTCGATAAATACAAAATAGTAGTAATTAAAATTTTGTTCATGTTACATAATAATGCTATAACAATGACAATAGTATGGCGATGCACTGCTACATCGATGTTCATGCTAGAGCTATGCAACGCTACATCGATGTTCACGCTAGAGCTATGCAACGCTACATCGATGTTCACGCTAGAGCTATGCAACGCTACATCGATGTTCACGCTAGAGCTATGCAACGCTACATCGATGTTCACGCTAGAGCTATGCAACGCTACATCGATGTTCACGCTAGAGCTATGCAACGCTACATCGATGTTCACGCTAGAGCTATGCAACGCTACATCGATGTTCACGCTAGAGCTATGCAACGCTACATCGATGTTCACGCTAGAGCTATGCAACGCTACATCGATTATCACGCTAGAGCTATGCAACGCTACATCGATGTTCACGCTGTGGCTATGCAACTTAATATCGAGGTACAAGATATGGCAATGTACCACTGATGATGATATGCTGTGCAATTGCAAGTCACAACGCACTATGACAATGCTATAACGATACAAACACGCCGATAATGCTGTAACTCCATCTCCCCGAGCGCACCCTGTACACACCTGCGTCTCGTCGGAGCAGTGCAGCAGGCGGTCGTGCAGCATGAAGGCGGCGCCGTGCGAGAGCAGCGCGTCCCGCTCCATCTCCCCGAGCGCACCCTGTACACACCTGCGTCTCGTCGGAGCAGTGCAGCAGGCGGTCGTGCAGCATGAAGGCGGCGCCGTGCGAGAGCAGCGCGTCCCGCTCCATCTCCCCGAGCGCACCCTGTACACACCTGCGTCTCGTCGGAGCAGTGCAGCAGGCGGTCGTGCAGCATGAAGGCGGCGCCGTGCGAGAGCAGCGCGTCCCGCTCCATCTCCCCGAGCGCACCCTGTACACACCTGCGTCTCGTCGGAGCAGTGCAGCAGGCGGTCGTGCAGCATGAAGGCGGCGCCGTGCGAGAGCAGCGCGTCCCGCTCCATCTCCCCGAGCGCACCCTGTACACACCTGCGTCTCGTCGGAGCAGTGCAGCAGGCGGTCGTGCAGCATGAAGGCGGCGCCGTGCGAGAGCAGCGCGTCCCGCTCCATCTCCCCGAGCGCACCCTGTACACACCTGCGTCTCGTCGGAGCAGTGCAGCAGGCGGTCGTGCAGCATGAAGGCGGCGCCGTGCGAGAGCAGCGCGTCCCGCTCCATCTCCCCGAGCGCACCCTGTACACACCTGCGTCTCGTCGGAGCAGTGCAGCAGGCGGTCGTGCAGCATGAAGGCGGCGCCGTGCGAGAGCAGCGCGTCCCGCTCCATCTCCCCGAGCGCACCCTGTACACACCTGCGTCTCGTCGGAGCAGTGCAGCAGGCGGTCGTGCAGCATGAAGGCGGCGCCGTGCGAGAGCAGCGCGTCCCGCTCCATCTCCCCGAGCGCACCCTGTACACACCTGCGTCTCGTCGGAGCAGTGCAGCAGGCGGTCGTGCAGCATGAAGGCGGCGCCGTGCGAGAGCAGCGCGTCCCGCTCCATCTCCCCGAGCGCACCCTGTACACACCTGCGTCTCGTCGGAGCAGTGCAGCAGGCGGTCGTGCAGCATGAAGGCGGCGCCGTGCGAGAGCAGCGCGTCCCGCTCCATCTCCCCGAGCGCACCCTGTACACACCTGCGTCTCGTCGGAGCAGTGCAGCAGGCGGTCGTGCAGCATGAAGGCGGCGCCGTGCGAGAGCAGCGCGTCCCGCTCCATCTCCCCGAGCCGCACGCCGCCGCCGCGCCGCCGCCCCTTCACCGGCTGCCGCGTCAGCGCGTCCATCGCGCCCGTCGTGCGCACCTGCACACACACGCACGTGTTAGTGACAAGACTGCTTCACTGATACACACACACAGACAAAACACACATAAATTGTCCGTCAGACGCAACACATTCAACACAACATTCACAAATTGTCCGACAGACGCAACAAAATCAACACGACACACATAAATTGCCACTCGATACACATAAATTGTCCGTCAGACGCAACACATTCAACACAACATTCACAAATTGTCCGACAGACGCAACAAAATCAACACGACACACATAAATTGCCACTCGACACACATAAATTGCCCGACAGACGCAACACATTCAACACAACATAAATAAATTGTCCGACAGACGCAACACATTCAACACAACATAAATAAATTGTCCGACAGACGCAACACATTCAACACAACATAAATAAATTGTCCGTCAGACGCAACACATTCAACACAACATACATAAATTGTCCGACAGACGTAACGCATTCAACACAACATAAATAAATTGTCTGACAGACGCAACACATCCAACAGACGCAATACATTCATAAAACATACATAAATATTCCGACAGACGCAACACATTCAAATAACATACATAAATCGTCCGATAGACGCAACAAAATCAACACAACACACATAAATTGTCCGACAGACGTAACACATTCAACACAACATTAAATAAATTGTCTGACAGACGCAACACATTCAACACAATATACATATATTGTCCGACATACGCAACCCATTCAAATAACATACATAAATATTCCGACAGACGCAATACATTCATAAAACATACATAAATATTCCGTCAGACGCAACACATGATTGCAAGCTAATTTATATCTCAATTAAGTGAAAGATAGGTTTACCAAAGAAAATACTATAATACACAGCATATTATTCGCTACCAGAATCAACTCCCGAAAAGTTCCCGACTAATTGCCAAAATACTATTTCTTTCCAAAACTATTACACATTAACAACCACTAGCTTTCCGCCCGCAATTCAAAGAAAAACCCGCATTATTCCCGTTCCCGTGGGATTTCGGGATAAAACCTATCCTATGTTTTAATCCAAGTTACCCTCTATCTGTGCTAAATTTCATTGTTATCGGTTCAGTAGTATTTGAGTGAAAGAGTAACATACATACATACACATAAATCCATCCTCACAAACATTGGCTTATAAACTTTTATCAAACAAAGAGTGATAGGAAAAAGGCCGATCTAAGTATACCGGAATTTGTAATACACAAAGGTAAAGTTAATCATTAATTTCATAATATAGAACACTAGTTAGGTATCATACCTATTTTGCAAATTATTTTATAGATAATATGACTTATATGTTCGTTATATGTTTTCCATTATTTTGGGGAATAATGTATCTCCAATCAAATATCAGTACTGCAATATGAAATAAACATTGCAGTATTAGTTTTTATGACTTAATATCATTACGATATTTCTGCCTACCCTGTCGAAAAACTCTGTGCGCGCCCCTGAGGATAGGATAGGATTAAAATCTTTAATAATACAATAAAACTACATCCCATTTTAAACTAAATCTTATTTGACTGACCGGTTGGCTTAGTTGGTAGTGGCCCTGCCTTACAAGCCAGAGGTCATGGGTTCGATTCCCACCCGGGGCAAATATTTGTGTGACGAACATAGATGTTTGCTCTGTGTCTGGGTGTTAATTATACAACATACATAAATTGTCCGACAGACGCAACACATTCAAATAACATACATAAATTGTCCGACAGACGCTACACATAAATTGTCCAACTGACGCAACACATTCAATACGACACACATAAATTGTCCGACTGACGCAACACATTCAAATAACATACATAAATTGTAACACATGATTGAAGGCAAAGTTTATATCTTAATTTGTACTTAAGTTGGTTGGTACACTGATAAGCATATTCGCTACCAGAATCAACTCTCGAAAAGTTCCCGACTAATGCCAAAATACCATTTCATTCCAAATCTATTACACGCTAGGTGCGCCCCGCGGTTTCACCCGCATTGCTCCGCTCCTGTTGGTCTTACCGTGATGATATATAGCCTTCCTCGATAAATGGGCTATTTAATACGGAAAGAATTTTTCAAATCGGACCAGTAGTTCCTGAGATTAGCGCGTTCAAACAAACAAACAAACTCTTCAGCTTTATAATATTAGTATAGATAAAAAAAAACTCCACCCACCTGCCACTTATCAGACACCATATGCCTCAACCTCTGATAATGCACCAGACCAAAGAATATATCGGCTTCCATTTCCCTCCCATCCACACCGCTATACATCCGCTCGGTTCCATAGTAGTTATACCCCCCGGCCTCTAGTAGCCTACCGAAGTAGTTTATAGCCGTGTCCTTTTCGTTAAAACGGAAGGGTGTTGCGTCGTGTACCTGTATTAATGAGACACATATAGTAGTTGCGACATATTTTTAAGCTATTGCAGAGCTTCTATCGCGGGCGGGGACCGAATCCAGAAATTCCGTAACGAAAAAACCTCACGCTCTCCACTCCGACCTGCACGGAGGTGTAGCTTGAATTCATGCTATGTAATAGCTTTACCGCGGCAGTCCCCGAGTGCCACACGTCTTTTTTTTATTATACTACTAGGAAAACTGGCATAATTCCCGTTACCGTGGTATTTCCGGGATATAAAACTACCCTATGTTCTTTCTCAGGTCTCTAAAGAAGCATACACAGAATTATTTTCGTATTTATAATAGAGATTTCATTCTGACTGCCTCTCAAAGCTAAATATTCTTTTTTCGATGCAATCGAACATCACAAGTCAGCCAACAACCATCCAAATTATCTAATCGTCATAAAAAAACGTGAAACGTTGACGATTTAACGATCTGATCAAACTATGTTGGCCATTTCATGAAATGCGACCATTTCAAGAAATGATCGATCATATCATGAAATGAGCAAATCTACGATATGGCCACAACATGGACATATCAAGCATTTTGGTCCTTCGAGCCGGATTTGCCGATATTATTACAATAATATCTTTCAATCACGCTATGAATTTCTGGACAATAATAATTCTAAAAGATTTACAAATAGTGTGATATAAGAACAAGAAAATTAAAAATATTAAACAACTATTTCACCGTTATCAAGTGTTAGTGATAAGCCATTATTAAGCTATGAAATACGTATTCGACCCCTGTAAATAACTATGAACCCTGGAAATGTTCAATTAAAATTATTTTTTATTAATTCTACTCACATGCCCATGCAAGCACGCGGCTTTCCCCGCCATGCATTCTATCATCATAGCAATTGTCATCCGGGATGGAAATCCGTGCGGGTTGAACAGGATATCCGGGATCAACCCGGATTCCGTGAATGGTAGATCTTCCGCCGGCCATTTTTGTGAGCAAATACCCTTTTGACCAGCCCGGGACGCGAATTTGTCGCCTACGGTGGGATTTCGCTGGAAAATAATTAAAATTAAATAAAAGTAAACAGAGGTTTCTTATATTAAAATTTTATTTTCATTAGTCTGTAGACAAAGGAAAAGTTTCCTTTGTCTACCCGACTTATTTCAATTTTAATTATAGATTCAAATAATTTATGTTTTTTAAAGAGAGTATTGTGTCGCTCATTAGAAAACTCTGCTTAATCGCGTAGGCAGAGTTGTGCCACACCCCGGACATTCCATACAAAATTACCGTTTTGACAGTCACACTGTAGAGACTGCAAATGTGTGTGTTAACGCTTTATGGTTGGCACATTTGTGACTAGCGTAAAAAAAAATTCGCGTTTTTCTGATGAAATAAATCCGTAAACAGCACAATGTAACCATTTTCTACGAAAAACGATAATCACAAATCCAAAATAATAAAATTACTTTAAGTCAATTTGATTAATGTTGTCAATCTTCGTTGAGTATCGTCCTTGTAGAAAAATGTGGACCATTTTAGACTGATCGTGCGGGGTGAGGTAAGTGTTTAATTTTGGCGGGAGGCGGAGAGTGTCCGTTCTGTAGCGTTTAGCTACTATTATGTATTCTGTGGTTTTGCCTCGGACAATATGATAGATTTGAGTTATTTTTCACCAATGTACGTAGTTAAGGCATTTATAATAATTTTACCTGTACACGTAACATAACACAAGCTCGTCGTGGAGCTTTCGGTGAGAAATCCCCGCAGAGTCTTACACTATCAACTAACGCTGTTTCCTTGCCGTGGAAACGGGACACTACGTATTGAGCTCTATCGTCGTCGTAGTAACTGTATATGAAACAAATACGTATAGGTATTAGGAAAAAAATCGTTAGAAGAAAGAAAAATAAAAGTGCATGTGTGCTGAGCACACGTATCAGAAGTCAAACTTCGTTGGTAAAATACAAAGATACCAAAATCATCGCCTTACTCCATGACGCATTTGAAATTTTACTCACAACGCACCTAAAGATATTAATAATTTAAAAGATGTTTAAGAAAGAGAGAAGTCAAACACAAAAGCTAAAAAAAAAGACGATATTGGTCTATGATTTCACATCAGTGATCTCGCTGATGTGAAATCGTAGACCAATATCGTCGAATTAAAAATCTTCAAGAAGGCGATCATAAAAAAAATCTAACTCTGGAGTGCAACAAGGTACTGCTCTTGGTCCATTTCTGTTTCTAATGTATATTATTGATTTAAGAGGGGGCATAAAGCAAAATTACCAATCTTCTATTAGATGATACGTGTAATATTCAAGACCAAATCTATTTAATATGTCGATGACCCAACACTTCTTATAAAAGTCAATACAGGAACGGCCTGCTATATTATAATAAGAAAAGGAGGTATTAAATCTAATATAAAATAGATAAAAACTGACCAATAGAAAGGATTTTCGCTTTCCAACCTAGCCCCAACCGCCGGCAATCCATCGTCATCTATAAACTTGGCTAAATCTGGCTTATTCGGGTCTCTAGCGAAATATGAAGTTGCGTTTTTCAACTCGATAAACTGAGATTTGTAAACTGTTCCCGCTGCGAAGCCTCTCTCGTGGGCTGATTTGTTTATTATCATCGCGTCTTCCATATCGTAGCCCTGGAAATGTATATTTTTAAGAGTTGGTCTGTTTTAGTAGAATAAAAATATTTTTTTAGAATATGATTGTCTATTTTACTAGAATAACAACAATTGATTGAGCTTAGCTTGTAATCTATCTATATAGTGTTTCAAAAGAAACTAATTGTGGTATATTACATCACATAAAAGAGAAAAAATTGTCAGAAATCTATATGATTAAAAATCAGTAATACTGTCAGTACAAAAAAGAAAACAGTTTTAAATTTTCTTATAAATTTAGTTATTCTAAATCGAGTTTCTCAGCACAAATATAGGTGAAAAAAACCTTTTTTATTGAATTTTTTATAGCAATAACGTATATTATAAAACAAATCAAACAAAACAACAAGTTAAAATATCCTAACTCAACAACATACACACAAAAAACAATCCAAACCAAAACCGCACTTACCGTATAAGAAATAACGGCCAATATCGCATTAGTTCCCATCGGATAATCATCTAAACCCAACAGATCATAGTGTAAAGGTCTAAACAGCGGTGTAGCCCCAGTTTGTAACCTATATAACTTGGTTTCCGCGTTTGTAGCCCACGTGTGTATCGGTGTACCCATAGTTTGCTTACCCATTTGGCATTGGTACATGTTTCTGGTGAGAATTTGAAAAAATTCTATAAAATAAGTGTGAAATATAGAGAACTAGCTGTGCTTCGCGGTTTTACCCGCAGTGCTCCACTCCTGTTGGTCTTAGCGAGATGATAGATTGCCTATAGCCTTCCTCTATGAATGGGCTATCTAGAATTTTTCAAATCAGACCAGTAGTTCCCGAGATTAGCGCGTTCAAACAAACAAACTCTTCAGCTTGATAATATTAAGTATAGATAAGAAGTTAAGGATGGTTTAAATGTGGTTTCGATATAGTTTGGTTTCCGCGTTTGTAGCCCACGTGTGTATCGGTGTACCCATAGTTTGCTTACCCATTTGGCATTGGTACATGTTTCTAGTGAGAAGATATGAAAAAAGTATAAAATAAGTGTGTAGAAATTAAGAAATTATGATTTTTCGTGTTTGTTCGGTATGGATAAATAGCAAAACATTAACGAAATGATGAAATTTGAAAATTCTTACTTTATTCTTATAACTGCAATATTACTCTGAAGGCCTATTCAGATTATGAAAAATGTAACATTTTATTGTCTGTAAGGGCCTATTCAGATTAGAATTATTATTAGAATTGGTATACTGCATACGCGATTAGTATCTCTGGTTGTAACAAAATGTATGTACCTGCAAATTAGATCTGTATATTCCATGTGTTTGTGTTTCTGAGTCAAATAAACTTTATTTTATTTATTTTTTTTTATCTATAGAGGTAGTAACTAGTATATACTACGTAAGAGATTTAATAGCGTTCCCATCGGGATACCGCTACCCACAGCGGTTACTGCTCTAATCTGAATAGGCCTTTAAAAACAAGAAAATTTTAGTTTTTTCAGGCAAATTTAAAAAATATTTTATAATTATTTCCCATGAATTTGTATGTATTAACAAATAAATACTGTATGAAATCTTAATAATCATTACTTATTAAAAATGAATAGTTCTTACCTTGGTGATTGGTTGCAATCAGGCATAGGAACCAGTTGGGCCAAATTGCTCATAAACGCCGATTTTGTAAGTTCCAAATGTGTTGTTGTGCCTTAAAATAAATATATTTCTCTGTATTTTGTTAAGATTCATTCTTACTAATTCGTTTTAAAATATACATAATTACATATCTAGTAACTATTGTGTTACTTACGGAGTTGTCCTGGTAGCGAATTAAAGAGAAAATGAAAAATTAAACCACTTGTAAAGGGTCACACATTAAAATAGTAAAATCAGTGATATTCTAGTGCAGGAGACAGATCAAAATAATGTAAATTGAATATGTTATTTATAATGTTAGCATAAACATAGTTAAAATTATAATTTATCCCTTAAATAACTATTACATGTTTAAAATATTAATTCGGAACACTTTTAATTATTGTAATTATTATTTTTAATTCATCACTTATCTTAAAAATCATCCTCATTTATAATAGGAACATTACAATTGATCAAATAAAACTGTGTGTACAGCATTAATTAAAAAAAAAATTTATAAAGAATTATAGAAGATCACATGAATATAAATTTGTAAAGAATAGAAAAAATTCGATCACTCAGCGGGACTCGAACCCGCATCCTTTCGCGCCATTCCGGGGCGGATGCCTGACCAACTCAGCCACTCGTGACCCGCCAGAGCAATCGAATTTATTCTATTCTTTCAGTTTTATGTGTCTAAGGGACACACCGCGCGCCATCTATTGAAATGATTAACAACCATCTCAACCAATATGAAACACTTTTCAGTGAATAAAATAATGTCACGATGGAACACGACCTTTTTTGTTATATTTATAAAGCATTTGAATGCCATAAAACCAAATTTCAATTTCAAGGATCACATGTACTTTTTTATTTACTAAATCATTTGTACACATTTCTACGTCTTTATAATATCTAATCTATACCCGAAATAAATAAAATTATATTACCTTTAATAATCTCGGTCTGTGTGACAGCTATATCCAAATACAATTGCTCCATAGTGCCTATTAATTCTAATTGTCCGGTTGCTAAATTTATTACAGGTCTCATCATTCGAGCTTCTGATGTGAACAGGAATATTCCCGGGTACTGTCCGGGAGTCTGGAAGAATATGTTAAAACATATTTTATTATTCAATTTATATGTAAGAATTAAGAATATAATATGACAAAACAGCCTTTATAATATACTAGCTTTCCACCCGCAGCTTCGCCCGCGCAGTCAAAGAAAAACCCGCATAGTTCCCGTTCCCGTGGGATTTCCGGGATAAAACCTATCCTATGTCCCGGGGTAAAAAGTAGCCTATGTCCTTTCTCGGGTATCAAAATGTCTCTATACCAAATTTCATGCAAATTGGTTCAGTAGTTAAGGCGTGATTGAGTAACAGACAGACAGACAGAGTTACTTTCGCATTTATAATATTAGTATGGATACCAGGTGACCCAAGAAGTAGTGATATTCTGAAGCTGGGAGGTAAAGGACCTAGAGGGATACCCTTGTAGGTACTGCGGTTTTTTTATATTTTAGGGCAAGTTTTTAATAGCTGAGCGGTAAAATTTTAATTAAGATTTGTTAAAATTCCGTTTCTTACTACATGAGGTAATACAGCACTTTTTGGAACACTATAAGGAGGTATTTTTAATCATTTATTAAGACGTTTCACTCCAAAGTCACAAAAGCTATATTTTTCCTCTTCTCTACGTTAGGTATATGAAGTTGCAATTTACAAAAAAAAATATTTTCATCTTAATTTTTTCATTTTTTTTTAATTAAATGTTAACCCACTATCACGACATGTAAAAAAAGCACAGATAACAAATTCCTACCTGTGTTTTCGGCGCCAAAACGATCTCAGTACTAATCGGTATATCTTCCCCTTTAACTTTGAGCGTTCTCAAGTACGCTATAGAATCTGCGGCTGAATCTTCCGGGAAATACCCGACAAGTCGGCCATTTATGAAAACTGGGTATGTATATATGTCCTGGGATAGTGGCGTATGAGTTACCGAGCTTATGGGGTCCATTCCTGCAAAATATTATATTTAATTTATCTCAATTACCAGAACGATTTTTTTTATCTTTTTACCTTACGATATTAAAATATTAATGAATGAATGAATGAATGAAAAATACTTTATTGTACACCAGATATGATACATTTTATAAACTTAACAATAAATTGATCAATGTACAGTAGGCGGCCTTATCGCTGGCAGCGATATCTACCAGGCAACCCAAAAAAGTCGAGGAAAATAGTTAACTTAATCATGGTGGTGCATAATAAATAAAAGTGCATGAATCAGAATAATATTTATATACTATAACTACATAGTAATTACATAAACATTAACATTAATTCTAGACTTCTTTTAAAAGCAGGGTTTGATAAACGGTGATCAATGTATGCATTTCTAAGGAAAAGAGCATTCAGTGGGTATTTATTTATAGAACGATAAAATATTCTTTTCACAAACTTTTTTTTCTTTTGTGTACGGTAATTCGAATAGTTTCGCACATAATGAAAAAATGTGGCCAAGATATAGATATGCTCAAAGAAATATTTTAATTATACTCACCACATGTTTCCAGTACTTTGGGTAGATTTTCAAGAACGTTCGGCTCCAGATATGACGTCACCTAAACAAATAATCAGTTGTATACGTCATTCCTATCAATATAGATTAAACACATACTTTACACGTTTTCTTTCTGTAGTTTTTTTGCATTTTAAAGATATTTACTTATTTTTTGTCATTTTTTCGTCACTAACCTGCGCAGACGCAGTGAGATGATTGAGCAGGCCACACGGAGCTCTACAATTGGTGTTTTCTTCTAAATTATTTTCTTTCTTTATTAATTTATTTATTTAATGATTTATTGCTCTGAATAATTTACAAATTGAGACTTAATCTAGAATACATTGTAACAAACGTTTTTAAACGTTAAACGTTTTTTTTTCATTATAACGATTTTTGAAGTGAAACTTCTTTATCGGGGTTGGACAAAAAGGAGAATGCCCATTTTTGGTACTGGTTTTTCTCATGAATCAATATTATTAAAAAAAATCTCGGCAATTTAGAGGCCTTCTTACCATCGGAAAATATGTTTTGAACAGGGAATGTTTTGTAAAATCTAATAAGACATGTAATTGTTTAGATCCGTTACCAACCATAGATTTAGTATCCATTACCTCTTACATCGGTAACCAAGCGGTAACTATTATTACATTTAGGGCTGATTTTTCAATCCTTGGATAAAACTTATTCGTTGAATAAAGTATAAAACTACCATTTTAAAAACGTATTCTAATTGCCCGTATTTGACAATTTACGTGACATTATAATATTATCGTGTAATACTTTATTGGACGGATAAGTTTTATCCAAGCATTGAAAAATCGGCCCTTACTATGGTAAATAGCTAAGTGTATTAATATCGATTATTGTTTTCCTTGAATTACATAAAATCACTCTTTATGGTATTGTTTATACACTGCAGGTTGTTTTAACATAGATAGTGAGGTAAAATAATATAAATATATATATAAAAAATATATGATTATGACATAGCTTGGTAGGTAACCAGTTATTTCTTCTTTGTTTCATTCTTCGAATATGTAGATAGTGAAAAAATGATTCAAACAACAAGTTGTCTGAAAGCATAAGCTCTACGCATAAATTAAATAATATGTTAAACGAAAAATAACCTTCGGACGAAAAATGCTACCAAAAGGCTAAACCACACATAAACCTAACCAAATCGGGGTTATTTAAGTTTTGAGGTTATTTCACATTTTTCTCAATATCTTGAAAACCCCTGTTTTTATCACAAAAAAATCAATTGGTAAAAATCTTTTGAATATCGAAGAACCCTCCAAAACCACTCTGGCATTGACGCAACACTGTACTGTGGTCCATACTTTCATGGGCATTCTCCTTTAGTGTAACATTTTTGCGTTACGAAGTACGCGTGACATTTTTTCGTTACGCCGTACGCGTGACATTTTTGCGTTACGCCATACTCGTGACATTTTTAAGGTCATAAAGAAGTTTCACTTCTTACGTGTGTACTCTAGTACACGCATACATTTTTTTTTTATTAAATTTTTTGTTGTTTTTTTGTATTTATTTCGTCACTTACCTGCGCAGACGCAGTGAGATGGTTGAGCAGACCGCACGGAGCCCCGTCCGGGGTGTGTACGGGGCACACGAAGCCCCACGCGTCCGGGAGTAACTGTCGGGCCTCCGTTGTTCGCATCTCCATGAAGAATGAGCCTCGGTGGATGGCCCTGGGTGATTTATTTTGAAATGAAAAGTTTAGCGGGAAAATTAATTAAAAATAATTAATAAATATCTAGTTACAGATATAATTTGTTCGTTGAAACCTTTATTTATTTACGACAATTATAAAATATTAATGAAAGCTGAATTGAACGCTTCCAATAAAAATATATACGTTTTAATGCGCACGAATTGAAAATAATAGACGGGAAACGGGATTAAAACTCATTTTATGTTTAAGCGCAATTTCTTTCGCAATTTACACATATAAACAAGTTCCAAACCAATATTTGTAAACGATTCCTTATATTTATAACAATAACTCACTTAAAATGCGACATATATCTCATCCTATTAATATTCTCGGCCACTATAGTCAGCCCCTTGTACTGTGGAAGGTTCAAGCTATTCGACGGCGCGTTCCCAGTCGATATCATAGTCTCCATCTTTTGTTCCAAACTACCCGCAGATCTGATAAACTTCTGGATGTCTGTCTGTGAAATTGAATAAAATACAATCCGAATGAATTGTATTTATAATAGTTATTAATAAGCAAAAACAAAACACTCACATTTTAGTAGAGACTTTATAATATGACCTTATAATCCCCGCAAATTGCTAATGCGCCTGGCCGCCATTTTGATGACGTAATGATGACGTAATCTCGTGACATTGAACACTCAGTACCGTTAGCACCACCGGTCGGCTGACGTGCGGGTGACATCACGTGGGTGTTAATTCAAATCAAATCAAATCATTTATTCATCTAATATTATATTATAAAGGCGAAAGTTTGTAAGGATGTAAGTATGGATGTATGGATGTATGGATGTATGGATGTTTGTTACTCTTTCACGTAAAAACTACTGAACCGATTACAATGAAATTTAGCACACATATAGAGTGTAACTTGGATTAACACATAGGGTAGTTTTTATCCCGGAAATCCCACGGGAACGGGAACTATGCGGGTTTTCCTTTGCAAACGCGGGCGAAGCCGCGGGCGGAAATCTAGTCATAAATACAATTAAATACATCAATCAATTAGACAAGGTTCCAGCGCATTAGCAATTTGCAGGGATTATACAACCAATAGGAGTGTTGCTACACTCTACTACACTCACTACACATCAATGATACTAAAATATATTACGTAAAATAAACAACTAGAATAAGGAACAAAAAATATCTGAACAAAAAACTCTGCCTAGAATGGGAATGCCAATAGACTTTTAACATTACTTTGATGAAATTATAAAAGTTGAATCAGTAAAAATAAATACAAAAAAAACTCACCGAAGTAATTTGCAATTTATTTCCCCGTTTGATGAAGACGGATTTCATGACATTCAATAGATTTTGCATTCTCTCTTTAAGCACTTGGAGATAAAGATGTCCTCCCACTTGTAATTCTTGTACCATCACGGCGTCCGCACCTTCTACCTGTTTAAATAAATTATTATTATATATTTTTTATTAAACATCTTGTCGTATGATAATATAATGATAAATTGAAACAAATCAATGAATCTTAGTTAAGCAATAAGTAATGTTTGTATTTAAATTAAATGTAACAGTCAGAAAAATATAATAAACTGTTGTGTAAATAATGTATTCTAGTCTCTAGGTAAGTCGTATTTTTCAAATTACATTTGACATTCTATAAACAAAACTTCCAATCGGCTATTTAAAAATCGTGTGTTCATTGAAATTACCACCTTATTTAGTGGCAATAACATTCAAAGTCACTTTTAGAAAACTCTGCCTATGTGTGTATTACATAGGCAGAGTTTTGCATCAGACAATTTTTGAGTCTAGTTATTGATTGACAATTCAATGAAATTGACACATAATTAAATAAATAAATATTTCAGGACAATTTTCACACACGGCACGATCTGATCCCATACTAAGCTTTCGCTTGTGTTATGGAAACTAGATGACTGATAAACATACATATATAATTTTAAATAAATACTTATATTGATAATTAACACCCAGACACAGAGCAAACATCTTTGTTCATCACACAAATATTTGCCCCGGGTGGGAATCGAACCTACGACCTCGGGCTTATGGAAGGCAGAGCCACTACCAACCAAGCATTTATATGAATTGACACATAAAGCTCATTAACATTCCTATTCTTAAAACATATAAAAAAACATTAATTTGTTTGAATTGTGGTGGAACAAAGTGCGCATTGTTCATAATAAAGTCCAGACAACTCGCCAAACAATTGGCATACATTTAAATAAAGATTATTTCTTAGTTGGATATTCACTTACCTTACACTTATTCTGTACAACATCATACAGTTTTTGCGTCATATAGACAAGTCCGTTAAATTTATCCTTATAATCGTTTAAATGTATCATCACACATCTAGATAATAAGAAATCTGTGGCTTCTAAATCTGTGGCCCACGGGGGTAATTCTGTAATCTTTGGCCGGAACATCTTGCCGAGGTAACAACGACAATCTTGGTGTGTGTGTAGACCTTCTTCGTGTAATTCGCGAAGCATGTTTTGGATACAGCTACAATATTTAGTTTAATATTAAGAGAAACAAAATTATATTATATACTAGCTTTCCGCCCGCGTTTTTAAAGAAAAACCCGTTCCCGTGGGATTTCCGGGATAAAACCTATCCTATGTGTTAATCCAAGTTACCCTCTATATGTGTGCTTAATTTCATTGTAATCGGTTCAGTAGTATTTGCGTGAAAGAGTAACAAACATCCATACATACAAACTTTCGCCTTTATAATAGTATTAGGATTACGATAGGATTAAACACTACAGAGAGCTTGAAGTGTTCGAAACGTAAATGTTTAAATTGCGTTTAAAATCCGTTAAAACTTTTAATATAATAACAAAAATACTAGTTTAACATTCACATGTGATATATTAAATATACACGAAGTAATTAATATGAAAATTTTTCACAATTTTGAATATGTGTATAATAATAACACTAAAAAGTAACTATTGTGCTTTCTGCTATAATGCATAGCTTTAATAAAAACCTACCTTTCTTACCTAATAACCATTGTTTAACTTTAATAGTACTCTTAAGGCAGATTTTTCAATCTATGGTTAAAATTTATTCATCGAATAATGTATAAAACTACCATTTAAAAACGTATTCTAATTGCCCGTATTTGACAGCTTACGTGACATTTATATACACACACCGGCACAATTAGCGGAACAAAAACCGACGCGCGAGAACATCGTCTGGGATTTGAACGAATGGCAGCAGGTTCTCTTTACTGATGAGTGCACAGTTCTTTTAAAACAGAACGATGGGAGACAGCGAATATGGGGACGCAAAGGAGAACGCCACATACAGTCTAATTTTGAACACACAGTGGCTTTTGGTGGCGCGGGCGGCTCGATTATGGTTTGGGGAGGGATATGTTTGGGAGCTCGCACGGAGTTAGTGATAGTCACAGGAGGGACCATGACAGCAGATCGATACATCAGAGACATTTTAGAAGAACATGTTGTACCATTTACACCATTTATTGGTGACGACTTTATTCTAATGCAAGATAATGCTCGTTCTTGTAGTGTACAATCGGTACAGGCATATCTGAGCCACGTAGGTATACTGGTGATGCAGTGGCCAGCAAATTCCCCCGATATGAATCCGATAGAGCATGTCTGGGACTTGCTAAAAAGAAGGATTAAATCCAGAATGCCACCCCTCAAAAATCTGAATGAACTTGGAAATGCATTACTTAGAGCATTGAGAGCGGTTGCCTCAAGAAATCATCGATAACATAATCTGTAGCATGCCCAGACGAATGGAAACCATAATCAGAGCAAGAGGGGGAAACACTCGTTATTAATTTTGCTTTAATTTTATTGTTAAATCATTTAATGCTTACTTTTTTTTTATTTTTTTGTGATGGTTCATAATCATCTGAAAATTTGACTTATTTCAAATTTCTTTATTTTTCAATAAAAAATAACGAAGACTTTTCAAAGTCGTTGTTAAAAGATGTTAATCAATTTGTTATTTTGTGTCTAATTACATTTTCGTCAAATATATGCGTTATTATCTCATAGTCTTACTTTTTTTTCTGTTCCGCTAATTGTGCCGGTGTGTATATTATCGTGTAATACTTTATTGGACGGATAAGTTTTATCCAAGCATTGAAAAATCGGCCCTTAGTAATTTTTTACCAAATTAAAACTCACTTGACATAATACAAATCGTTCTTCTTTCCGTGCAATAGCAATCTATATATATAATGGTCCGGCCAATCAACCAGACACTTCATTATAAGTACTAGAGGCGCATAGTACATAACTTTACGATGCGAGAACATTAGCTTACTCGTGCCGTTTTGTAGGAAATGTATTACGTTGTTCTGAAATAAAATATTTGTTTTAGAGCGTATACGCACTATGCGGGTAGCCGCATTGCGGGCAGCCGTCCGGCTGACCGCAAGCACAATTATGTACGTAATATTCATTTCTATGCGCACTGCGATGCGGCTACCGCAGACCGCACAGTGCGCATAGAAATGAATATTACGTACATAATTGTGCTTGCGGTCAGCCGGACGGCTGCCCGCAATGCGGCTACCCGCATAGTGCGTATACGCTCTTACATTCAAAGATGCATTGACTGAAAAAAATTAACAAAAAGGTTACAGTACAAGAGCCGCCACGTCACGAAATTTTTGATTGAATGAAAACGCTCATGACGCAGACGTTTTACAATATGTACAAGAAAAATCATATAGCAAAATTCGTGTCGTAGGTGACATGCTATTCGACCACGACGCGTAGTTCTCAACATTCATTAATAACAAGACGGCCTTTGTTACTTGGATGAATTTGAAATTGTTGTTCTAAAGAAAAACTTAACGTTACTTTTTATTTTAGTTTGGTAGTTTTAAGTGTAAATAATAAATATACGTTAGCAAGGAGCAGCGAGTGCCAGCATTGACTCTTTGTATACATTTAAAACACTCCATTGCAATATGTCAAAAACCAATGTACACTTTCACACTTAGAGCGTATACGCACTATGCGGGTAACCGCATTGCGGGTAGCCGTCCGGCTGACCGCAAGCACAATTATGTACGTAATATTCATTTCTATGCGCACTGCGATGCGGCTACCGCAGACCGCACAGTGCGCATAGAAATGAATATGACGTACATAATTGTGCTTGCGGTCAGCCGGACGGCTACCCGCAATGCGGCTACCCGCATAGTGCGTATACGCTCTTAGATTAGGATAATATTGTATAGAAGTAAGGAAAAAACAGTTTAATCATTGTATTAAACTTACAGTGGCCGTCTGATCGGATTGAACACATCGCATCAAAACACCATACTCTGTAAAGAGGTTCCCGCGCATTTTCCACCCAGATCGCTTGATGGAAACCGGATAATTACGTCGAGTCACTAGCAACATGCGCATAAGACGCTCGTGACCCTGGAATGTGTATTCATTTTTTATATGAAATGAATCTTAACATACTTATTTAGTTTTACTCAATCAAATTATAATCCAACAAATTTTAAACATTGTATGAAGTCTTAAAAGTAGTCTATTTATTTAAATAGTTATTAGCTGTATTAGCTGTGCTCCGCAGATTCACCCGCAATGCTCCGGTCCTGTTGGTCTTAGCGTGATGATATATAGCCTATAGCCTTCCTCGATAAATGGGCTATCTAACATCGAAAGAATTTTTCAAATCGGACCAGTAGCTCCTAAAATTTGCGTGTTCAAACAAATAAACCAACTCTTCAGCTTTATAATATTAGTATATTAGTATATAGATTTTAATAAAGTTGTACAGACAGAAAACCTTAGACCTACTCTAAGAAAAAGACAGAGTACAACTTATTTGGTGGCCTTATCACTTAGTAGAGATCTCTTCCAGGCAACCATGGTAAAAGGTATACAAGCAAAAGATCACTAATTGGCAAATAACAGTAAAAATTTTTATGTCTATGTTTGTTCTTTAAACTACCATCTTTGACAAAATATGTTTAACATATCTAACAGATGTACCAAAATAATTTTTTACATCCAATTTGATAACCTGCAATATCAGACAATTTAATAAGTTTATCAAAATCTAACATACTTATATATTTATTTAAATTAAATGCACACAAGAGATCATAATCTTGTTAGCCCTATTATAAGCGTTACATTTTCGGGAGCAGATCGAAACTCAACAAAATGTGTACAATAATTACATGCAACAACGCGATATAGTTTAACAATTAAGGTAAATAACATACAATATTTACAGTGCGTTCTGTCTGTAATAAAGAATCTGAATAAAAAGTTAATCTACAGGCTATTTATATCCCTCGAAATAACACAAATAGATAAAAGACAAACGAATATTCCATATGTACGAAGTAATTATTTATATTTTGTTGGTGTAATTATTTATTATATTAAATTATATTAAATACTAGCGGTCCGCCCCGGCTTCGCCCGTGGTACATATTTACATTTTCTCTACATAAAAACCATCCTCGTACTTCAAGGAATATAATAAAAAAAGAATTATCGAAATCGGTTCAGCCGTTCTCGAGTTATGCGCTTACCAACACATTTTGCGATTCATTTTTATATATAAGACTAGCGGTCCGCCCCGGCTTCGCCCGTGGTATATGTTTACGTTTTCTCTACATAAAAACCATCCTCGTACTTCAAGGAATATAATAAAAAAAGAATTATCGAAATCGGTTCAGCCGTTCTCGAGTTATGCGCTTACCAACACATTTTGCGATTCATTTTTATATTATAGAAGATTACAAAATTGTAAGACTTGTAATTACCTTCACAATGAAATAGCCTCCCCACTCGTCAGCATGTTCATTAAATTTTACAAGTTCCTCAGGTGATAAACCATCGAGATGACAGGCTTTAGACTGAAAAAAATAATAATATGATGATGACGATTTAATGTTTACAATAAAATTAGTATTTAAATTTAATCATTTGTAGAAAACAGTGTACAGTAAAATGTTCAAAATCTACTATATTAAAGTCAGAAACAGTTAATTTGTGATATTAATTTATTTTGTTCAACCACGGGGGTTCAATTATTAGGGGCTGATACAAATATCACAAAATCTTTACAAATTGTTTGAAAAAATTGTTTATAACTTACTTTAATCATAATCGGCAAATGTCCCAAGGACCTATCCACCGAAATACTCTTTCCATCAATAGTTATCGTCAATCTGACTTTAAAGTCCCCCTTATACGTCACCGCTCTCTGTCTGCATTCTGTTGGCAAAACCCTTTGGTTTTTAACACCTACAGCTTCCATAGGAACACTGGGCTTCGCGAATGTCGCATCATCTATCTGGATTTTCACTTTTTCACCCGAATTCAGCTCGAATTCTACGGGAAGTAAGTCATCTATCGCCGATTTTAAACCATCCGTAAGCATGTAGTTGAAGGAATCTATGTGAGGCGCTCCCAAGCATTGTAGGTACTGAAACATAAATATTTAATCAATTAGTATAGAAAAGGATTATGAAATTTTACTACATCATTAACATTTTAATAATACACTTAAATCTTAATACTATTATAAAGGCGAAAGTTTGTATGGATGTATGTATGTATGGATGTATGGATGTTTGTTACTCTTTCACGTAAAAACTACTGAACCGATTACAATGAAATTTAGCACACATATAGAGGGTAACTTGGATTAACACATAGGATAGGTTTTATCCCGGAAATCCCACGGGAACGGGAACTATGCGGAACTATGTATTTCCTTTGAAAACGCGGGCGAAGCCGCGGGCGGAAATCTAGTATAGTTAAAAACTAGTTTTTTCTACTCACTGGGTTAGCAATTTTCGGTGGCTTACTATAGTTTGGATTACTTGTATATGCCAATGTAGGCTTTTGCAATATCTTCTTTTGATAACTTTTATCCATTTTCATTTGTACTTTTACTCATTGGAGTCACAGAGCAAGTAATATAGTAATTGGAGTAGTATTATAAGCAAAATAAATTCAAAATAATGCAAAACACGTGCTTTATTTAAATGTCAAATTCAAATGACATTTGTTTACGGCAATTGACATTTGACATAGAAAAGGACTTTTGATAAAAATATTGCTAGTTTATAAAACTGCAGAGCAAGATATGAAAAAATAACTTAGGGCGGCCGTACACGGACCGCTTCAAGCAGTTGAGACCACAGGTTGAGACCGACGGCTTGAAGCCGCGACCGCGTAGTAAACTATGAACATTCATTCACTAACGTAAACGGACTGCTCGAGCTGTCGCTACCGCTTCAAGCCGTTAACTGCGCGGTTTGTAGTGTCAGCTCGAGTAGTCAACGACCTACCGCTCGAGCAGTCCGTGTACGTCGTTCAGCCGTTAGCTGCTCAAGCCGCCCGTGTACAGCCGCTCATAGATATGGCTGACTAAAACTCAATGTCATATGTATACTTAATACATATTCAATTAGGTTTATGCCTGCTGCAGCGGCTGCGTCCGCGACATTTTAAAATATTGTCCATTTGCTATATTACCAAAAAACTTTTATACATTATAATTCGAGACAGACAATGGGATACTATTCTCAAGAGTCAACTTGAATTTATTCGCTTATACGTATGTAGATCATAAAACTATTAACTATTTAACTAACTATAATACAAATAAGTAATATGTATTTGGCATTTAAATACTTACATATGCTACAAGATAAAAAGGTATTGTGCATAAAATAATAATTAGTAATATCTTTAACCCCGATACATGTATAATCATAGGTATATATTCTCTATTAGTTTCAGCGTAAGGTTTCAGCATTCTTCAGCTGCGAAATAAAAACATTTAATGTTTATAAGAATAAGTATGTAAGGGTACAGGTAAACTTAAGTATCGCTAAAAAGAAACGGTTTACTTTTGAAGCTTTTAAAACCGGCATTTCATTACCTAGATATAGACGTTTGTCTTTCCACGCTTATCATTTGATCAATAAATTTAAGTTTAAAGATATCACAAATTTGTGTCATACCTATTATTATACTATTACATATTATTATGTATTAGTAAAAAGTGACTATTTTTATCACAAAATTAAATACATTTTAAGTATACACATACTGCATACACCATTATCACATCATAGTAGTTACTTCGTATACGTAGCCAGGATGGGTACCTACCTATTTTCTTTGGTAAAGTGCAATGCATATATTATAAAATTGATTCATCTATGAATTTGCAGCGTCCAAAGTTCGAATACAAATTAAAAATAGGTGAGCAAAACAGCGTAAGACACGGCAAAAGTGAAAACTTTCCGAGTAGCACTGCCAAGTGTGACGATTCAATATATTTTATACACACATAATAAATGTATAAGTAGGTACTTCTATTATAAATATTTCACTTCTATTAACAAAAAAATTTAACGCCTTCGAGTTATCAGATTTAAATGGCAACGCTCGAGAGGCGCCAGCTTTCAAATAAAATAGAATCATCATAATCCGTTCACTCAGTTTCGAGAACACAAAAAAAGAAATACAAACGAGTTGAGAACCTCCTTTTTTAGACAGCGTTTCTTTTCGTATATACTATAATATACTTAAAATTAGCAACATGAATGTATCTGGTACGCTTTCACAACCGAACCACAGCTGAAAATGTTAACGCAAAACTTTGGAATAGGGGATGAAAATTCTTACCTGTCGAAGATAATACCTATTCCGAAAATTATGGTATGGCCATACCCCACAGGACATAGTACTTACCTTGGACTATACCATACCACCATTATATCTTATATATAAAATTCTCGTGTCACAATGTTAGTCTGCATACTCCTCCGCATTACCGTCTTTACCATAGGGGCACAGGGGGCCAGTGCCCAGGGCCCCCTTCGTCTGGGGGCCCCCCTGGAGGAGAAGTAGGACTGACAATTTTTCTCACATAAATCTCAAAATATTTTATTAAAAAGCAATACTTATACTTTTCTCATTGCCAGAACGTCAGATCATTTTCAGATTTATTCGAATCAAAACATCTATGTATAGGAATAATTCGAGTGATTCGAACACCATTATAATTAACTTATCAGACATTTACTCGAATTATTTATTTACTTATTAACGTAATATAATTTAATATTTTTACTTGAATTATTTTGGGAATTGTGAAAATTAATAACAAGTCTAAGTTTACAGAATAGCATATAAGGGCGTTGTGACAAAACTTTAATCTCTGGGCCTCTAGACAAGTGGCAGAATCCGCTATTGATACTAATTGATATAAGCATGACGTTTTGCTAATGTTTCGGTCACACTACCAAGGACGACGACGACCACGACCAAAATTCCCATCCAGCAGAAATTTGGTAAAATTATTAAAAACACAATCTATACTTAATATTATAAAGCTGAAGAGTTTGTTTTTTTGTTTGAACGCGCTAATCTCGGGAACTACTGGTGCGATTTGAAAAATTATTTCGGTGCTAAATAGCCCACTTTTTTGGCAAGATTATAAGATACCAAAATCGTTGAATTACTCCATGACGTTACGGTATTGCTATTATGCGACCTTGAAATTTTACTCTCAACGCGCCTAAAGAAGTTTCACTTCAAAAATATATTAAAATTTCCCAACCTTCTGTTACTAGGAAAAAAATTTTTCCTAAAAGTCAATAGATAATATATAGGTTTTTCGTGATTTTTACCGAAACGGTAAGTTTTATCATATAATCACTTTTACCCAAATTGTAGATCATAAAATTATTTATACAAAACAATCAATACATTATTATCCTAAGATGTAGCTTCCTACCATTTTCTAAGTAACGATTTATAAACTCATCCCATCCTTATAATATACACACGTTTCTTAAATCACTTCACACCTAAATGATTTTATGATAAAACTTATCGTTTCAGTATAAATCGCGAAATCACCTATTTTTTTATTTTTTATTTATAACCTGGAATATGTTTTTTAATTCACGTACCGGAATGACAGTTAATTTTGTATTTTATTTTTAGTAATCCTTTGAACAATTTTACTAATTTTCTGCTGGATATGAAATTTTGTAGTTTTAAAGGTCCTAAAATTTAGTGAACTCTGTTCACACCGGACCATTTCTATACGAATAGATGATAAGCGTTTTGACTTTTGCCATTTGCATAGGCCTTGAATAAATTATGTCAATAACGCACGCAATAATTTTGATCAATATGAAACGGCTACGAAAGAAAAAATCCAGATGCTAATTAAAAAGATAAATTTGAAAAAGAGAAAGGTAATTTGAAAAAGTAATTCTTAAAATATTTGTTAATTAAATTTAATTTAAGTGAACTTTAGAGCGCCATTACAGCAGCAGCGTTTCAAATGAATTATATAAAAAAAATAAGGAAAAAAAGTTTCAGAAGTAACTTTTTTGTAAAATTAAAAAAAAAAAAAATGGAGCAAAAATTTTACATAGAAATTTTCTCATTTCTTATTACTTCTTTAAGTTTCAATTTAGGGCAAAAACATATAATATAATTGTGGGAAAAACTTTGTATACCTACCTAGTTTGATTTCTTTATGTTTCAAAGGGCCCCCAATTCTTGTGTGCCCAAGGGCCCCGGCATAGTCTAAGACGGCCCTGCTCCTCCGAAACGGGTGGACCGATTCTCATGAAATTTTCTGTGCATATCGGGTTAGTCTGAGAATCGGCCAACATCTATTTTTCATATGTACCACGGGCGAAGCCGGGGCGGACCGCTAGTTATATTATATTATTAATAACTTATTGTTGTAGTTTTATCAATTAGATCGATATTCGTTGTCGTGCTGCTTTTATCTACCCGTAGCTAGATAAGATTTTTAGTAATTTACTGATTTTATAAGCCGCCTAATGGTTTTACAATGTGGTTGTATTTAATAAACAATTTGTTGTATGTTTTGGCTTGGCTCAAAATAATATATTTTCGCCAAATCCCATATTATAGTTGATTTTGCCTAAAAGAGCAATAAACAACATCCAAACAAACATAACAATATGTATTTTGATCCTATTACAATAACTTAAGCAGTATATTTTCAACAAGACAATGCAAATTTTTTGAAGTGAAAACTTCTTTAGCGGCGTTGGGTATAAAATCTTAAACTCGCGTCAGGACACGTGGCCTGAAATACCGCCTGATCGAAAAAGCGTAAGACGGATGTTTTTTTTTTTACCATTCCAAAATATCAAACATGCTGAACGTTAATAATCAAGTTTTCTTTCACTTCTGCTGGCACTCCCGGAGTGCAACCCGTCTTTTTTTTTCAAAGTTTATTTTCATGTCCAGTCGAAAGATAAATGGTGTTTTAATCGCCCCGATTAATATTCCATACATATTGTTAAATTTAATAAAATCTACACTAGAATCTCATTTTTAATGAGTATGATTTCAATGAAGTAGATGTGTGTTTAAATATCTATTGTTTTAATATTGACGTTTCGGCAAATATTTATTATTATTATTTTTTTGTAAAGATAGTGTGTTTACAGCTTATCTATTTTTTAAATTCAACATTTCATTATCTGTCAAAATAACAGATAATTCAAACTGGCCGGTCGGTTCGAAGTTCAAATATTCGATTTTCTCATCGTTCGTTTAGAAATTATTTGGCCAGTGCAGTGTACTAAAATCGGGCGCGTGTGCCGTGCGCGTTCCAGTGTTTCGACGAACATCGATAAAAGAACGCGTTAGACATTACATAATAAAAAAAGTTATCTCTATGATTTTTTTTAGGTTATAATTTAACTGTGATAAGTGTATCATTGTATGTTTAGTCGTTATTTTATTTTTTGACAATTGGTAAGTTATTTTTTTGATGCTATTCTTTTATGTACGGATTTCGGTTTACGATTAAATCCATATGATTTTGTATTTTTTTGTCTTACATAAATTTATCAAAAAATAGAAGTATATTTTTTAATATTTTAAGTATATAGTTAACAGTTAGTCACTAATAAAATTGTTAAGTTAGTTAATTTACAACTACCCGCTTTTATATTGTCAACGGTAACGGTCATTAACGTTTTTTATAGAAGATCCTTTAAGGTGAATTTTCTTTGAATTTTTTTGAAAAAATAAGAAGCATCGATAACAGTAAAAGGCAATAATTTTACGTATTTTAAATATGAATGTTTAGGGAAGTACTTACCTATAATGCAACACAAATAATTTATTTGCGTTAATACCTAAGGTATGTGCACGTCTTGTGTACGAATGTTTTACACCAGATTTCACTTTCTTTATATTTTACACAAAAAAAGTTTATTCATCTTATATTTTTAAGAGAGTTGACGCGGGTAACGGGGTAACAGTCTAAAAACCCTGGAATATTTGATAAAACGATAATTTGAAAAACTGTAGTCTGGAGGATTCCTTTAATTAGATAGATTTAATGAACAACCTATAATTAATATACATGCACTGAAAAAACAATACAAAATTATTCGAATATTTTGTCAAATGCTTGACGAATTCCAATGATATTTGGCATAGACACGGCGTATCGTAATTTGTAATGAAACATTATTAAAATACCGACGTTTCAAAAAAACAAACAAATTTCTATCAGAAAGAGTTTCTGCTAAAATGCTTGAGATTTAATTTTATAGTGCAAAAGTGTTTTTTATTAGGTACCTATCTGCTCGTTATTTTGAACCTCACTACTCTCCACAGATGAACTGACGATAATATTTATTTTAAAAGCTAGTGCCTTCTGGTTGGTCATATTTAAATTTTATCAGTTCACAAGAGCGTATCATCGTATGTGCTGAGCACACGTGTCAGAAGTGTAACTTCTTCAGCAAGATTCAAAGCAAAATAATCGCCTTACTCCATGACGTGACGGTATTGTCATGACGCGACCTTGAAATTTTACCCTCAACGCGCCTAAAGAAGTTTCAATTCAAAATTTCTTGCGCTGTTTAAAAACGCTCGTTACGAAGCTTTTTAGAATAAGCACTATTAGTTCTTATGTCTATCTTTATCCGAACATGACCCAGTATAACATGAAGTATGTATTTATAAATCTTATATAATGTCAATGAACTTGAATTATAGGCGTAGTTATACAGTATGTAGTCATGTAGATGCAGAATGTAGACACGAAAGGATGTTGGTTTCGCTTCAGTCGCATAAGCAAAACGACTGAAACTTATGAACATAACATTTAATACAGTATTAATAAACTAGATTTCCGCCCGCGGCTTCACCCGCTTTGTCTAAAACCTAATAAATTATATACTAAAACCTGCCTCTGAAATCACTCTAGGTATCTATTAAGAAAAACTGCATCAAAATCCGTTGCGTAGGTAGTTTTAAAGATTTAAGCATACAAAGGGACATAGGGACAGAGAAAGCGACTTAGTTTTATACTATGTTGTGATAAATATCCTGTGCTTTATTTCTCAGAAGCTTAGGTTAGTTCTGTTTATATTACTTATAAAGCCTAATAAGTATTGAAACTTCAAAGACAATACTAGAAAGTAAAAACGACCATAACTTTATGGATAGGAATTCCTCATATTTTACATTGAAAGCTATTTTAAAACTCCATGATTAACTAGATACTTTTATAAAATTATAGTACCTACTTATCTCCGTGCTTTAAAATAAATATAATCTAATATGACTGATAAACAATAACTTATCAAAAAGTTTGACCTCAAGTCCGTAATTGAAGTAAGTTTTAAACATCGTGTTTTCGGAAACTGATAAGCTTTGTTATTCTTTGAGATGGTAATTATTGATATGTATAATCTTTATAAATAAAAAATATTCGTTCAATGTGTTGCTAAGCGTTAAGCTTGAGAACTGCTCAACCGATTTTGATGCAACTATTACTATTAGCCATAACACTTTCTACAAGACGTTTCAAGAGCAAAAAAAGATGACTGAAAAAGGGCATAATATTATTTGTGCTGCTAAAACCATATTATTTTTATACTTACTTAATATTCAATTCTGGTATTAAAATTATAAGGAATCGAGATGAAGGTTTTTTCACGAAAAGTTCTAACGACTTCAATCAAGAATCGCGGCCCAGCACCAGCTACAACATAATTCGATAATTTTATTTAAGTAGGTATGAATTTGTGAAAATATATTATTGTATATTTTGCTAGTAGTGTAGGTATTTATAGCTGTATGTACTCAGTAAGTACTTTTATATCGTACCTATATTTTCACATATAAGTACGATATATCGCACTAACGCTTTAATTAAACTATGTACGTATATTTAATAAGCTTATCTATACGATAATTTTTAAATGTTTTCTTTGGAATAAGTAACTACCTATAATTTGAATACAAATAATAGGTACAGATCACTATACATGTCTGTGGTACAGATAATAAATTGGAGAAATTTAGAGAGAATATTGGAGAAATTTAAATATTTGCACACCCAGAAAGTGGGCAGAATGTATTAGCGCCTTAACATTGTAATTTGTAATAACACCTTTTTTGTAACTAGGTACATTCTTGTCTGTGATTCTTGTAAATAAATGAAATTTGAATTTGAATTTTGAATTTAGAATGTAGACATAGTTACCTGTGTTTTCTTCTGTGATTTTAAAAGCATTACAAAACTTTATAATTAAGACATTTTTACGGATTTTAAACGCGTTTTATTTATTATGTAGGCTGGTCTATATGTAGATAATATAGTTTATAAATAATATATCATCATGCTTAAATAAGCGGAATATATACCTAATAGAATCGGATAGAATATAGGAGTTATGCGAATAAAACCGCGGGGCACAGTTATTTGTAAATACACTTAATTTTAACCACGTTAAATCATCTGAAAAGTTTAACAAACAAAGACGTACACATTAATCTTACGGTGTAGTGCCAAAGTGTAAAAATAAATATGAATACACCGTGACGTTTGTTTATGTAACATCGCAGATTTTTTTGCTATGGCCCAGGCGCCAACATTTTTAAATCTATAGATAATAGTATTGTATATAACATAATTATAATAATATCTTATATATAAAATTCTCGTGTCACAATGTTAGTCTGCATACTCCTCCGAAACGGGTGGATCGATTCTCATGAAATTTTCTGTGCATATCGGGTAAGTCTGAGAATCGGCCAACATCTATTTTTCATATGTACCACGGGCGAAGCCGGGGCGGACCGCTAGTATATATGTAAAGGCAAAGTTCTCCAGTCATTTCCGGCTGTCTACTACCACCTACTACTCGACAACTATTGAAGAGAACTATTCTATGCGGTTTTCAGCAACATAATATAGGTAATAAATAAACTTTATTTAACACCAATCAAAACATATTTAATAGAAAAAGTTGCATAAAATCTAAGAAATTCACATTAAATTATACTAGACTAGATTTCCGCAAGCGGCTCCGCCCAGGAAAACGGGCATAATTCCCGTTACTGTGTCTGTCTTCAGCTACTTGCATACCAAATTTCATTGTGGTCGGTTTGGTAGTATTTGCGTGAAAGAGTAACAGAGATCCACGCATCCGTCGGCCATCCATCCATCCACGCAAACTTTCGTATTCATAATATTAGTAGGATTATGCTACGAATAAGTACCTAATTAACAATAGATAATAATTTTCCTGTTTGGCAAGATAACAGTAATAATATATTGATCAGGCGCCTTAACCTCATAAATGGGCTTATATGGAAGAGGAAAAGGAAGGGGATGTAAATATTTGGTCTCCAAGCCTCATCCATTCAACAAAACGCGTTAAAGTATTACAAATAAACTGCTTAGTCATTTTGAAGTATGATATAAGCTAGGCTTTAGAATATTTTTGTTTTGATGATGGAAAAAAACATTATTATATTTAAAAAAAATGAGTGCGTGTACTAGTGTACACACGTAAGAAGTGAAACTTCTTTATGACCTCATTTTTCAAAAAATAATTTAGGTACTTGCAACTTTACAGGAATACGTCGAATCACGCGTGGTGGGATAAGAAAAAGATGGCGCGTAACGGAAAAATGTCACGCGTAACGAAAAAATGTTACACTAAATTTTTTTCCAACCCCGATAAAGAAGTTTCACTTCAATAACTAGCTGCCCCAGCCCCCAGCAGACGTTGTTATACCGTGGCCTGGTTATACCCTATTGCTCCCATTGGTCAAGTCGTTTTCGAGTTTTACGCTTAGTAATAGGTACATTTTTATTATATACCTAGATTTTTATTGAATATTGAACCTACCATATAATAAAAAGATTCATAAGATGATCAAATTCATATGCGATTTTTACTAAGTATACAAATATTTAAATTGTATCACTAAAATAATATAACCATATAGAACCATAAAATAAAGTGCTTTATAGACTGCGAGCACTCTATAAAAGAGATTTTAATGTTTTCCAAGTAACAACGGAGAGATAAAATAATTGCCGCTTATCAGTGCTGATAACAGCAATGGACAGCAATGGTACTCGTATTATTTTTTTATTAAGTATAACGCTATATAATGATATGGATTGCGACCATGGCCCATAACAAAATTTTAGAAGTTACTTGTTGAAGCTATAATCTATATCTCGCTATATCACGCTTTTTTTAGCAAATGGGATGTCCGTAACAAAAAAAAAAACATTAAAAGATTCAATAGTTAGTACCTACTTATTTAAATAATTATCAATTAATAACGTAGGATTTTAACTTTGCAGTTTGTTATCTAACTTTACGAATTTCAGAGGGTACCTTTCGTAGCACATTTATGCGATAAGCATCAAAGCGAAACCGAATATTTAACTAATTACTAACCATTACGTCAAAAGCTGTTTTGTATGAAGTGCTATCAAAAGAATAAAAGCAGAAACAATAAATATTTATCAGTACCATAAATTAGATAAACAAGGGTACGATTTACAACCAACAGTAGTCGACGGTCGCTATCTAAATCCTAAATTTGAAATGTCTCAGATAATTTGTTTATCTATGAGTGTAAGATTGGAGTGTACTTTAGTTTGTCCTTGTGTCGTTAGTGGAAAAGAAAACAGTCACTATATTATGCAAATATGTACCTATTATTCTTTTCTACTTCCCAGAAATTTCGTTTGGAATTATGTTAATGTTTTTAACTTTTATCGATGTATGATTGTAGTTTTATTTACATCTTTTGCAATAAAAAAACTCAGATCTATGTCTTCTTCTTCTCTTTATATATAAAAATGAATCGCAAAATGTGTTGGTAAGCGCATAACTCGAGAACGGCTGAACCGATTTCGATAATTCTTTTTTTATTATATTCCTTGAAGTACGAGGATGGTTTTTAAGTAGAGAAAACGAAAATATGTACCACGGGCGAAGCCGGGGCGGACCGCTAGTTCTAAATAAAATGTTTTGTTTTATACCGAACTACACATTAAACAGCATGTACCCTAATAACAATAATTCTAATTAGGACGTACCCAAAAACAAATACAAACCTAATATAGTCGTACCCTAAGTTTCTATTTGTGCCCAAATTTGGAAACCCAAATCGTAACATTTCTGTAGTTTTGATTTGTCACCTACTTATAAATGTAGTAATGTAGGAGGATATGGATTCAACCAATTATAAAAATGTTTTATGATGTGTGGTCGACCCCAAGTATGATATAATAATCGGCAATACAAACGTTTTATTAGTGTTATATATATCGAAATCTGATAATTCAATCCCCTGACACAAGGATATGAATATCTTATTCAGTAGCTACCGCGATAATCTTAATCTCAAAGATAAATATAAACGATTTGAGAATCCTCTGTAAGGGGTGATAACATGGATATTTGGCCATTTTAAACTATTTATAAAGGATAGAAAAATGTATTGTACCTACTACGCAAATTAATACTTATTTGGAAAAATTTTATCGGAAGGTATCCATTCATGCAAAAGTAGGTAGGTACTCAATCGATAGACTATTCTTTAATTCTTTCATACTATGCGAGGCTATACTACCTTTAGTTAATTCAAATAATATTTTCGTATTTCTTTTATTTCGTATTTGCATGCCGGATAAATCTGTGTGGTTTTTGGCATTCATGTATTATAAATTAAAAAAAAAATGTTTTTATAGATAGAATGCTTAAAATTTACAGAAGCTTATTGAAATGTAGGAATTAATGTAGGTAGGTCAATAAATTTGTAAATATTATATAATATCGAGCACGTTGATGATCAAGATTCAAGATGTCGGTGCCAAGTCGCAACTGATGTTTATCAACATCAATGATAAACTAATTCTTGAAAATGCATTGCAGTAATGTTTTAAATACTATATTAACAATGCATAACAGAAAACAGATTATATTTAAGTAGTGTTTTATTTATTTCAAGGCACCACATTTCATGTACGCAGGATGTAGCTGTAACGGTTAAGGTACCCTCTTGGCTCTTACTGACCCGTCAAAACACCAATATATTAGATTTTAACCTAAAATAGGTTAAAATCTAACATATAAAACAGGTTAAACTTATCTAGGCGTTCGTTTTGGTAATACCTGTATATCGATAACTTTTAAATCTATATTTAGACTAGTAATATTTTTTAAATTAAAAAAGTTCTTTGTAAATTCAAATATAACTATTACTTAACTAGTGTATCTATTATCACCGTATTTGTAAAGTCCTATATTTTTATACCTCTAATGAGTCCGTCACTAATAGTTTATTTGCTTTAGATAATAACAGGAACGCAGCGGCAGTATCTATTGATTGAAAACAGGATGACTCAAATATTACCTCGTTGTCTCTATTGAACGTTATTAAGATGCGATTGACTTCAACGTGTGGACTTGACCTATCATATCTGCTGCTAGTCTAATTCAATTTTGTATTGTTTACATTTGGACAATAACATTTAAGACCGGAAGAACTTTTTGGTATGATAGGTTTTTAGTTGAATTGTGCAATTGACATGTTACCTACAATGCTCAGAATCATTGCTTTCGGTAGGTATGACTTTTTTATATGGAGATACGATATGCTCGTAACTGGATAGATAGTGATTTAGGTTACTTTTTAAAGCGGTAAAGTATCATTCCCATGTATTATGAGACCGTGGTGTTCTTTCTATCCATTTAAGTTGGAAAATTTTACAGAAAAAGAAATAACGCTTATTGAAATCCATACTAATATTATTAATGCGAAAGTAACTAAGTCTGTCTGTTACTCAATCACGCCTAAACTACTGAATCAATTTGCATGTAATTTGGTATGGAGATATTTTGATACCCGAGAAAGGACATAGGCTACCTTTTATTGCGAAATATGTACCACGGGCGAAGCCGGGGGGGACCTCTAGTAAGTTATAAGTTTATCTTTGTCAAAGCATGTATTTCGGCTAACGAATTAGCAATGCCATTCAACTCGGTAATTATCTCAGTGTTTTGGTTACACGGTTTGTTAATCGACTCATAAACATTGATAATTTAATTTAGAATTATAGAATTGTTTGTGTTTAAGCGTTTATCACTATACTCTATGGTAAACGTAGAAACTTATGACTTTACTAACAAGTAGTACAGCTTAGTTTACACTAGTTCAACATAGCCAATCATTACATAATTGTTTTTCAAAATTGATTCTGCCAAAGAAGGCACAAAAGTTGAAGTATAATTGTTTGATAATCTCAAGAACTATTTGTTCTAATTGATAAAAAAAAATGTGTTTCGTAGTTAATATTTTATTGTATATTATGTCCTATCGTCATTCGAAGACTTCAAGTTACAGCCAGTAGAAACGGAAAATCAATGAAAATTGAAAAATATCGCAAATGTTGGATAAATTTTTCTTTTTTGAGAGCAAAAGAAGTTGCGCAGTTTAAATATACACGCAATAAATTAAGTAATAAAAGAATTTAAGTACATATTTTCATTTTATTGTATTGGAACACCGATGCAGCGCAATCCAATTTTAATCTGATTCATTAATTCATTGTAATCTATATTTGGATGTTAAGACGTTAATTGAATCGATTTTACCCTAGTAGGGTTGATAAAACACAATTTTAAGTTAGTTTTATTTTTTTAAGTGCTTTTATGGAACAAGTCGATTTTATAATATCAAATTATTTTTTTTATGTTTTTAATATTTTGTGTGTTTTTTTTATGACAGGTATCAGAAATGAGAAAATATACAATTTGAATATAATTTGAATCTCTCTAAGTTGTAAGTCTAATGTTATTTTATATAACATTTTTACTGCTTAAACATTTTTGCTGTTATAAAATAATTTCATAAACTATAAGGTAGCAGCCCTAACAATAGATGTTACACAAATCCTTGCACTTGTAATCTAATGAGAGATAATTAGCATGCCATTATCATGGCGGTGTCCTTTACGATGCCCTAGGGATTCTAGGTTATTCTGAACAATAGTCTTTGGAGAGTCACGCTATGAAGGAATATTAATGAACTAATTAATGAGACAATACTGGAATCTATGTTATGTTCAGGTTTGCGTTTGACTGCAGTCCAATAAGATGAAAAAATATAGTGTGATGTAGACGATTTTTTATCAGACAGTAAAAACAGGTCCTCCTTCTTTCAACTTTGCAGCACATCTGAGATGATTCATTATTTTAAAACCGAACTAAATTATGTTCCATAAAAAAAAATTATGAATTGTCCCACGCAGCAAGCACATTAGACCCTTTTTGTCAGATCTATCCGAAAAATAAACAACCAAATAAATGGTCATGTGTTGATGAAATTGTACATGCATTTTCTTCAGACCATTGGAGGACTAGGCTTTGATATTAAATACCTGGTAAATATCGAATTACTTTAGAAAATTAATATAAGTATCGAATTGAAAGATTCATAAGGTACAACACGAACAAGTTACATCAAATATGTTCAGGTGATTTTGCTTGAAAAAGTAAAAAACGTCTATATCCATCGACCATCTAAATTTTCAAAAGGATCGGATAAGCAACGTAAAAAGCGGTAGAATAGCTTCCTGAATTTAAATGAACTATAATCTAATCCATTTATGCAATTCGCCTAGCCATTATAAAATTCAAAATCGACGAAGCCAGGAGCTTCGTCTAGTTCAATGTCGTGTCAGTTACAATTAACCTCTGTATTAGATTTCCATCATTGTTAGTGGTGACTGCCAATAGACGTAGCGTGTTATTATTGATAGATGCGTAAGTAAATTATTATCATTTTTTCTAAAATAATAATAGTTAAAAAAAACTAAAAAACACGCTTTTTATAGAAAACCGAACAAAAAATAGAAAATTTTATCAAATTAGTGTATTTTCATCGGTCCTCAATAGATCTACAAAGTTTGAACGAAATCTGGCCGTTTAAAGTGGGTCAAAATCGCGCCCAAAGAAGTCGGTTACAAACATACAGGTGAAGCTAATATAAAGCGTGTAAAAAAAACCTCTGAAAATGATTTGATCCTCTGAATCTATCCAATTTGAAAAGGCTTATCAGAACGAAAGTACTCTAGTTTTTTTTTGCAATGTCATTCGTAAAAGAACTCTATCAGTGAAACGGACTTTTCCATAAAATTTTAGTTGAAGCCACATGAGTTGTAGCTAAACATGAAGGGAGTATATTCATTTGATGTATTTGATTCCAAAATTACGTTACAAAGGATACAAGGAGTAAATTTTCTCATTTTGTTTACATTTTTTGTAAACGAATGCGAGATAATCTATGTTTTAATTATACTTTAATACGACCGCGCCGAATATATAAATACGGATTATCTTTGAAAAATTGAGTATCAAAGCAAGGCATCCATACATAAGTTGTTATTATAAAATTATTAGCTGTATTATTTTCAAGATATCAGCAAAATTCTATACATCAAGACGCAAATTAAACTGATTTCTCTTGTTTCAGAATGCAGTAATACGACAAAATGGATAAGCCGACAATGCACATGCTCTCCGTCCAGGAGAAGGGCGGACAGACGAAACGGACGAACCAATATATCGCAGCTATAGCTGGTAAGAAGCTTTGTAGCACAATTAACTTATTTGGGTTTTCTATGCAATGCAACTAAAAAATGCAACTAAAAGTATCATCCTCACCATCTGGATGCATGGCGCTCTACCACAGTGCGATTCTCCCGTAATTTTTTGCCTAGAACAACATCGTTGTGGAACGAATTACCATCTGAGGTGTTTCCAAGCGTCTTTGACAAAGAAACCTTCAAAAAACCGGCCAAGTGCGAGTCGGACTCGCGCACCGAGGGTTCCGTATGTGATGTAACTAAAAATTTATGGTTTTCGTAATTTTTCCTTTATCTATGCTATAAGACGTTGCATCGTACCAAATTTCAAGATTCTGAGTTCACGGGAAGCACCCTGTAGGTTTTGATTCCCTTGCAAGTGTCGAAAATTTGCGGCATAAACGGCTATATCTTTTGATTGCGTTGGCTTAGAAGTTTGATTTTTTCACAGCTTCAAGGGACAGTAGACCTGAGTAATTGATATAAATTTCAGCTTCATACCTCCACGCGTTCCTGAGAAAAAGGGTCTTGACAGACGGACGGACGGACGGACGGACAGACGGACAACAAAGTGATCCTATAAGGGTTCCGTTTTTTCCTTTTGAGGTACGGAACCCTAAAAAAGGGCATACAAATTTCTTAAAGGCCGTCAACACATTCGCGGTGCCCCTGACAACGCGAATGCTTATGGGCGGCGGGCATCACTTTCCATCAGGTGACCCGCCTGCTCGCTTGCCCGCTTAAGTATAAAAAAAAAAAAAAAAAAAAAAATAGGAAAGACAAATGTCATTTTAAAAATACGATTTACTAAGAAATAGTTCGTCGGTTTATCTTATTTTAGCTGACTCCTGCATCAAATTAAACACAAACGTTATTTCATAACTTAGATTATTAATTATTATTTTATATTACACAAAACAATCGGTTGACGACGCGGTTGGCGCAGTGGTAAAGTAACTGCCGACTGAGCCGACGGTCCCGGGTTCGATTCCCGGTCAGGGCAAATATTTGTGTGATGAACTCAATTATTTGTTCTTGGGTCTGGGTGTTATATCTATATATGTATTTATAAAATATTATATTTATCGTCGCCTAGTACCCACAACACAAGCCTTAATTGAGCTTACTGTGGGACTAAGTCGATTTGTGTAATAATGTCCTTTAATATTTATTTATTTATTTATTTATGTAATCGAACCTATTCTTTAGTTGGATTGCATAGCAGTGAGACAAGTACAATTTCAGGAGGTAGAAAAGTGCTTTCAAGTTGGGTACAGATAACTAAATAGTAACTACGATTTAGGGTACTTATTGTAACGGGTTTGAATATAAGTTGGCGTAAGCAGAATTTTTTTATAATCCTACCTAATATTTATCATTTTAAGAGCGTTACTCAATATAAGTTAGAGGAAAAAAGATGTTCTTGCAGTCCTGTTTTATAAAATTATAGGCTGTATTATTTTCAGTATCAGGCCTTCAAAGAATCAGCTTACTGAGTCTTGTAGATAAACCGCCAATGTGGTTTGTAATCCTGTTTCATCTGATTGTACAAATTCCAAGTCATAACTGACAAAATGCATTGAAATCAATGAGCGATCCATTGAAACTTTCAAATTAACCTTAGGTTTATTGCATACAGCTTATATATTGTAGCAGTAGTGTAATGATTGCAGCTAGAATGATAAATGTCTATTGCAATGTATTGTAAATAAATCAAATACCGACAATAATGAAAATTATCTCAGCAATAGCCTTTAAATCGATTGCAGACTATATTGACATCATTCTATCTTCACGAAAATGCATAGCTAATGTATTTAGGACGAGCTTGTAAAATGAAAATAGATCACGCATTAAGGTAGGTACTTAACTGAATAATCGACGTTCAGGTTCTTAATTGAATAATCGACATTGCGATTAGCAAATTTTTGACGAGATATCGGTTTAAAATAAAGAAGTTAAAATCGTGGCTTAACTCGCTTACAAATAGGTTCATATTATAACATCTTAAAAAAAATGAAATTTTAAAATGTTTGTATTATGCAGAGTCAATGCAGCGGCTTGTCTATAAACATTCGCATCATATGAGTATCGTCGCGAACCACTGTTCAGAAATTCGTATTCCCTTTAAACGTCCTAGAAAGTAGAAACCACTACACACGAAAACGCGAATCTCAAGGCGAATAGCGAGTGCAATATTTACATATGCGTTGCATATGCGTGTTCGTCATTCGTCTAGCTATTCGCACAAATGTGTAAATTCGCAAGTAAACATGACAATAAATTATAAGACACTATAGCTTTCCGCCCGCGTTTTCAAAGAATAACCCGCATAGTTCCCATTCCCGTGGGATTTCCGGGATAAAACCTATCCTATGTGTTAATCCAAGTTACCCTCTATATGTGTGCTAAATTTCATTGTAATCGGTTCAGTAGTATCTCGGTGAAAGCGTAACAAACATACACATACATCCATCCTCACAAACTTTCGTATTTATAATATTAATAGGAACTAATGTTATTGGTAACGGTGGTAATTGTTAAAAATTAATTATAAATTGACGATTCGAAAGTGCTTCTAAAAGAAGTCTAATTGAATAAATAAATGTTTAATTTTGAGTTTGATAGGATGATCAAATACAATGTAATGACATTTCAGCTGCCATCGGTGCCGTGGCCGCCGGTACCATCCTCGCCTGGACATCACCCGCGCTACCGCAGCTGCAACCGCCGAAGAACACGACCGATTTGGCGCCAAAAGAGATTGACGTGTTCGCTGTCAATGTCACTGCCAATAGCAATGTGACGCATGCGCTGTTGAACTCCCTGGGACAGCCCGCCGATTTCCTGTTGGACACTAAAGAGAGTGAGTTTTTTTTTATTTACTTACCTATATCACTTGCTATGTGGATGCGAGAAACACATAAAATACCTGCTAATAAATCTATTATCACTTTTCCTTTGTCTATTAAACTTATAAGTTAATTTAAAGATAAGATAATAATTTTAAGGTATGTGTGTAGTGTAAAAAACGCTATAAATTAAGAACTTTCGGTCGATTTTGGAACGTCTTTTAAAAATCATTGATAAGCATAATTCATTATTTATTATTAAAGTTTTGGGTCGGCGATGACCCTAAATGCACCCTATTTCTTAAACAACATATTTAAAGATTTATCTCATAACAACAACCTTATCAATTGCCGTTGTGTTAATTATCTATAAATTTAAAGAATTCATAAAAATATTTGTTCTACTTATCGTAGCATTGGAATATTTCCTTGATAGCGAAATTTATACAATTGGTTATTTTTTGACTAGAGAACTATGGAGTTTCTTGCCGGTTCTTTTCATGACGATACAAAAGTGCTTCTCTATTCTTTAGAAGAAGTCTTATTGAATGAATAAATGTTTGAGTTTGAGACAATGTTTTAATTACATTTTTTAAACAAAATAATCTGCACACACCCACTTCATGAGGTTTATTATACTGAAAGCTTAGGGTAAAAGTGGGATAGATGCCCCACTTTTTGAAATAGCCTCATAATTTAAAAAACATGAATCTTATACGAACACTTTGTATGAATATAGCTAGGTTAATTATCTGTTTTGAATTACTATATATATTTTTAATCCTATCATTTATAGATAATGTGTAATAAATATTTTTGTAGAACACCTTTTTTGAGGATAGATGCCTACCTAGTTGGATAGTTGCCCCACCATGAAAATACTAAGGAGGATAGATGCCTGCAGAGTGGGATAGATGCCTGACATACTCTATAAACGCGAAATCTTATAAAATTAATATGATAAACCAGCAAATGTCAAGTTCACATAGTTGTTCTGTTGTCCAAGAATATACTTGCGCTCGCACTCCTTCTTTTCTTTTGTATTTTCGTGGCGTGGTTCTCCTACAATCAGTATAAGGGCAGATCATTAATAAGTAAGTAAACATAACAAAAAAAAAGCAAATTAAACGAGTAAAATCGGTTAACATAGAGAAAACCTCTGACGCAATCGGGTAAAAATATAAACAGTACCTGTGATTATCGATACTAACATGTACATATGTATTGAGGGATAGATGCCCTTAGAGGCCCCTAAGGGCATCTATCCCTCGAAAAAAAAGGGGCAACTATCCTTTTTGATAAGGATAGCTGCCCCAGTAGTTTTTTTATTAAATAAAAACAAAAGAGCCACTATTTTCACTTAGATTTGTACTTAATGAACCAGTGTATAGACATAATAAGAAATATAGTGAAATTTATTAATACTTATAAAGTTATGCAAAGGCAAATATCAACCTTTTTAAATTTTAACGTGTTCGTGAAGTTCGCCGCCGATATTATAACACGCACTAGCGAAACACATCTTCACCAAACAACAGCTCATGCGTACACGAGGTGCGGGGTGATAGGAGCTCCTATTTAAATCATTAATTCGTAGTCAGGACTCTGGGAAGTGAGGTTTTTTGAAAATGGGGCATCTATCCTAGTGCGGCATCTATCCCACTTTTACCCTAATCTTATTATCATTTCTGCTGATGGTTATTATCTATATAAATAACTAGCTGTGTCCCGCGGTTTTACCCGCATTACTCCGCTCCTGTTGGTCTTTAGCGAGATGATATAATTATAGCCTACCTATATTATATATAGATTCCTCGATAAATGGTCTAACACCGAAAGATTTTTCAAATCGAAATCCTGAGATTAGCGCGTTCAAACATTCAAACTCTTCAGCTTTATAATATTAGTATAGACCATAGAATATAGATAAAAGTATTATTACGTCTTCCCTTCAAAACAGCAATTGACGATCCCTCTTTCCTCTATCAATCAACCCACTCAAAAACACATGCGCAAGCATTGTTTTCAACATTCTCACGTGAAGTCAAGATCGCGATGTAAAAATATCCAGGCACACCCACAGCCAGACCTCCGTGGCATATTGCCAGCATTGCTGTGACGTCATATACCATGTTAAAACTATCTTATTTTTATTAACGATCCCGTGATGTCTGGAAGTGCTTGCCAATGAAAGTGCAAGTAGGGAGGGTGTGACGTATATATGGTTCGATACACCCACGGCTATAAATATAATGTACTGAATTGTTGAAATTGAATCAGGAATCATAATAAAAATATAAGTAGACAAAAAACTAAAATACACGCTTTACGTTTATGAATCTGTCCGCTTAGTGGGTCAACATCGAGTCTAAAATGAGCCGGTTACATACAAATTACAAACGTATAGCTTCACCTAAGCTAAAATAAGCGTGTTAAAAAGGTGATAATACTCTATGATTCTAAGAATGAATTATCAGCGCGTTACTAAAAAATTAACTTGCCACATGGGTTTGATATACCTATTTATTTGTTAAAAATATGTGTAGGTAACTAAGCTGCAGTAGATCCAGATTCATTGTAATATTGGTAATAATCTGAGTTTTGGATACAGAATGTCTACGAGAAACAAATAACCTACATAGCATGAATATACAACAGCATGAACAACAATTTCTAATTGCAATCTTCTTATATATAAAAATGAATCGCAAAATGTGTTGGTAAGCGCATAACTCGAGAACGGCTGAACCGATTTCGATAAGTAATTCTTTTTTTATTATATTCCTTGAAGTACCAGGATGGTTCTTATGTAGAGAAAACATACATATGTACCACGGGCGAAGCCGGGGCGGACCGCTAGTTATAAATAAAAATACTACTTCTATGTATATGTAAATATATGACACTAACATGGTGGTAAATGTTAAAAATATGTACCTAATGACGTTTCAAAAGTGCTTCTAGAAGAAGTCTAATTGAATGAATAAATGTTTGAGTTTGAGTTTGAACAATATTATCTAGGCAGTTAGAATATTTGAAGATATAATTAGTCCAACCCTGAATACTTAAACGCTAATTAACTTTAAAACGAGGTTAGCCTTGTTTTGTCACATTATCATGGACAACTCGACGACAGAACTATCTTTTAATATTTCCGCTTATCCAACTGTAGGTCATAAGATGCATTATTTTAATCTAAGTCTAGTACTTAGGTACGCCTTACAATAAAATAATTAACCAAATTTGCACCTGGCTCCCGTACCATCAGTATTTGGCGTTTATTGGGCCCATTTCTGATTTCATAATCGAGAGCGTTGGCCCAACAAACGATCGTCGATGTTTGTCATTACGGCGATTATATTTTATGAGTAAACATCTACAATGACTTCACATTTTGGGACCTTTCTGTACACTATTGTTATTGCCTCTAGTCGCCCAACGCTACCCATTGTGAAGAGGACCCGTCAATGCTGAAATATTTCTTCCATGTGACATAACCTTCTCAAATCTTAATCAAATCAATTTTCAATACAGAAACGATCTAGTAGTGTAGTACTAGTATACCTAGTATCATAGAATATATACTCTAACGCGACCTAGTACTAAGGAAATAATAGTCGAAGCTTGCCAGAATTCCAAAGTACCCACTATAGTGTAAATAAATTTTAAGTGTTTTGGCTGCAACGTGGTATGCACTGTGTGGCAGCTACCGGTATATTTCATTTTTTATTGCTGCAAATTATTTTGTTAGCATGCGGAACTATTATTTAATAATTTTGGCAAGGTTTGGTTGAAGCACGTGTTTCCACTTTGTTAGGGGTTTCTGTAGAAATTGTATATTTTAAAGGTACTAAAATGAGTCTCAGGAATATTTCTCTACCATTATAAATACGTGAAAGTTTGCACGTTTTGCTTCCATTGCAAAACAGCTGAACCAATGTTTGATGAATTTCGTGCTGAGAAACATGAAATATAAGTTGATGACAATTGTGAAGAGAATTTGTATTAAAGCACTAGGTGCAGTGAAATTAATTTTATTTTCTTCGTCTATTTTGTTTTGGCACTCGAATCAAATTGTTAAAAATGTAAAAAATTCAAGGCATGCAAGAGCTTTTCAATTGTTGTGTTTTATCGCTTAGAACGCGTACATAAATTTGTAAAGTTTTCAAAGCAGTTAAAATAGATGTAGTAGATGTAGTACTGACCTACACTGAATTAGAATTTTCATGACGCAAACGTATACAGACAATTCATGTATGATAATATTCACATAGTTTTAATTCATGTTTAATAGTAGAGTAATTATTAACAACAAAAAGCTCATTTTCAAAAGCTCATACGCAGCAGTACTTATTAGTACTTACATATTATTACAAACGAATATACTTTTATGATCGACACGATGTATTACTAACGCTAAGTTATCCTTTTAATATTTTAGCCAGATGTGTTGTTAATTTTCTATATTATATACGTTTATTGAACCATTTAACATAATATAATAATTATTATTTTATTATATGTATATAATAATCTTCCTTCCAGGTTCCCTCGTATCATCAGTGCTGGCCATAGGAGCAGCGATCAGCGCGTTACCCGTGGGCTTCATAGCTCAGAAGTTTGGAAGACGCCCCACTATTCTTATGTTGGCTGTACCCTTGTTAATCAATTGGTTGTTGACGATCTTCGCGAATGGTGCTGGTATGCTGATCTCTGCAAGGTTCTTCGCTGGACTTGCTACGGGTAAGTTCTTGGTACTTTTAAATTGTCTTTAGACAAGAATAGGTGCCGGTATATGTGGCTTTAAACTTATTTATATAATACTAGCTGCGCTCCGCGGTTTCACCCGCTCCTATTGGTCTTAGCGTGATAATGATGATATATAGCCATCCTCGATAAATGGGTTATCTAACACTGAAATAATTTTTCAAATCGGACCAGTAGTTCCTGAGATAAATCATCATCGCCTCGCCATTGTCGATGAATTTATTGTACTTATGTTTATAAACGTTTCCATTGAATGAATTATAAAACATCTGGTTGATAGTGAGTATAATAATCTGGATGATAATTAATCATCCTCTATCGATGCACATTTCAATAATTTTGTGATCACTATATTATACCAATAACCAATTGGAATAAAGAATTTAATACTATTGTTGCTTTAAAATTCTATATTCCAATTAATTAAATCTATTTCCTTTGTAGGTATACATTGCTAGATTAAAAAAAAGTTTTCTAATTACTGACCACTCATGATAAATCTGCAGTTGCCTGTAATGTCTTTCCTAACATTTCGATTATTATTTTTATTTATTTTCCTTACATAATTGTTATTTTCTCATTTACAGGTGGAATTTGCGTCGCAGCTCCAATGTACATCGGTGAAATAGCAGAAACTGCGATACGAGGATCTTTAGGAGCGTTCTTCCAACTTTTCCTCACCGTTGGGATCCTTTTTACCTTCGTGATCGGTGGCTGGACACATTGGCGGACCCTGTCTATTATATCTGCTGTTTTACCCGTGCTTTTGGTTGCTGTGTTTTGGTAAGTTATGATTTTTTTCATTGTTAGGATCCCGTTCATCTTATAGGATGCTAACTATTATACCTGCTGTTCCGCCTGTGCTTTTGGTAGATGTGTTTTGGTAAGTTTTTAGAATATATTGAAATACTTCTAGCTTTTCTTCATCGTTGGGATCCTGTTCACCTTCGTGATCGGTGGCTGGACACATTGGCGGACTCTGTCTATAATATCTGCCGTTTTACCTGTGCTTTTGGTGGCTGTATTTTGATAAGTTTTAATTATATTTGAACTTTTCTCATTGTTAGGATTGGTACGTTAGTATTTCCAACGTATCGTCACTTTTAGGATCCTGTCTATTATATCGGCTGTGTTACATGTGCTCATATTTGATGCATTTTTGTAAGTAATAAGAATATTATATGACATACTTTTTCCAACTTTTCCTCATCGTTGGGATCCTGTTCACCTTTTTAATTGTTGGCTTGACCCTGTCTATTATATCTGCTGTTCTGCCTGTGTTTTTGGTTGCTGTGTTTTGGTAAGTTTTAATTATATTTGAATGTGAAGATCACTTAAAGGATCCTGTCTATTGTAACTTTACTGCATGTTGCCTGCGCTCTTGTTCGCTGCATTTTAGTAAGTTATCAGAATACGTTTGACTTCTAGCTTCTTCTTCATTGTTGGGATCCTGTTCACGTTGTATTGTTATTAAAATATGACAGCTCCTTAATATTGTAATATTTTTATTTACCATGTTGATAACAATTTTGAATTTAATAAATGTATTTTCATAAATCTAATTCCAATAAAAAAATGAAGGTTTAGAAATGCATATTTGTCATTCCTATACAACAATTAAATTAGATACCTATTCCTAGATACATATTTAAATCGTTTCTAATTAGATACCTATTTATAAAATATTAGACAAATAGTCTTATAATTCTAGTATGAATCTAACTTACAATCTAATATCTATTTTCTCTCTTAACAGGTGGATGCCAGAAACCCCTCAATATTTACTTGGCAAGAACAGGCGTCGTGATGCTGAAAAGGCTCTGCGATGGCTGCGCGGTCCTGATGCTGATCTTACCACTGAACTTGAAGATATGCAGAAGGAGGTGAGGAAATAATTCACTTCTATTAAAATAATATTCAGTTTGGTTAATACTTAATTCGTTGTAGGAGTAAATATGCCAACACTATAAATTTTTTATATGATAAATTTTAATGAAAGAAACGATTAGATATCTGGTTTCTATTAGAAGTCGCTAATTTATTATATTTCATTTTATTTTTATTTATTTTGCAACTCATATATTATCACATCAAAATTTATTAAATCTAAATAACAAAATAAATTCCAACCAATTTATCTAACACAAGAATATATCTTTACAATCGAATAAAAAATTGTTCTCTACTAAGTACATTTCAATGCCTCTATTTCTATTTACCTAAAATATTAATTAATCCATAATTAATGTTATTTTTGTCATATTTTAGTTTGTGCAATAAAGAGTTATAAATAAAATAAATAAATCCATTTAATCTCTTCCAGGTGGACAACGCATCACGCCAACGCGGCGGCATGTTACACATGATCACCAACCGGGCCCCCTTAATGGCGCTCATCTGTTCCCTTGGCCTTATGTTCTTTCAACAATTTAGCGGTATCAACGCAGTCATCTTCTACACCAACCAGATCTTCCAATCCGCTGGCTCCAACATCCCACCAGCCATCGCCACTATCATAGTTGGCGTCGTCCAAACCATCGCCACGTATATCTCCTCATTATTGGTCGAAAGAGCTGGCCGACGAATCTTGCTCATTCAAAGTTGTATTATTATGGGAATTTGTCTTATCGTTCTGGGCGCGTATTTCAAGATGCAGGAAGACGGTACTGATGTTAGTTCAGCTGGTTGGCTGCCGTTGGTCTGCTTGGTTCTGTTTATAGTTTCCTTCTCTCTTGGATTTGGGCCAATACCTTGGATGATGATGGCCGAACTCTTCCCTGTTGAGTTTAGAGGTACGGCGTCTGGTGTGGCCGTTATTACAAATTGGATGCTCGTCTTTGTTGTTACTCTATGTTTTCCGTTAATGAAAGACGCAATCGGAATTTATAGTTGCTTCTGGTTCTTCTCCGGATTTATGGTGATTTGCGTGTTCTTCGTCTTTTTCCTCATCCCGGAGACGAAGGGAAAAACGGTATCGCAAATCCAGACCATTTTGGGGGGTAAAGCGTGATGTACAAAGTTTTTGACGTTTGTTTGAATTTGTGATTGTTTTGTGAATGATTTGTTATTTATATGAGTGGAGCATCAAGTTGAATTGACTGAAAGTTCTGAAAGGACTTCGAAACTTATTCTGAGCAGGCTCACGTATACATTGGTGATTATTTTTAGTACTTATAGGACTAGACGTGCCAAATATTTATTAGTTTTAAATTTTAAATGATTTTAATGTAATGTGAACAAATAAATGATATAATGATAATTAGTGATAGACTCCGTAATTTTATAGTCTCGCGAATATTGTATGCGAAACTGTTGAAATGTGTAATTGTTATTTTTTGATGTTATTTTATTGTAAATAGATTAATTATATTATTTTTATCATATGTTTTGTTTCATTTCTCAAGTTCGAAATTGTTGGGGTGTTATACCCAACAATTTCTATTATTTGCAGAAAATAAACAATAAGAAATGGATAAATATTATTTTAAGAAAACATTTCTGTTTATAATTTTAAGCATACTACCTTTTAGGTACCTATTCGCAGAGCAGTAAAATAAAAATATATATTATTTCTCACAGAATATTATTGTATTACAAACGATTATTTCAACTTTCTATATATTTCAAACTATGACATGAACGTAACAAAAAAAAATTGACTACTTCTGTACTCCCAACATAGATGGCGTTATTGACGGACATTCCTTGCTTATAGCTCTCTTCTCTATATCATCTATTCTAGAAGACAATTCTATTATTTGCCTCTCAATAGTTTTCACATCAGTACGAAATCCATTAACAGTTGCGTCCAATTCAGTTAAATATTGTATTTTATTGCACAACTCGTCGTATTTCTGAGTTATATATTCCCGCGCGTTTTTAGAATCGCGTAGTTCCTTGTCAATTTTGTGGACTATTTCGTATTTGAGCTCGTCGAATTTAGACTCCAAACCTGTATTAGATAAACGAAAAACAATAATTATTCACACAAAATTTTAATATTTTTAACAATGCATATTTTTTTCAATATTTTTTTTCTTTTCTGGGTTGCCAGATGCCACCTCACCTATATTAAACTTAAAAAGTGTGACCAACCTAAATATTTAATTAAATAATTTCCATTAGATACCTGGTCCTAATAAATGGGATCCTTTTATAGATGTATCATCTTCTAATTTCGGAAGTTTAGTATGACAAGCCATTGTAATGTTTTTATATTATTGGAGGTGTATCACTCTGAATAATTTTAATTTTTCGTATTGCCCTTGCATTGTTAAATTTTTCACAGGCGCCGATTTATAAATGTATCAAAATGACAATGTGATATTTTTTGAAGGCGTTTAGTTTTTATTACGATAGAGAAAAGGTTAAATAGGTATGTTTTTAAATCACAGATAAATATAAGTATTTTTTATTCGGTCAATATGGATGACGACGATCGTGCATGCAAGCGAAGATGTAGTTTGATGGCAAAAGATTTTGGTCAAAAATATCAGATGTAGGATTTTATTTGCATTTTGATAAATTTCGCGTGTATTTAGTAAAAACAGATGATTGCTTGAATTAGGACAATAACTGTTAAAAAAAATAAAAAATGTCGACCCGGGCGGTCTCTTTTCCAGCTACGTAGGTAGTTAATTAATAAAAATCAATTTACCATTTAATGTTTATTGATAAATAACAATGCGGTTGTGCGTATAGACTAACAAAAAAGAGTAATGTAAAATGCAATTACATCTAAGTACAACTAGTTAAGAGTCATCAATCATTTTGCAATTGTAATTTTCCAAGCTGATAAAATAACAAGTGGACAGTACTTGGCCATTTTGTAATTTTATATTGTTAATTATCATTTCTAGTTGGATGGTTTTTACTATAGGTATTCTATGGCGAGATAATATGTTACTAAGAGCCGAGAGCGGGAAAAGGAACATAATTTAAAAGAAAAATAAATAATAATATTAGTCAATACGGTTTTAGTGAAGAGATTAGAATTTATCTTATTCTTATTCTTTCGCTTAAAGAACTCGTATGGGAATGTATCTATCTATTTCACCATAGTGAAAAGTAGCCTATGTCACTCCAGCCTCCTCTATCTCCAGCCACAAAAATCATAAAATCACTCCGTTACGACGTAAAAGACAAACAAATAAACAAACTCATTTCCGTATATTTTATAAACATTATAAAGTTTTAATATATCGTCAATCACAGGGGCCTTAGGATTATCATAGATTAGAAAGGATTAGAATAATAATTGATAAAAAATTTGTATACATCAGTAATAATAGTACCTATTACAAGTCAATAAATCCAATCGAATACAAAATTACACTTATAGATACCTATTTGTGCCTACTTTGTGGGCGTGAAACTATATTTTAACAATAAAACACTATGTTGAAGTGTTTAAAAAATATTTTTTTAAAGTCTAGACAGTAAAGTAAAGGTAGGTACCTACTATAATATTAAATTAATGTTGAAAGGAATTAATCTTATAAGACTAACATATTAGTCTGTATTTTGCACTATAAAGAAATGTTACGCCTGTTTTTCATTGTTTCTAATAGGTACATATTCTCAAAGCTCTTTTATTTTTTTCTCTCGTTCATTGAAATCGTAAACCTACGTAATTAATAAAAATAAAAAATACGCTTAAACAAATTATTCTGTTGTCATCAATCAAAGTGTACAAAGTTTGAATTTAATTTGTCCGTTTAAAGTGAAACAAAAATCAAAATGCAGTCTTAAGGAATCGGGTACATAGAATCATAGCTAGAAGCTATTGTAAGCATGTTAAAAAGGAAACCATTCAACCCCTTTAAAAAGTACACCGTTGCATAAATACTAAAAATTTAATATTCAACAACGACCACAGTCACCATTTACAAGAAATACAAACTTTTCCTTCCGACGTTTCCTGCATTCCACGTTTATCTTGAGACGGCGTCAAACCACTTGATATTAAGTGCTTACACAATGCTACTCGAATTAACATAGTTAATACCCTAATAATAATAATAATATCCCCCCCATGGGATCACCTTGTCGTGGTGGGGGGGCTTACGGGTACTGGGAACAGGATATTGTGGTCTAAACATCTTTCCACCTAATAATTATCACACCTACCTAAACCAACGATCCCAAACGTTGACGTTAAGTTAGACACACCCATTTTATGGAGAAAAATATGGATAGTACAAATAAAAGATATAATTTGCGGCCGCTGCCCGGGGGTCGTCGGGGCACATCTGGAGCCAACGCTGGATGTGACAGCATGCGAACCGTTGGCGACGGGGGACTGAGCAGGCGGGTTCCCCTCGAACAATGGAGGACAGCCGACCGATCATCATCACCATCATCCATTGCATCATCTGAGCATTCACTTTTTTCCAATGCCCCATCACCATCCTCTACTCATACTCTCTTTCGTTCCTCTAATTCCTCTCCCTCTTCCGATTATTCCTTACATTCTACAAGGACAACAACTGTTGTGCAGGAGGCATTAGCCATCGACCCTGCACCCACTGTTGGCCAAATACGTGCGCGAAAAAAATGGACTGAAGATATGAACCGATTCATATGGCGCACATACCTTATAATAACTAAATGTGAGACTACACAAATGAATAACTACCTGGAATCTCTTCATCTACAATTTCATAGTAAATACCCAAACATGCAGGCCACTCGACAAAGAATAGGCGATCAAAAAAGAGCGATTTTACGAAATAAGCTACTGCCACAAGAAACACTAGATCAAATTTATAATGAAGTTACAAAACAAATACAGACTACACAGAACAGTTATAGAATACCCCACAACACAAATGAACCCACACAACAAACATCCATAAATTCCACACAAAATACAAGAATGAAGTGGACAGACGAAATGAATGAAGAAATTATCAGAAGCTACTTAACCGTAACTGAATTAGAATCCGATTTGACAGCCTACCGAAGTAAGTTACATGCTATGTTTATAGAAAAACTACCACATTTGTCACACATCTCAGAACAAAGAATTGCAGATCAAAGACGAATTATATTTAGAAATAAGTTATTTGCACATAAAATCTGTGAACTTAGAAAAGAGGTTGAACAAAATTTATCGGAATCAAATACTAACCTATCGTGCAACATACAACCGGCAATAACTAACAATACTAATTTTAGTTTAAATGAAGAAGTAATAGACACTTTAAACACACTTACACGCCAAGATTCAGGAATTCAATCACACATCGATACATCTATCCCAAATATTTCACACGATAGTCACTTATATAGTAAAATTGAAACTGAATTTAATAATGCAATAGAACGCTTTAAGAATGTTAACCCAGAAACAAGACCATACATACCAAAGCAAAAGCCATCACGAAAACTCTCTCAAATTATAAGTCACCTTAACACAACGGTTATCCCGAAAACTTTAAATCATGAGTTAGATTTTTGTTCACTTCACACTATCATTTATTCGGCTGCTTATGCTGCAGCCCTTTGTAATGGAACAAAGTTTTATAGTAATCAAAATAGAGATAATACCAGCAAAAACAGAAAACCCACTTGGCAAAGAAGAATCGAAAGCAAAATAAAAAAATATAGACTAGAAATAGGCAGATTAACACAATTCATAGCAGGAAATAGAAACAATAAAATCATTAAAACTGTTAACGAAATAAAACTAAAATACCGTTCACATTCCCAACACGAGGAGCCAAACACAGAACCGCAACATTTTCTTGACACTTTAAAGCAAAAGTTAAATGTAGCCTCATGTAGATTAAAAAGATACACCAATTGTACAAAACGTAAACAACAAAATTTTACCTTTGTAAATAATGAGAAGCTTTTCTATAGAAGCCTTAGCGACAATCGTTCTGAAACTATTCAGACTTTTGACGCACCATCATCGCAAGAATTTCATAAATTTTGGGCCGATTTATGGGAGAATCCGGTAGAACATAACACTAACGCCACATGGTTAACAAAAACTGCTGATACAACTCACATCTCATCAATGGAGTTTGATAACCTTCCCATAGACACTTTCCTTCAAGTTATCAATCGCACTCACAACTGGAAAGCCCCTGGCACTGACAACATACACAACTACTGGTACAAGAAACTCACATGCACACAACCATTTATTCACGCCCACATAAACAAATTTATACATTCACCAGACATGTTACCTGAATTTATTCTACATGGAGTAACATACATGATACCAAAAGGTGGAGACCCCCAAAACCCTGCAAATTACCGACCAATAACGTGTTTACAGACTATATATAAAATAATAACAGGATGTATTAGTCACCTAATTTACCACCATCTTGATAACTATCACATACTCGCGGAACAACAAAAGGGTTGTAGAAAAAATAGACAGGGTTGTAAGGAACAGTTAACTATAGACGCAATCGTAATGAAACAGGCACATACCAAAAATAGAAACATTCACACTATGTACATTGATTACAAGAAGGCGTTTGATTCTATTCCTCACAGTTGGTTACTTCAAATTCTAGAACACTATAAAATTCATCCTATGCTTCAATCATTTCTAGGTACAGCCATGCTTCATTGGCAAACAAAGCTTAAATTACAATATCAAAATGTATCATTAACTACAGAATCGATTAAAATCCAAAGGGGTATCTTCCAGGGAGATGCCCTCAGTCCACTGTGGTTTTGCATTGCCCTTAATCCATTGTCAGAATTACTAAATAACACTAATTTAGGTTTTAAATTAAAACATAATGGTTCATACTTCACTCTTTCACATTTACTATATATGGACGATATCAAAATATACGCCACAAATAGCCAGGGACTTAAAAAACTTGCAGACATTACACAGACATTCTCTACAGATATTAAAATGCAGTTTGGGGTGGACAAGTGCAAAATACATTCAGTTATTAAAGGAAAATCACAATATAATACATATTTACTTGATAGCGGTGAGCAAATTGAACCCATGGACGAATACAGTACATATAAATATTTAGGTTTCCATCAGTCAAGGCAAATTCATCAAAAACGGGCGAAATTAGATTTAATAAAAAAATTTAAAGTAAGACTTAACCAAATATTACGAACACAACTTCATTCACGCAACACTGTTAAAGCTATAAACTCCTACGCGATACCAGTTCTTACCTACTCTTTTGGGATTATAAATTGGTCCCAAACAGATTTATTAAAATTACAACGTATAATCAACACACACATGACAGCACACAGAAAACACCATCCCAGGACCTGCATACAACGCCTTACATTGCCACGCTGCGATGGAGGGCGCGGTTTAATTGACATTCAGAATTTGCACAATAATCTAATAGTAAAACTAAGAACATACTTTCAAATCATGTCAGAACATTCACAATTACATAAATACGTTACAGAAATAGACACTAAACTAACCCCACTAAATTTAAGTAATAAAAACTTTCAACCCAAATTATACAATAAACAACAGAAACTGAATTTGTGGTCACAGAAATCTCTACATGGGAGACATCATGCCGACCTTGGTCAACAACACGTGGATAGAGATGCATCGAACGAATGGCTGAAGCGTGGCGAACTGTTCCCGGAGACTGAAGCTTTCATGATCGCCATTCAGGATCAAGTCATAGATACCCGCAATTATCAAAAACATATCATCCGCATTCCTAACTTGCCAACTGATTTGTGCAGAAGATGTCATAGTAGCTCGGAAACTATCCAACATATCACCGGTGCTTGCAAATCCATAGTACAAACGGACTACAAACATAGACACGATCAGGTGGCAGCGATCATACATCAAAATCTGGCTCACAAACATTCCTTTGTTTCCAAAAAAATCGCCTACTACAAATATAAGCCTAACACAATCCTCGAAAATGACACTATTAAAATTTACTGGGATAGAACAATCATTACAGATAAGACTATACATTTTAACAGGCCGGACATAACAATATTTGACAAAACTAAAAACACAGTATTACTAATTGATATAGCAGTATGTAACACACACAATCTTCTTAACACATACACTGAAAAAATGTCAAAATACATTGAGCTCGCTACTGAAATTAAACGACAATGGCAAGTACACACTGTTAACATCATCCCCATTGTAATATCTACAACCGGTGTCACCCCAAAGTCACTCATTTCAAATCTGAAAATACTCCAAATGCCGTTATCTACACTTTCACTTATACAAAAAGCAGTCATTCTTAACACCTGTCGTCTCACAAGAAAATTTCTTAGCAATACACCCACATCTACTTAAGTATCATGTAAACCAATGCACTTGGCTCAGGCCCGTGTATTGGTTTTAATTTGACCCTCGAAAGAGGAGAAAAAATAAATATAAAGAGAAAAATAATAATATGAATAAAAAAACGTATTTTATTAAAGCTGAAAGAAGAGAACTCTATATTTATTTAAGGACGCTCCTGAAAATAAGTTAGCTTATGGAAGACTATGGAAGTAATAATCCATTAAAATAAAAATTGAATTCAGACATTTTGATACTAGGTAGAGCTATTTTTAATGTAAATCTCAAAATTCGACTGGATATTACTATTTATACCTATGTACCTATGTACTAACTTATATTTATTTTGTAATCAGTGCTTTTAAGTTAAGAAATATATGGTTACTCTCCATGATACTGATGTTAGCCTAAGTCAAATAAAAAAATTGGATGAAAATTGCTTTTAAAAATAGCTCTAGCACAAATAATATAATACACGCTCTACCTAGTAGACTACAGACCCATGTTGAAAAAAATATGGGTCATTTGAACCACCTATCTAGAACGGCTCTTATATCGTTCTAGATAGGTCACCTGGTGGTTCAAATGACCCATATTTTTTTCAACATGGGCCTGTAGTCTATAGTAGACATTAAATATTTCTGAATTATATTTTAAGGGCGAATTATTTCCATAGTCTAATAATCTTGTAGATATTGATTAATAATATATTCTATTAATCAATATTTTTCTCTCCAAATCTTTATTGAAGTAAGATCAAGTAATCCGAGCGTAATACTTATACCTATGTATATCTTTAGATTAAGATTAATTAGCTATTAAGATAATACATTTATTTTCTAGATTAGTCTAACAACAAAACAAATCTAACAAATAAATCCCAATGACTTTTGGTATTGGAAATCTTTCGATAGGTAATAAACGTTGCAATTACAAATTCGGCATCAGATTTACAAATGTAATTATAGATAAAACGAACACACACCAAGGAAAATTACCTTTTATCTATCATAAGAGACCCTTTGGTTTATCAGACAATTATTCACTTCTATATCTTATTATTTTTACATACTGAACTTTGGTTTAGTTCTTGCTGTGGCGTGGTACGTGCCGTGTTCCATTTAAGTAAGTTTGATTTTAATTTTAATACTAAAAATTAATAATAGAAAATATTGTTGAAATATACAAATAAAAAACATAGTGCACTCTCGTCTTTATATTTTAAATTCATATTGGACTGTCTAATAAAAAGCTCGTGCATCAAAATTAAAAAATTGAAACGTCGTTCGTTAGCTTTTTGATTTTGTAAATAAATTAAATTATTATTTAACAAATACTGTTTAGTGACAAAAATGTGTATTCATTTGAAAACAAAATAAGATATTATATATTTTTTATTGCACAAATTGATAAATTCTACTACGGTTTAGTTAAAGAATTCTCTTGGAACAGTATTTAGAATGTAACTTTTCCTAACGGTTAATAGTTCTTTACATAGTGTACGTCATTAAAAAACATAATCAGTACTTTATAATGAAATTATTTATCAGTTGACACATTGCAATGATATAGGCCGGCCTGTGAATCAATCGTACAGAGTATAAATTGTATCATATCGTACGGCCCGCCTCCGTCTGTCCTCGACCAAATTGTAAGTTTTTTCTAATTATTTTAAAAATAATATAGCACAGATTTAATTTTTGTGTTATCTGTATTTTTTCTGCAGATCTTATTTAATCTGTTTTTTTTTTATCTTCTGTAATGATATTAAAGTGAATGGGTTTTTTTTGGATCCAGCGAAAGATTTGAACTGAAAGATATTAATTATGTAGGTAGCAAATACTTATTTGTATTTGATATTTAAGAAATAATATACATATAGTAATCTGACTTACTATTAAATAAAAAATGTTTTCCAACATTTTAATCTGAATGTAGAGCAAACAACGAAACCTTTTAATCTAACTTGAAAATGCGGAAGTTAGTAGAGCTATTTTTTATCTATACTTAATTCACAAGTTTATTTTTCATATAAGTAATACATTGTACACGATTTATAATAACAATATTGAACATTACAATTTTAAACTTTATCCAGTCTGATGCGTAATTTTTTCGTGATTATCGCTACACACGAATAGTAATAATTGTTTATTACTAGAGCTTGATTTTGATGAATGCAAGTTTATAATTTTGTTAAGTACGTAATTAACAACTTTTTAAAATTACCTTATTTTCTTTATATATTGCAATAAACTGTTTATCGATTATTATAAACACATTATCGACTGGAGTATCATTCCTACCTTGTTTTGCAAACATTTTTTTATCACTAAACCAATATTTGAATGGACTATTTTGCTAAGTTCCGGCTATCGGCCTTTAAGTTATCAATATTATTTGCTATACTAGCTGCTCCCCGCGGTTTCACCCCTCTGGCTCCAAGCCTGTTGGTAGTAGCGTGATGATGATGAGTAGCCTGCATCGATATATGGGCTATCTAACACCGAAATAATTTTTCAAATCGGACCAGTAGTTCCTGATATTAGCGCGTTCAAACAAACAAACTCTTCAGCTTTATAATATTAGTATAGATATATAATTATAAGTATACATATACATAATATATTAGTATTAGTATAGATTAAATCTATCGACATAATATCGTCACCTATAAGTAGGTATTTAAGGATTAAAAACAAATCCCACATACGATATCATAAATTACAAAATCACTTCAATAGTTTTAATTTACTAACTAGGCGCTTAGTCGGGCTTCGTTTGTTATTATCTATTTCAATTATATCTATTATAATTTATAATTATTATCTATAAAAACATATTATTATAGATTAACTTAAGATATCTATACAGATATTTTAGCATTGTTTAAGATTAATATTGATTATTTTCAGCTAGGTACATAATATTATACCTATGTAATAAATATCTAATAATTTTGAGCATCTGTTATGAATAAAATAAAAATAAAATTCGTTGCATTTTCATAGAATAAAGAATCATACAAAAATCAATCATGATTAATGATTGAAATTATCGAGACTGCATTAAAGTATTAACACAGTATTAATTGGGATTCGAGTAATTCATTTTATACGCCAATTAATTTATTTTACACTTTAGTCACAGAAGAGGTACTTAATAGTAGCCAACAGTGTTGCCACCTTAGCCAACAGCGTCTAAAGTTGTTGTGTGCTGTTCAATAAATGCTTATTTTATTTTGCACCTAGCTCCTATACCTACTACATATTACGATTTCAGAGTTGCCCCCTTGATAACATTAAAATATTATACTCCAAGCCATATCGAAACACATTACATTCTGTCGATTCTGGGTTTTTGGTTCCTACATTTTTGGACATGTCCTTTTTGATAGGATAATAAATGCGAAATAGACACGTTCATCAAACTCTAAATTCTAAACACACATTAGGTATGCTATCTTTTGTAATTTTAATACTTTGCATACTGCTATGTTGTGGTCAGGTTTATAATATCATCTGCGATATAACTATTAAATCGGCTACTCACCTACCTGCTGCAGGGGCAATTTTGGAATTGCACCCTTAATTAATAATATTTCAGGACAATTTTCACACACGGTACAATCTGATCCCATACTAAGCTTTAGCTTGTGTTATGGAAACCAGATGGCTGATAATCGAGATCACTTCTAAACTATACTGTTTTTTGTTTTGTATACTTATATTAGTAATAAGTTTCCTATATATAGTTTTGTTGAAGAGTAAATAAATAATTCTTCTAATATTGGCCCTGCGACAGGTACGTGAGTAGCCGGCTTTAGCTGATTATGCCGTTTAGTACGTAGTTTTTAGTTATCAGATGTTTCCTATAATATTTCAAACACTTTATGTATTGAATTTATAAGTAGGCATTTCAATTACAATTAATGTCCCGGTAAGTCCATACAAATTGAGAATTAATTGATATTTACGTTATTGAGGAAGAAAATTGTGGAAACATTAATGGCTATGTATTAACCTAAGTTAGTACAAATAAGAAAATTGACTAAGTATATATTTGAATATGAAATATGTTGTGTCCATGTTGTGTCTATTATACACTAAAATAAATTGAAATGCCAAAATAAACAAGTAGGATAAAATAATTATAAAATACGACATTTAAAATTTTACAGTAGGTATTTAAAAGGTAATAATTAATTTAAAAAATTCAAATCCAATCCCGTTTTTGAAAAAATAAAACTCATTAAACATTTAAAATAAGAAAAAATGTAGAGTTTTTTCATAGTTCGTCTTTATAAAAAGTTAAATTCATTACTTTTAGTTTTATATAATTAAAAGACTTAAAATTAAGTATACGCATTATTTATCAAGTTATCTTATCAATAATAGCTTCCTAACAGCATAAAATTCTTTTTACAGCGGTCAGTGATTACTAAAATACTAGATAAGATTGTTTTAATTCACGCAAATCAGAAACTGATTTTTATTCTTTTTATATATATTTTGAAGGGCACATTATAATGTACATTAGAAAACACAAAAAATGCATCTGCGGATTATTTTAATACTTCTTATAATAGAGACAAATAAGCGTAAATTGGACAACAAAATTATATAAACTTAGAAATTACAGACATTTTAAAGTAATTTTAACGCGATATTTTCATTATACACTAGCGGTCCGCCCCGGCTTCGCCCGTGGTATATAATATTTACGTTTTCTCTACATAAGAACCATCCTCGTACTTCAAGGAATATAATAAAAAAAGAATTATCGAAATCTGTTCAGCCGTTCTCGAGTTATGCGCTTAAAATGTGTTGGACATTTTGCGATTCATTTTTATATATAAGATTAATTCTAATTTCATTGTATTAACATACTTTTCGATACTTACCTACCTGTTTATTATTCATCGTACTTAAAAAATAAATTAAAAAAAAGTCATCAGTCATTTTCTTTCAATCAGATGAAGTTACAGATAAATTTAGTTCCTTTTTCATGTAACGATTCTTAATTCTTAAAACATTCAACAATTATAAGAAAGAAAGAAAGAAAACATTTATTCCAACACACACAACACACATATAAAATAGCAATGTAAATTTTAAATAATATGTAATAGAAGACATAAATATATGTGTGGTTGCATACGCTAAAAAAGGAAGCCACTCAGGATACCTAAGGCATAATACCTCGGCACTGATTTTCAGTGACTAAATTAATTACTAATTATCTCGTTTATGTTATTACGGTATTACCATCATTATACAGGGTGGCCGGTCAATTGACGTCACAAAAAAAAATGTAGGTCCGGTATGTTGTGGAGTATCCGAATCACCCCCATGTATGTTCCGCGATTTTTTATAGTTTCGGAGTTATGATTTTTTTTCGATTTTTTGAGGAATTTCGACTTGATCATCTTAAAAAATTTCTAAAAAAAAAAGCATAGACTTTTTAGAGTTTATTTTTTTTGCAACTGAGTTCCTATGAGTTGCACTTTTATGCCTAAAATAATCAGCTTCGTAACTTTGATGAAAGTTATGAAAATGTTGGTCTAAAGTTAAAAATTTACGTTCCGTGAATTATGACTTAAATTTTCAACTTGAAATTAAAAATCTAAACAGGTGACCTTATGATTTCTTAGTTAGTCTTAAAACTGCGCCAGACTCTCAGCTTTCATAATAATAATAATAAAGTGGTACTTAATGGGGGGAATTTGGCTAAAATCGGTCTTCAAAGACAGCAAGGTGGAAAATTCTTAAAATTAGCCAACTGATTAAAAATAAATTTATCATTCCTACGGCTAATTTAATGATTAGAGAATGCTGAAAACCTATCGTGTTGGTTGGATAAGGAAAGTTTTAAGTAAGAAGTAGATCATAATGTAAAAATAATTTAATATTTTTTAAATTTACAATAAATTTTCAAAGTGGCCACCTCCAGCAGCAATACACATTCTACACCTTCGTAAGAAATTGTGTTTCAATCGTCTAAATGCTTCTCTGTTCTCCTTGACAACACGTTTGGCTTCTATAATCTTCTGCCTCAGCTCTTGTTCACTCGAACATTCTCGGGCGTATGCTATTTCCTTGTAATAGCCCCAAATGAAAAAATCGATGGGGTTGAGGTCAGGTGAGCGTGGAGGCCATCTAATTGGTCCACTGCGTCCTATCCATCTGTTGGGGTATGTTTCATTTAAATAATTTCGGACTTGTGTTGCGTAGTGACACGGTGCGCCGTCATTTTGAAACACCATAGTGCGTCTAAGTTCGAGATTAACTTCTTGCAGCAACAATGGAAGTTCATTTTCCAAGAAGTTTCTGTAGGTTGCTCCATCAAGTCTAGTCGGCAATTCAAACGGACCAATTAGTTCGCCATTGAGGACACCAGACCACAAGTTAATGCTAAAACGATGTTGAAAGGTTGAAGCTCTCACAGCGTGTGGATTTTCCATCGCCCACGTGTGGTAATTATGAATATTGAATATTCCAGATCGCTCAAATCTTGATTCATCTGACCATAAAACTTTATTAAAAAATCCAGGATCATCTTGCTCTTTTCTTAACATGGTTTGGCAAAAATCAATGCGCAATTGGTGGTCTGTCGGCTGTAAAGCTTGGACTCGTCGAAAGTGGAACGCGTGGTATCCTTCATCGTGTAGTATGGCTTGGATAGAAGTCCTTGGGATGTCTAAAGCACGAGCTATAGCTCTCGTACTCGTAGACGGATTTTGCTGAACTGCTTCCAGCACCACTTCTGTGCGATCCAGGTCTGCTCTAAAGATTCCTTCACGATTGCCGCGTTGGCCAGGAATGCGGCCTGCCATCAAGGTGTTGTGTGTGTTAATAAAAACACGATGGTCGGGATATCGCAGAGGTTGTGGTCCACCACGGCGTTGAAGTTGTTCGCGATACAGTTTCGCTGCTTCAACGCCGTTTCCTCGTGCAACTCCATAAAAATAATGCATTTCTGCATATTCACTTAACGTGTAACTCATCTCTTACACTTCCAAGTAAACAAAGTCCAAATCACAATGCAAAACACAGTCCAATAAACGAGCTAAGTAGTCAAACAAGTAAGCAGCGGCGGAGTCCGTGGGTAATAAAATGGCGACACGAGTAGCAATAAACACAATGTGAGCACAACTGAGGTCGGTAACTAACAAACTTGTTTTGCATTAGATTTGGTCGGTTGCGCTCGGCCCCTCACGCCACCGAGAGTGAGAGAGATAGCAATACGGTCTCTTATCCTTTCAGCCCATTGTTATTGCAGGTAAAAGTTGCCGTTTCTTACCAAGGTGTACAATGTGTAATACTGCTGGAGGTGGCCACTTTGAAAATCTATTGTAAATTTAAAAAATATTAAATTATTTTTACATTATGATCTACTTCTTACTTATAACTTTCCTTATCCAACCAACACGATAGGTTTTCAGCATTCTCTAATCATTAAATTAGCCGTAGGAATGATAAATTTATTTTTAATCAGTTGGCTAATTTTAAGAATTTTCCACCTTGCTGTCTTTGAAGACCAATTTTAGCCAAATTCCCCCCATTAAGTACCACTTTATTATTATTATTATGAAAGCTGAGAGTCTGGCGCAGTTTTAAGACTAACTAAGAAATCATAAGGTCACCTGTTTAGATTTTTAATTTCAAGTTGAAAATTTAAGTCATAATTCACGGAACGTAAATTTTTAACTTTAGACCAACATTTTCATAACTTTCATCAAAGTTACGAAGCTGATTATTTTAGGCATAAAAGTGCAACTCATAGGAACTCAGTTGCAAAAAAAATAAACTCTAAAAAGTCTATGCTTTTTTTTTTAGAAATTTTTTAAGATGATCAAGTCGAAATTCCTCAAAAAATCGAAAAAAAATCATAACTCCGAAACTATAAAAAATCGCGGAACATACATGGGGGTGATTCGGATACTCCACAACATACCGGACCTACATTTTTTTTTGTGACGTCAATTGACCGGCCACCCTGTATAATTATGAAAAACATTTTATTTCGAATACAGCACGTCAATTTAACAATACCTTCATTATTATATACCTACACTACGGAATAAATGAGAACTAAGCCTATAGTATCTTCAATATACTCTATGTCCGTAGATAATTAGTAAGAAATGCTATAGTTCCTCGTTCTAATGGAAATTTAAAGAAAACGACAATATATAGAAATAAATAATAAATAATAACAACATTCTTGCAATATTATCATATGAAAGGTATATGATGTGGATGGCCCTGGAGTAAATGTTATTTATTTAAAACTAGTTTTCCACCCGCAGCTTCGCCCGCGCAGTCAAAGAAAAACCCGCATAGTTCCCGTTCCCGTGGGATTTCCGGGATAAAACCTATCTTATTTCCCGGGGTAAAAAGTAGCCTATGTCCTTTCTCGAGTATCAAAATATCTCTATACCAAATTTCATGCAAATAGGTTCAGTAGTTAAGGCGTGATTGAGTAACAGACAGACAGACAGAGTTACTTTCGCATTTATAATATTAGTATGGATATGAGTTAGACTAGAAACTTCTTTTAATACAGGTATTTAATATTTATTAAGAAGATTCTAGTTTATATGTATAGAGAGGCCCGCAGCTTTATTTGAGCTTTTCATACAAAAGTAGCCTTTATGTTAATCCAGACTATATAATACTAGCTTTCCGCCCGCGGCTTCGCCCGCGTTTTAAAGAAAAACCCGTTCCCGTAGGATTTCCGGAATAAAACCTATCCTATGTCCTTTCTCGGGTATCAAAATATCTCTATACCAAATTTCATGCCAATTGGTTCAGTAGTTAAGGCGTGATTGAGTAACAGACAGACAGACAGAGTTACTTTCGCATTTATAATATTAGTATGGATATAGGATATGGCATTTATATTTCAAGCTTAAAATATATATAAAAAAAATCTAATATCCTCTAAATTCCTCCGAAACCGCTTGACCGATTCTCATGAGATTTTGTGTGCAGATCGGATAAGTCTGAAAATCGGACAACCATAGAGATCTCTGTGATCTGTGCGGACAACATATTATATTTTTCATACCCCTGTGATAAAGGTAGGTCAAAACAACGTTTACCGGGACAGCCTAGTAATGTACAAAAATTAAAGCCAATTTTTGACTTGCATCCTTTTAGTATAAATATTAAATTGCATTTCATACTAAAAATGACAGTTGCAGTTAATAATAAAACATAATAAATCAAACATATTATGCTAATTCAATTATTTTATCATCACACTCGCAGAAATCGATGTAAAGTGATGTCCTTACCGATAACTTGATGTGATAAACGTCAATGATTTGGCGGGAACTAGGCTAGATTTACAGATACTTAATTAATTGTCATAATGAGTTCGCTCGCGCGCGTCTTATAGCCCGGTTGTGATCTATGTCACTCCTATAAAATAATTGATTTACAGTTAAAAATAGTAGTTTACTGGTGTTGAATGTTCATTATAAGTTTTAATATGGACCACAAAGAATAAAACATTTAACTTTTTAACTCAATAGTGTATAATTATAAAATAAAAACATTTACTAAACTCAAAGTGGTGTTCGTGTGTTAATGCTCGATGTAGGTGATTTGAACATAAAAGTATTCACTGTACCGACAATCATCGCTTCGCAACTAATACTCTCCCATCTGTTCGTATAATTCACCTTTAAGCGTAGGCTCACAATTAGCGCTTACTGAGTAGTGCGGACTGCAAGTTCGGAGAACCCAAGTTCGATCCGCATCAAGCACAAATAATATATTTTTATTTTTTCTTTTGTTTTATTTTGCCAATCATGATGCAATGTGGTGCATGTCTGCAAAGTATGAGAGAGAGTAAAAATAAAATTTTAAGTTGCTCCAAATGTCTTGAAACTTTCCACGCTCTTTGTGTATTTCAAAAAATGGAAGAATTTAACAAATTATCTGCTGAATTTAAATCAAATTGGATATGTACGGGGTGCAACGTCAAGCAAAAGAGGAGTGGGAATAATTCTGAAACTCCTATCCGATCGCCGCTTTCTACACCTACTACAAGCTACGTTACTCAGCGCGCGAAGCCTAGCTCCAACGCGAACCTTTTAGCATCTGCCTCATCGCCAGAATCCGCGAATATATCAACCGATGCTCTCAGGATTCTAATTCGTGAAGAGCTTAAGTATGTTCTGCATAATTATATAGAAGAAAAATTAGGTAACCAATTAAGTGAAATCAGAAAGGATATAGAGGAGTTTAGAACCTCACTTTCATTCATAAATCAGCAGTATGAAGATATAAAGACGGAATATCAGACAAAATTTAACACATTAGAAAGTTTGGTTGCAGCTAACACTTCACTTCGCTCCTCTATCCAAGATATGAGTTCCCGTCTAAACCAATTTGACCAGCTTAGTCGGGCCAGCAATCTAGAAATTCAATGTGTTCCTGAATTTAAAAATGAAAATATTCCAAACATGATTTCGCAACTTGCTCGTACAGTCCAATATTCGTTAGATGATAATGATATCCATTACTGTGCCCGTATTGCTAAGATGCATAAGGAAAGCCAACGTCCTCGATCCATACTTGTTAAACTAAACAGTCCTCGTACGCGCGACAACTTTCTCCGCTCAATCTTCAAATACAACAGGGAATCGAAAATAAAACTACAAAGCAGGGACCTTGGCATCGGCAGCGACCAATCCTCACCGATATATGTAACGGAGCACCTTTCTCATGAAAATAAACTTCTTCATGCCGAAGCAAGAAAGAAGGCTAAGCAACTAGACTATAAGTACGTTTGGATTAGAGGTGGTAAGATTTTCATGAGAAAGGCTCCTAATTCAAACGCCATATTAGTTAAGGATATTCACGTTCTTAAAAATCTTAACGAATAATTAATGTTTCATAAAAAAGTTCATATTAACTTGGCGTGTTGTACAACCCAACCACTTTTAGTTATAACTCTTATTTCTTTTTTTATCTTTACCAATTTTACCAATTGATTCTAGTAATCTTGACAAATTGTTACAAGATCTTACTTTTATTATTATGTAAAACTTCCATATTTATTTGTTATTGTTTATCCATAATAATCACATTCATCTGGTCTGCGTTTTCGTTAATTGTCTGTGAATCAATTATTTTTAGTGATAGAATTACCTGTGCTTGTGATGTAAATGAAATTGTCAGTCTTCTTACACATTTTACTGTTGAATATATATCTGTATTGATGGCGTTGATTTTGAATTTAATTATTTATTATCTTCAATCGATTACCCTACACACTACACAACTTATACAAAAAACTTTATCATGATTGACATGTCTCTGATTCGTGATATAGATGGTCCAGATTTATCAAGTTGCTACTATACTGACACACCCGAGGAATGCCAAAAACATATCACTAAAGCACACAATATTAAAATCGTTACTTTTAATATTCGCAGTTTACAACGTAATTTTAACAGCTTTTTAATAACTTTATCTCGTTTTAACATAGAATTTGATGTCATTATCCTTACGGAATGTTGGTTGAACGAAAATTCTGTTATTTATCCAATCGATGGGTACATCTCGTATAAGACAACAAAATATATTAACCAATCGTGTGGTGTAGTCCTATATATAAAAAGAACCCTGAATCACGAAGTTTCGGAACCAACACTACACGACGCGAATTGCCTTTTGGCCAAAGTGGACAACTTATTTAATCTCATCGGAATATACCGTTCACCTTCATTTAGAAACTGCACAAATTTTTTACAATCCTTAGAAAGTCTTCTACAAAATATTAACTTGATTTCTTCTTGTACAATTCTGGCGGGTGATATAAATATTAATACGTTGATGTCTAATATAAACAACGACTGTAACGAATACCTTTGCTTAATCGCAGAGCAAGGACTAAGTCCAACAATTAATATTCCCACCCGAGAAACAGCGTGTTTAGATCATATTATGGTGTCCGCCAATACTCGCGTGAACACTGTGGTTTGTAGGACTACTATAACAGATCATTACATCGTTATGGCTGGTATAAACACAACAAATAAACCCAATCGCTTAAGGGTTGACAAGTTTATGACCAAGTTGGATTTCCCTGCCATTGTTGAGGAAGTTAAAAACACTGATTGGACTAACTTGCTAATGAATATAGACGTAAATGCAGCAGTTGATGATTTTTCCAATATGCTGTCTAATATTATCACAAGCAATTCACAACGCTTAAGAATAAATCGCTCTAAAACCATTCTGAAACCTTGGATCCCCCGGTCTCGTTAGATGTTCAATGGTAAGAGATATGCTACATCTAGAAGCTAAACGTAACCCTAATAGCGAAATAGCTCAATTTACATTTAAACGCTATAGGAATTTTTATCATAATTTAATTAAGAGATTGCGAGATAGTTACAATGAGAAAATGCTCACAGAAAATCAAAATAACCCAAGTAAGCTTTGGAATACTATAAAAGATATCGCATACTTACAGTCCCCTAAAGAGAACCCATCCATATCTGCTATTAAAGGTAATATCCAGGATTCTTTGAATTACTTCAATAATCACTTTTGCGCAATAGGTCAAAACTTGGCTAATGATATTCTAACCGGTATTGGAGAAACTCAAGAATCTCTGGCTTCCAACGTTTCCATTGAGAACTTTCCAGACTCATTCTTCATAGTACCTACGGACAAAACTGAAATCGAGAAAATAATTACTGATCTCAAAACAAATAGTGCAACGGGTATAGATGGTATTTCCAACCGCCTATTAAAATACATTAAACCGTACATCTCAGCTCCTCTTGCTTATATTTGTAATTTAAGTATATCACATGGTGTATTTCCGGATAGGTGGAAGGTAGCTGCCGTATCTCCTATACATAAAAGCGGTGATAAAAAAGTTTTAAATAATTATAGACCTATCTCTCTTCTCAGTGCAATCTCGAAAGTCTTAGAAAAAATTATGAATAGCAGAATGGTTGATTTCCTGGAAAAAAACAATATCTTAACAAATCGTCAATATGGATTTCGTGCAGGTAGATCTACCGTTGATGCCGTATCTGAACTTATTCATATTGTGTCCTCTTCTCTAGATAAGGGCTTGGCCTGTGTCGGAGTATTTTTGGATTTAGCCAAGGCCTTTGACACAGTGTCAATACCAATTCTTTTGAAGAAACTGGAGAGGTATGGCATCAGAGGTATAGCTTTGGAGTGGTTCAGAAGTTATCTTTCGAACAGAAAGCAATGTACCAAATATCGCGATACTTTTAGCTCTCTTTCACCAGTAATTTTCGGCGTGCCACAGGGGAGTATTTTAGGTCCTACCCTCTTCTTAGTATATCTTAATAATATCGCTAACGTTGGGTTGAGAAATGCTGATATTATCTGCTACGCGGATGACACAGCTATTATTTTTCAAGATACTTCTTGGGACAAAGTCTTTGACGTAACAAAAGAAGGAATGTCAAAGATTGCTTACTGGTTAAACAACAATTTACTTACTCTCAATGCCGCTAAAACAAAATATCTATGTTTTCACAAAACTGCAGCCTCACAACCTTCATCACTTCCGGATCTGTCTTTTCATTCGTGCAATATTTCCTCCTTGTCTCATCCAGTTCCTCCATGCCATTGTAATAACACAATCAGTAACGCGCATTCCATTAAATATCTGGGCGTAATATTGAATGATAAGTTAAACTTTGAAGGCCACATACATGCAACAACTGCAAGAGTTCGTAAACTAATATACCCCATGAAACACCTACGCTCTGTCGCTAAGTACGAGTTACTCAGGAGAATATATATAGCTTTATGTGAACCTATAATTAGTTATTGTATCTGTATTTGGGGTGGTTGTGGATCCTCCAAATTATTGGTTCTGGAAAGAGCACAAAGAGCCGTGTTAAAGGTTATGCTGCATCTCCCTATCCGCTACCCAACTGACTTGCTTTATAAGGAGATTGGATTGTTGACATTACTAACCCATAAAAATATTCTCTCTTCAAGTGATCACGCTAACTTACTCAACAATAGAATATATAAAATTCCTTTACCTCAGGTTAATACCTCCTTTGCCAAACGATTTAGTCAATTCCTACACCCGCTTATATATAACCGCGTCAACCAGGCATTGCATTCTATTAGGCAGAGTGGTGTCGCAAAGGCCAAGAAAATTATTAAAAAATGGTTACTCTCTTTGTCTTTTCAACAAACGGAAAATTTGATTAGGTCTTTAATCTAACGCTCTTACTCACAAGTTTTACCCCATGCATCTCTTATTCAGCACACACACATATAAAAAGTATCTATTTATTTATATTTTATTTTGATATTTATTTATTATTTTTTGTTCATTTAAGTTTTATCTAATGAAATAAGGCATAAGGAATAAAATATGAATTGCAATTTATTCTTAAAACATTAATAAATCGACATTTCATTTACATCCTTGTCTAGTTTTGTTTGTTTCTTTATATTTTGTACTGATGCCCACAATACAGGCCACGAGTCTAGTGTGGGCATCTTGGTTCAAATGATGTATAGAGTAGGTATACTACATATTTACTGTGTTAACAGCCTTATTGTAATAAGTTCAACGAGATTGTATGCTTGATTTTTTGAATAAATATTTTTTACTTTTACTTTACTTTACTTTAATTATAGTGTGACAAAAACATTGATACAGATAATATATGAAAAATAATGACAAGGTGTACTGTTATTTACGTACTATGGCTGCTCCGCGCGGTTTCACCCCCGTGGCTCCACTCCTGTTGGTCGTAGCGTGATGATATATAGCCTATAACTTTCCTCGATAAATGGGCTATCTAACACCGAAAGAATTTTTCAAATCGGACCAGTAGTTCCCGATATTAGCGCGTTCAAACAAACAAACTCTTCAGCTTTATAATATTAAGTAAATAATTTCAATAATTAAAATGATGCTCAAACTTGGAGAGCATTTAAATTTATTGTAGAGCACGAAGAATTTTACATCTGAAATAAAATTGTTTGTAGGTTGGTGAATTAATAAAATAAAATTAATCTAAAATATCAATATTAGTTGATCTGATTATTTTTGTGCATAGAACTGAAGAATATGAATATAAAAATTTGATACAATTGTATATTTTTATTCATTAGAATGGCATCACGATATTTGCAGTCACTATTATAATCTCTAGGTACGATACTAAGTATAATACCTATAGAATTATATTATTATCCGTGCTCTAAGCTACAGAAAACTTAATACAAATCTAATGAGGCTTTTCCTGCATTCACGTATTAACGAACCTTTTCAAATTATAGGTAATATTATATACATTTTATCATTTTCCATATCATGTAAAACATAATTTATAGCGTAAAACACTTGTATCAAACCTTGATTTGTGCTTAGCTCTTCATAATTAGCGTATCTAGAGTATCTATTTCCTATCTCCCACTTTATATTATCTGTAGTTATATGTTCATGATTGCAATAAAATCCACATTAATTGCATAAGTGCATCATAAAATACTGATTTAATTTTTTTAATTATAATTTTTTTTTTATTTCATTTTAAATTTGTATAAAGATGTTCCCATAATAAGGAACTTTTCGATTGATATTTTGATACTAGCTGAAATCATTAACAAATCTTGTATATTTGATATAAAATAAATCACTTAGCAACACAATTCATTAAAAAATCATTCTTACATTTGTACATTCTTATATATAGTACCTAATTTGAAAATAAAAAATGGAACGAGTATAAATTAAAACTAGATACGCAGAGGTTGTTATTTAGTTTATTCAGAAAAACGTCAACCACTTCCAAGCTTTTTCTTTTTAAGGATAAAAACACTACAACTAAAATAAGGTCTACCGCGAAACTAATAGGTTTTACACACAGGTTTTACACTTTCTTATATGATCGCTATACATACCTAATAATTAATGGATCCCTACATAATTAAATATTCAAATCGAATTTCTACTACATGAGCCATAGCAAATATGAAATATAATGAATTTTGCTAATCGTTGGATGTTCAAGCAGTAATTAGTAACGCCTACACATTTTCTCTTATAAATATTCCCTTATGTACGTAAAGAAAATTCTGCTCACATAATTATACAGGCCTATTTAATTTCATGAGCCACGCATTGATTCAACTTATTTCTATCTTATCATTATTTATCATACGTATTTTATATTTATGACATAGCAGAAAACTGTATTTTATTATATTTTTGTCATTACAAACTTAGAAATGCATTGCTTCCGTACAATGCACTTTCAAGGAAAAATATATGTATACCAATTTTTATTCCGTTGCGTACCGGAACAGGATATAGGAAATCTTTATTGATTCAATGAACTGTCTCGAGATGATTTCCTCAACATGCATTTGTCCTGTTTGAACCGTATTCAATGAAAATGACTCACTACATATTGTCTAAAATCAAAATATTGGCAAACCACAGTCAAACTACCTAATTCATTGTGTGAATAATATTATAATAACAACTTATTATTTGAGAAAATGCTCAAATGTTTTTGATAACAATACAAAATTTGCTTACTTGATACAATATGAGGTCGTTTATAATTTTAGTTTAATTTATTTTGATTTTGAGTTGTTTTAAAATTGTCGTAACTATAGGTACCTATGTATATTTTATTTATAATTGTTGTAACGATATGAATGAAGATCAGTTAGTAATGAAATGGCATCATCTATGAGTTTTCCTTAATCTTCATTAAGTAGTAATATGTTAACGTGGTGTAGGTACATAATAATTTCCTATAGGCTTTATCCTCTCAAATAAGTCCATAGGTATATATGAATTTGATAAAATTTAAAAATACGGTGGATTTTTATAGAAGAAACACTCTTGTTCTGAAATAGTTTTAGATGCTATATTAGTCATATTTTCTACAAAGTATTGTAGTTTAGCAATTTAAACAAGTAAAAATAGAAATGAAGGTTATTAATAGAAATATAAACATGTTAAAATATCAAGCTATTTAATGAAACGTCTGGTTAATAGTAAAATACATAGTTTGTCAAACTGAAATGAGACACAGTCTAAAATAACATGTCGTGTGGTACACATGAATATACAGGATGTCCCACTATTGGTATACTAAGCGCGAAGGAACTTGTAGTCCTGCATACAATGATCACGTAAAAAATACTTGAACAACAAAATTACGTCAAAAAATTTTTTGCTAATTTTTTCCTTAAATTTCATGTTTTCTTCTCTAGCTTCGCGCAGCCGGCATATAACGCTTCGCTAATGTGAGCATTTTGTCTATGAAAACATAATTTTAAACGATAGATCACGTGCGGGTGCCAAATTTGGTTACAGAAAGAGTTTTAAGAATTCATCTATTTGAAAAAGAAAAATGCATTTGGAATTTTTTAAGTATTTTTCACGTACTCAGCGTATGCAAAACTATAATCTCCGCTCCATTGAGCTTAGAATACCGACGGTGGGACACCTGTATACAGTGATGGTATACGATGGTTTAAAATAGACAGTGTTGGAAATAGAGTTAATTTTGTTTTTGTTTTGAATAGCTGTGCTGTTAAAACAACTTTGTTGTGTTAGTTATGTAACCCTAATCTAGGTCAATATTATAAATAGGATAGGTGAACAGTAGGTTTGTTTTTAATCTTATCACTTATCATAATGTCAAAAATTATTTGTAAATTGTTCGTTTGCAAAGAATCATTGTAATTTATACCAAAATGTTTATTACATATATCGTTCAATAATAAAAAAGGCTATCACAAAAACCATAATAATATAGACTACGACAAATTATAAAAAAATATTACTTTTGATAAAGGCCTGTAAAAAACAGAAGCCATAACCTCGAAACTGAAACTTATGGCTATTTTAATTGTGATGTAATAATATTGTTTGGACTTATCTCGTATTTATGTTTAAATATGGGGTCATGGATGTGACTTTTAACAAGTATTTATATTATTTTATTCATTGACGTCATTTTATATTGAACAATATGAAAGTATTATGAATGTATTCGTAAGCTATTTTATACATGGACTTATTACTGAGTTAATAATTTGACTAACAAAATTTCCATTTTTTTATTTCTCCTTATAGAGCCATAGATCTTATAAGCTCTATAGAGTGATTGGTTTTTTCAGGCCATAATCTAAATATTTATTTGACCAACTGAATTGTGTCTGATTTCTGTGAAAAAAATAATCCTTATTTTAAAAAAATTCATATTCGGATTGGTCCATTTTTTACAATTCGCGTAATCATATTGACGCGTCTATTACAACAATTCAATTCCTTTGATAATGTTACTATTTTATTCAATTGTAGTAATTTATTTTATTCTCATAGTTTTTAAAAATTACGCGAAAAACTACTACGCGAGTACATACATAGACAACAAATACAACATAGACAACATATTTTATATCTTTCTTATGTAAATACACGCGGAAAAACGGTTTTTCTTATTCCGATCTATCACAGATTATAATTTGCAATAAAATCATTGTATTCTCGTAATTTTTGAGCAGCAGGAAGGATAAAACCGTTTTATCTTATTTTTTACATGCTACAAGCATACACACACTTTTATGCAAATATATTCTATTGATATATTATTAGTATAAACTATAAGCACAGGTAATGAATAAGAAGTTTCCTCTGTTGATATGATATCGTACAGAAAAGAAAATGCTGTGCTTTGACGTTAGGTTCTACGCTTTTTCTTTAGAATAATGCCACTTCTTGAGTGCACTCTGTAGCATATTTTAGTTTAGTACGCAGGGCAACTAGAGCTTCAGATTTTAAACATTTTCATTGTGTGGAAATAATAACATGAATGAAAATTCAGAGCTAAACATAATTACTGGATTATCTTTCCTTACGAAATGTTCATACAATTGAATCAAACGTTTCATCATTGACAGGACAATGGATATATTTAGCAATTTAAATAGTAATTACAATGAAGATTTAATATCACAGCAAGTAAGGAGATCATTAACTCAAGCCATAAACAAATGAAAAGTATGAGATTTTTCAAATCTATGTTATATGTAGTTATGGTCGTATGGATATGGGGTTAAACTTATATGAATGTGTTTTAGTTTGGAAGGATTAACTAGGTATACTGATTATTATGCCATCCAATCAATACAATTGTGTAAACTGTAAATAATGTAAAATGAACAATAGATACCTAACTTAACTTCTTTTGTAGTAGCCTTTATTCATGGGTTTTCTAACCATTTCTACAGAATATGCATCGAGCTGGATGTATTGAAATGATTCTTTCTTTTTCAATTAATAAATTAATCACATCCATTCTAGATGCATAGATTTAAGTATTAAACAAGATAATGTAGGCAATTTTTTCCTAATTTGTTCCTAGATAGCGTTAATGCTTATACCTAAAGCTTTATTATTTATTATTATTAAAAAAAATATATCCGATGTAGTAAATAAGATTATTGGAATACATAGAATATCAAGTTTATTCAACACATAGTGCATTCTTGAATTTATTTCTATTTTCCTACATTATTGTATAATTCTATAATATTATATTGAATTTATCCGTTTTTATATTGCGTTCAATAGAGATAAGATACCTACATATATTAAGTGTAATAATGGAAAATCCTAAGTTTATAATTTATATCATCTACATGGCTCTACTTTAATATTGAAAGTAATAAAAAAGGTATATTAGATTTTTCTTCGTTAGATTATGCGAAATTACACACGAAATTATGAACTCAAAAATTTTCTTGTAGTCTTTCATCTGTAGAAAGCTATGGCTGAAAGTGGTAAATATAAAAAAATAAGTAGGTAATCAAATCAAAGCGACAAAGAAATAACGAAAGTTATTATCAGAGTTTTAATAGCCAAATATCAATTCATCCCTTTACTATGAGCTTTTTTTAAATGAGGTTTCACAATCCTTATAAAAGACGAATAGATCAGTGATAATAATATGTGAAATACATCTGCCCTATACCCCATACAGGGACATGGACCCCTTTTTTACAAATATAAGAAAATACTTTGTTCTCTATGAGTCATTATTATACTATTTATTATGAAGTTAATCGTCTATTTATCACACAATCAACACATTTTTACGTTAATCAAAGCAATTCGTTATAGTTAATAGTTTTGCAATTATATTAACGTAATCTGTTAATTGCTCTAATTAACTTTATTATCTACCAATCAAAATTGTTAAATCTTAACTCTATGGAAACAATTTTGACCAGTCTATGTCAAGCTTTATTTAGGGACCCCAAAATGTTAAAAGTTAAAGATAAAATGAGCTCTATCATACAGTCATAGAGTAGATTTTCCGCAAACTCTTGCTAGTGTCATCTTCAGGAAAAATCATACCGGAACAATGTTACAGATTTGGAACAGGCGTGCGTGCCAATAAACTACGTAGCATCAAGTGACGTCAGATGGCTGATAGGAGCTACGCTTACGACCCCGTCGGCACCGGACCGCCAGTCAACCAGCAATCGTACAGGATGGAGGCAGGCCAACTCTGGCGGCAATATGTCATCGCCGGCGTCGGTATGTCTCTGTGATTGTGTATTATCTGTGATTCGATTTTTTTTTTAATCGTCTGTGGTTTAAAGAATGTGGATGTGCTTCGTGCGTTTTGAAAATGGATGAGCAGTCGTGAGTTCTGAAAAGTTTTAAACTTTGAACGCGTGTCGATACTCGAAAAACATACCTATTCTTGATTTGATATAAAATGTGGTAATTTTAGGACATCTTTTACTTGTAGTATTTTAATACCACAATAAGTAGATTTATGAAAAAATATATGAATTGTATTGAGTTTTTGCATAACTAAAATATTCATCAATTATATTTTATAATAAAACAAAGCATTATAGTAATTCTTTTTGTCTCGTTTATATACTAATGTTAAAAAATAAATCGTGATAGCAACGCGTGAAATTAAAATTCGTTCAGTCTAATTTTATGCGCTTCGAACTAAAATATTTCAATTTAACCAAATTAATTGAAATGTATTCATTCTAAAACGTAAACAAGCTGAAATTACTAAACTGTTCGGCGTTCGCCTATTCCAAAAAAATGTAACAGGACAGTAAAAAAATATAAACGTCAAGATCATTTTGGCGGGAAATATACGCAGGAAAGTTCATACTTCAGAAGAATAAAAACTTTTAGCGCATACGTGATCGCAATCAAAAGTGCAATAATTATCCAAATAATTTTTATCAACCGGGTAATTTTAATTCCATGTAAGTACATTTAAAATAAATTTTATACGCATCAAATAAATTGAATATTTGTACATTATTATAAATGTGAGGAAGTGTTTTAAATAATTTCTATAAGTCGATGATTATATGGTGTTTATGTATAATTTGTATATAATGACCTGCTACTATTAAACTTGACATCAGCTGATATGTAAACGCGATAATAATGCTGTAAATTGTGTTTTTTACAATAATAAATTGACTTAATTCGGTCATTCGGTCTGCTTTATTGTTATAAATTTTATATTACGTCTCCTTTTCGATTAGGTACCTATTCTATGACCTTCAATATTGTTTTCAATAGATATATCTGATAATAAATAGAAAATAAAATGACGAATCTTTAATAGTTATAATAGATAAATCATGATGAACCTTTATCAGACAGGCGAATATCACAGTGTCAAAACATATCTATCGTTGATACACTTGAACGAAGATTTACATAGAAAGATTACCCCTTGGGTGACTATTTTTGTTTTTAAATATTATTCTGTACATGTTCTCTTAACTTTTGATACTTAGATAACTTATAAAATATTTTGTTTCTTATTTCTTGGTACGACTACCTAGCTATGTTTAACTATCTATCTAATATATTGATCTTAATAAGTTATAAGATTAATTTGAAAAATTACAACATAAATAGAGTTCCAACCACATAAAAATCGATTTCTAAAAAGGAGCTGTTGTCCAAATTTTTCTTATCACTATTGCTATAGTCGGCTTACGGCTTATATCGCCATAGCTTTAAAAAAAATATTTCGGCCATTCTTATAAAATTAAATCTAGCTCACACATTTACGATAGAAAATAATAAAATGCACTCATTTTCCCGACGTTTCAATTGTAATTTACTTTGTAACAGAATAATTCACATTTTCCGCTTAACTTCTGTGTAGAAATACCAGTACTTAGGCATTGCAATTATACTATTCTTGATTATACAAAAAAAACATAGCGTTTGGAGCAAGTTGTTGTACCTACATACATAGAAAAACTTAGTGTTTGTCGATTGCCGCAATCAACGTTTTTCCTTATTTCACACACAACATGAAATAAAAAAAATGTTGTGTGGTTTTATGAAACCACGGTAAAAGTGAAACTTAGGCACAAAATTATCGTATTTGTACGATAATTATCGTACGGTTCGACCGTCACGCGACATGCGCTACACAGACCAAAAAGTTTGAGACGATGTAATAAAAGTTTCACTTAAAAAAATCTATTTAAATATAATCAACCTTTATAAGCAATAAAGTTAATGTATAGGATCTGGTTATCCCACCTATTATCTAGGTCACAAATCCCATTTTATGTTATGAGCAAAGATTTTAATTCTACTGAAACGTCTACCATCGTGGTTACAATCTTTTATTTTACTAGCGGTCCGCCCCGGCTTCGCCCGTGGTACATATGAAAAATAGATGTTGGCCGATTCTCAGACTTACCATTTACTTACTTAAAATTTCATGAGAATCGGTCCACCCGTTTCGGAGGAGTATGCAGACTTACATTGTGACACGAGAATTTTATATATAAGATTTATATATCATAGTCGTAACAAAAACAATTGAAAAGTATAAATAATATTTTATTTACGTTAATAGATTTTTAAGTTGCTTACCCTTTACATAAAATAATCTAACAAAAAAGTAATTTAAACGTTTTCAATTTAAAACACAAATAAAAAAATAATATGTCGCACGAAACAATGAACAATTCTATAGTGACTTGCATTTAAATAATTATTTCCATAAAAACAATGTATTTATATATAACAAGGGACTAAGGAAGTAGCAAATTCATGTACAATTATGTCTACCAGATTGTACATCACTTGATAAAACGCCAGAAAGACAATATCAACTTGCTGATAAAATGTCTGATAGACAATTTTTCAATTTTTCGGTACCTATATTTCATGAAATTGATAGATAAGCTAGTCAGAACATATCCAGTAGTTGTGTGGCTATAGATAGCTATATGCTGATTAAAAAATATAAAATAATAATATCCTTTCTCATACATTGTAATAGTACATAAAGCATAGGTTTATTACAAGACTAGGTTTCCGCCCGCGGCCTCGCCCGCTCAGTCAAAGAAAAACACACATAGTTCCCGTTCCCGTGGGATTTCCGGGATTGCGTCATTTTCCCGGGATAAAAAGTAGCCTATGTCCTTTCTCGGGTATCAAAATATCTTCATACCAAATTTCATGAAAATTGGTTCAGTAGTTTAGGCGTGATTGAGTAACAAACAGACAGACAGAGTTACTTTCGCATTTATAATATTAGTATGAATTCTAAAATATTAAAATTCAAAACTTGAGAGTATTAGATGCATTCAGACGTCCCTCATACTCAACTAAAAACTTATTAAAAATTTTATAATTTTAATATCTGAAAACATCATCCTAACATTTTTTTAATTACTTAATTAAAATTTTCTTATATTTAGAGCATTTTAATACAATGAAACAAACAAATTATATTTTTTTGTAATTTTTCCGTCTCGTTACCGAACAATAATAATTTTATGTTTATATATTCAAAAATTCGTGTTTATCAACAAGCAACGAGCCTAATCTTTTTCGTCCCGCGAAATAACAAAAATATAAAAGATAAACATTGTTGGCTAAGGGGTTATCTTAAAAGATTACAAGCTTAAATAATATAATAGTTACGATATTATAAAGATTATAAATTAAAATAATATCTAAATTGTAGATTTATAAAATTTAGGAGGTCGTATATCTATTGCCTATTGGTAATCTGTTATGATAATTAGAAAGATAAAGATAAATCGAAAAATATATGTAAGCATAATATTTTCTTGTATGTAGCTGTTATATATATTTCGCGTCTCCATCTATACTAATATTATAAAGAGGAAAGGTTTGTATATGTATATGTATGTATGTACGGTTTTCACGTATAAACTACTGGACCGATTTTGATAAAATTTGGCACAGATAATTTTTAGACGCTGATAAAGAACATCGGCTACCTTTTATTGCGAAATATTTACCACAGGCGAAGCCGGCGCGGACCGATAGTATCTTATATTTTTCGTGCTTCTAAAAGCTCTTCTAGAAGTCAATATAATTTTTAACTACAATTTAAATTAAACACGATACTTGAATAAACCAACCAACAGACAGTGAGAACAGTTATACTTTACATTCATTTAAAATTCTAGCAAATCCATACTAATATTATAAATGCGAAAGTAACTCTGTCTGTCTGTTACTCAATCACGCCTTAACTACTGAACCAATTTGCATGAAATTTGGTATAGAGATATTTTGATACCCAAGAAAGGACATAGGCTACTTTTTACCCCGGGAAATAAGATAGGTTTTATCTCGGAAATCCCACGGGAACTTAGCGGGTTTTTCTTTGATGCGCGGGCGAAGCTGCGGGTGGAAAGCTAGTATAGTATAAAGCATCGAATATGCTTGGATGTTCAATTTTTATATCACTCTTGTTCACTACTTCTAGTCATGTTTATTTTATAGATTTAATCTATAAAGATACTATCGTTTCAGAGATCGTATTTAACGTACACAAGAACTCAATAGTCGCACTCTGTAATTTTGAAAGTTTTACAAGGCCTACGTTTCGTAGCACTTTCGTAGACCATGTAGAGCCTATCATAATTCTATGTCAAAAAAATATTAAAACACCAATTTCACAGATATAAAAATTATTATTGTTTCTCATAATATTTTTACGACAAATACATTTCTTACTACATATTTTTTGTGATATATTGTAGTAAGACGATTTAGAAAAATATTTTCCCTATTATATTATAAACTAAATATCTAGCTAATGGCAACCCTAAAACGAGAAAAATTAAATGATTGCTTAAGGCTGCAGTCTAGCAAAATTGCGGTTTCAACAAGTTATTTGACAATTTTTTCCCGGCTAATGCAATGATAAACTGAATTTTTTTTTCTTGTTTATCAATTAGTGTTATATACGCAATGCGCGTGAATTTTTTCACATTTATAAAGTTACTTTATGTTACCTTAATCAGGCCTTCAAGATAAGTCTCTTTCCCCCAAAGACATTTCGAGCTAAGTTTGTGCACTCACTACGTTGCAACCGATTACAATTTACACAATCTGATCAGCGCATTATTATCCTTATATAGTCGTTATTAAAAACTGCTGAATACAATTGCCGAAAAACTTATGATTTTCTTAATTAGAACGTTATAAATTCATTAAATTTCCCATTTTTTGCCTTACAAAATCTATTGATAAATACTGCTTAAAGTTATTTTTTCCATTAATTTATTCGAGTTGGTTGAAGACCAATGAGTATTAATCCTTTAAAAAAATTTTTTTTTGAATTTTGATAATTCCTTAAATATTAAAAAAATATTTAAAATAATTAGGAAAAATCCTAGCGAATTTCTTTAGTCGCGCTCCTTGGGCCGGAGCGTTCTGACGTGTGCTCTACGCTCGATTTTCCTTCATACCGAAGTGAAAGTTGCTCTACTTCATTAAATTTAATATTTTTGTTAATTGATTATTTTTATCTTAGTTTTGTGCAAATATTCGTATTTTTAAACATTTGATTTCGATATGGAAAATAAACGAAAAAAATACGCGTGTAACTACTAGAAAAAAAAAATTATCTTCGAACATAAAGTTAATGAAACCAAATAGATTGCAAAGGTGATTGGCAACAATTTCTTTATTTTACGGGGTGTCAGTAAAGGGATGTATATTTCTTTAAAACTAAAGTAAGCTCATAAATTTTCTTATAATATAATTTTTTTGAAGTTCCAAAAATGTTTATTTTTCGTTTGAGAAATACGAAATCTATACTAATATTATAAAGAGGAAAAGTTTGTAAGTATGTATGTATGTATGTATGTATGGTTTTCACGCAAAAACTACTGGACCGATTTCAAAAATTCTTTCACCATTAGAAAGCTGCATCTTTACTGAGCAACATAAGCTATATTGCATTTTCAAAAAAATTAGAGATCCTTACCAAAAATGCAATAATGTAACCCAAGGTGTAAAAAAATCCTCAATAAAATTTCTGTCATCGCTGCGGAATCTATTGAAGATAGACCAAAAAAATGTTCTACGGTATTATAGAATGGATCAATAAATAAAATAAAATAAAAATAAAAATAAAAAATAAAAAAGCCTTATATTTCCAGAAAAAAGAAACTTAAATAACATTTGTTTTTTGTTTTTACTAAACTTAACCTATATTTGCCTTGTTTATATTAATTTAAATATATTTGTAGTTTTTAGTGTTTTGTTCAGTATTTTGGTTCGTTTTCCAGAACCCCTCCTCGGGTGAAGGCCTCCTCCAACGTTTTCCATTTTTCCCTATTCAGGGCTTTATGTATCCAGTCGTGGCCAGCCGTCCTGACAATCTCGTCCTGCCATCTCGTAAGCGGCCTTCCTCTGCAGCGCTTGCCCAGAGGGCCGGTCCATGACGTTACTCTCCTTGTCCATCTCTGGTCCTGAAGTCGCGCTACATGTCCCGCCCACTTCCATTTGAGTTTTAGAGACTGGTTTAGTGCGTCAGTAGCTTTTGTTGTTTGTCTGATTTTAGTATGTCTTATTTTTTGTATCTTTCTTATGTTGAGCATACTGCGCTCCATGCCTCGTTGACATGTAGATATTTTCTGTCTTATACTGTTTGTAAATTTCCAGGTTTGACAGGCGTACGTTAAACATGGTAGGAGGCAAGACGTCATGACCTTAGATTTAATTTGTATCGCCATATTGCTTTTGAATATTTCTTTCAGGCTCCAATATTTATTCCAGGCGAGTTGTATCCGTCTTTCTACCTCTCGGTCGTTGTTTGTTTTGTCAAAGCTGATTTGTTTACCCAAGTAAATATATGTATCTGTATAATTTAATGTTTTGTTGTCAACTGAAATTTTGGGTTTTACTCTACTGTTTGTCATTAACATCGTTTTAGTTAGATTCATCTCTAAGCCGATTTGTTTGCTGTATTTATTTAGTGTTTGTAGCATGTACTGTAGTTGGGTACTTGATTCAGAGAGAAGAACTATATCGTCCGCGAAACGGAGATGACACAAGTACTTTCCACCAATATATAGGCCGCAGTTTCCCCAGTCAAGCTTCCTTATTATATACTCCAAGATAGCGATGAACAGTGTCGGGGACATCGGATCGCCCTGTCTTACTCCTCTTTGTATGGGAAATCTTGGGCCGATTTTTTCCAGTTTTACTCTTCCTGAACTGTTATTGTAAATGCTTTTAATTATCTGTATGTACTCAAAATTGACCCCCTGTTCTTCTAGAGCGTTCCAGATACTTGAATGTGCTACGGTATCGAAAGCTTTTTTGTAGTCTATGAAGGCAATATGTAGATTTCTTTGTTTCTCTTGGTACTTTTCAATCAGTAGGTCTATAGTATAAATGTGGTCAATGGTAGAGAAGCTTTTCCTAAAGCCTGCTTGTTCTATTGGTTGTTCGGGTTCTAAAATGACACTTATTCTTCGATTTATAATAGACGAAAAGATCTTGTATAAGCACGGCAGTAAGCTTATTGGTCTGTAGTTGGCGATGTCATATGGTGCTCCTTTTTTATAAATCAATATTATATTTGATTCAGACCATTGTGTAGGTATATTGGCTGATTTCAGTATGCGGTTAAACAATTGTGTTAGTGGTGTAGTCAATAAGGAACACGCTGTTTTTATGGCCTCATTTGTGATATGGTCTGGACCGGGGCTTTTTTCAACTTTTAGCTTGTTTATCGTATCAGCTACCTCCTTGTTATCTAATGGTTTTACTATGTTATCAGTTGTTGTCAGGCACTTTATGTTAGTGTTGCATTCTATGTTTTGATAAGCGGTCGTCTGGTTCTGGTTGCTGTAGAGGGTTTCGTAAAAGCTTGTTGCTATATGTAGAACGTCCCTACGCTTATTTGATATTTGTTCCCATTTTTTTAAACCTTCCACCCAAGTTTTGTTGGTTTTTAACTGTTTGAAAGCTCTTTTTGTGCTGCCTGTTAGTTTAAGATGTTTTTCTATAGTATTTGATCTGTAGCTTGCGTAGTCTTGTTTTATTCGTTTGCTTATAAGTTTGTATAACGCAGCAATTTCATTTTTAATAGTTCTTGTTTTATTTTTGTTTTGTTGTAGTATTCGTCTTCTTGCTATAAGTGTTCTAGTACTTTCTGATAGGATGTTATTCTTTATGTTTGTGTTTTGTCTAGCTTTTTGAAGACTCTGGGTTATGATGCTAACTATTTTGTCGTAGTGTGTTTGAATTGGAGTGTTTTCGTCAATGCATAATAAATCTGGTAGGTGGTAGGCGACGCATTCTCTATATTTCTTGATTTCTTCTTCGGTTGTCAACTTAGAGTTTGGGTAAGATGTGTAGCTGCTTCTACTCTTTGTTTGTTTTGTCCACGTAAATGTCGCTCTAATTGGTCTATGGTCTGAGGAGTAGCTGAGATTTAGAACTTCGATATTTTTTATCATGCTTGGTTTGTTAGATAAAATAAAATCGATCTCATTTTTGTGTTTAGTATTTGGCGAACGCCAAGTCCACCTGCGATTTGGTTTCTTTTTAAAAAAGGTATTTAAGATCGAGATTTTGTTTTCGAGAGCGAAGTCAATCAGTGTTTGTCCTCTTTGGTTTCTAATACCATATCCATGTTGTTTCATTATCAGATATTCTGCTGGTTTTGGTTGGCCAATTTTAGCGTTAAAATCTCCCATGATTATGTAAACTTGGTAAGACAAGTCGAGTGCTTTGTATATGTCAGCGTAAAAGTTTTCAATCTCTTCTTCTTTTGCTGATTCTGTGGGCGCGTACGCTTGTATAAGTGATAATTTGCTACCATGTAGATTTAAGTTTAATAGAGCGACTCTTTCACTGATACTTGTAAAACTTTCTATACTTTCTTTGTGGCGTTTGTTAATTAGAAAGCCCACTCCGTAGAGCCCTTGCGTAAGCCCCGTGTAGCAGAGAATGAAGTCTTCATATTCTTCGATTTTTGTCCCGGTACGTCGAATTTCAGCCAATCCAATTATATCAAATTTAACATTGTTTAGTGCTTCCTTAAGTTCAATCAGGTGACTGTAAGTCGACAGTGTTCTTACATTGTATGTTAATATGTATAGCTTTTGTAGTGTTTCAGGAATCACGGTTGTCTCTTTTTGTGTTTTGTTATTGTTACTTGCTAAGATCGTTGGAGGGTTTTGGTCGTTATCTTCCTCGGTGACCAGCCGTGTTGGAAGATGGTTTTTGTTTCTTTGTTGATTATGTTTGAGTGGTACATTTGTTTGGGAGGGGGGCGGTAATTGCTATTGGTTGTTTTTATTCACATTTTCGTTGTTTTGGTGCTGCAAAGTATTCTTGTCGTTTTTGTTAACTAAGTAGTTTAGTAAGCCTGGTCTTACGAAGCCTTCCGACACACTGTTTGATCTGCGTATTGGAGAGTTTGGATTTTTTGTTTTATTCTTTTTGGTGGTTTGTGAAATACGTGTTTAGAATGGATCAATATCTACAAGAAAGTCCGCGATACCATATGTCCATCTTCAGTAGTTATGTTACTACAACAACTTTTTTACGTTTTCAAAGTAAATAGAAGTGCCGACAGTAATCAAACCATGTTATCCATACACATATATTAATCCTTATCCCATTAAATGATGTTTTATTATAGACTGTTTCAATACCAGCAAAATACTTTTTAAATGAAAAGAATTGGATATTCCATTCAAAACATATAACGAATTTTTAAAAGTGTCAATCTACAGAAAATAGTAGGTATACTGTTCGAGCAGGCCGTAGTGCGGGGGTCACGGAGGAATTCTACCAATATGCGTCTTGACGGAACACAGTGGGGTTTTGGTCGGTAGGAATCCGACATAACCCACGGCCCCTCCTCCGGAGGCCGTGGGTATCTATGAAAGATTTCCACACTAAAACAAAAAAAAAAGGCCGTAGTGCGAGACGGGTGAAAGCGGCGGGAAGTGCGGGAAAGGTGATTTTCATGTGATTAAAAATTAAACCTATAGTCCGACCTATAGCAGACTTTTCACTGTAACGATATCGCTATCTATGCGGGTGAAACCGCAGGGCATTGCTAGTATAATATAAACTTGTATTGAGAACTTGAACTTCCCAAGTTCATCCGGGGAAATCCCCATACGGGGAAAATGATTTGTTTACTCCAAAATTGATCCGAGGTGTTTTAATTTTTTCTTCTAGTCATTTTCAACGTAGCGGCATGTTGTTTGATTATTAATTTTGTAACTTAAATACAGGATGTTGGTTTTATATTCTGATCTTACAGACGCGCTGACAAATTTAGTCCGCCATTTCTAGTTTAGTCTACCAACTCTAAGTACCAATATTAAAACGAATGGATTATCATCACATCATCAAAACTCAGATGTAATGGAAGATCACAAGAACATAGAAAATTCAGTGGGTGTTGAGAACTAAACAAACAGAAGTAACAGAGACGCGAAGAATAGAAAAAGAGGAGAAAAACGATAATTCGTTGATGCTTTCCCTTTTTGACGTATTGTTAGGGTACATCACCAATCTGCAAAACAAAACTGATGATTCCCAATTGCTGATTAAAAATGAAAAACAAATAATCGACAACAGTGGTGAAAATTTGCTGATCACAATGAAACATCCTTCAGTGGTAGCAGATTTACTCATTTCAAATGTATCGGTGAACAGCGTAAAGGAGAGGAGGACAGGAAAACATTATGAATGTGGATGGTGGATTGTATACAGGGTGTAATCGATAAGTATGTGCAGGCGATTATGACTTTATTATTGCAGGTATCAAAAAACTTAAAACTGATATCGAAATTACTTTACCTAATGAGCAAAATGACAATAATAACTTTTTAAAAGTATAACGAGAAATATCTAAAAAATTTACTTTATACACTCCCATATCAAAAAGGGAAAATGGGACTAGTAGAAGTTAAATGTCTAATTCCGGCAAAAGACATGAATGCGGAAGATGTGGTTAAAAAAAATTTAATATTTGAAATACAATGCAAAAAATAACACTTTTTTCATAGATAAGAATCATGACTATTTTTTCTAAATTCAGGGACAACTAAACGTTGCAGAAGCAGAAGTCTGCTTGTTTGCTGTTTGGACTGGAGTGAATAATTCGTTAAAAATAGAATATAATATAAAAAGTATGTAACGTTTAGGCAAAATAAAATGATGGACCATTATCAAGATTTTACATAAATTGCCTACTGTCAGAATTGATTGATTCGAGACTTCAGCATTCGATGCCCATCAAGGACCCATCCTATATCATTCAAGCGATTGAAAAAAAAGAGATAAATCCAGTGCAACCGATAAAGCATCAGAATACTAGCAAAAGATTTATTAGGTTTATCAATATAAATCTATATATTACACATAATATAATAAATCTGTAGAAGACGCGAAGACTGACAGCCGCGCGGACGGAGTCGCGGGCGGAAGCTAGTCAGAAATAAATATCTTTTGTTTTCATTTGCGTATTTTTCTATTTTATAATTTTTTAACACAAACATTACATTTTTTTTATTATATAACTACAAAATTTGTTTATCCGTTTTATTAGTTAAACTGAACAACTTTCACTAAGAAACTTAGGTCGAAAAAAATGTATAGAGTTATGCATTTTGTATGGCAAGCTTATTTTTTTTTATATTTCGTCCAAATTTCTTTGTAAAAGTTGATCAGTTATATAAACATGAAGTTGAAGATATCAATAGAAAGTATTCGCAAATTTTGTGTACTGATAAAAAAAAATCACCCGGTGTAATTTTTACGAAAATTGTTTCAAATTGTCATTTTTGGTACTTATTACGAATAATAAATTATACATACGAATGATTTAATTTTTAAAAATTAAGTGGAGCAACTTTCCCTTAGTACATTTGTATTATTTACATATAGGATGACAGGATGCATTTGTTTGCACTACTAGACCAAGCCCTTAACGGAGCATTCGTTAGTCATAACATCAGTTATCAGAGAGTTCCAGTAATAATCCATCCGTTCGGGAGATTAGCCAAAACAAACTGATAGACAGAATTGTTTTATGTTATTATTATAATAGATAAATAATTTATACATACTTTGTACTGAAAATGCACGGAAAAAGTTATGTTGACCTTACTAAGTTAGACATAAATTGTAAAGAAAATGAACTTCTTTATATGGACAAAGTCAAACGCTTTAGCTATAGCATTTATAAGATATTGGGGGTTATCAAAACGTAAAAAGTAAAACATTATATAACATAATATTATCTACAGTACATAGGTATGCAGTATGATAAATCATTATCAATATTAACCTTCAATAAAATATACACTTATCACACATGATAATGATTATTATGAAAAATAATTTAATCGCACATGAATATGGTATTTAACTCGCAAACATGTTGATAAATCGAGTTTTATTTAATAGTAGAAAATGTATAAGGTACTGCGCAAATTACATAAATAAAAAAAATGTGTGCGTGTACACACGTTAGAGGTGAAACTTCTTTACTACCTTATTTTAATACATTTATTATATACATATATACATTAATACATTTATTATATACATATACAGGGTGTCCCACTATTGGTATACTAAGCGCGAAGGGACTTGTAGTTTTGCATACACTGATCACGTAAAATATACTTAAAACAACAAAATTACGTCAATAATTTTTTGCTAAATTTTTCCTGAAAATCCATGTTTTCTTCTCTAGCTTCGCGCAGCCGGTATATACCGCTTCTCTAATGTGAGCATTTTGTCTATGAAAACATAATATTAAACGATAGCTCGACATGTGCTGGTGACAAAGTTGGGCGGGTTGCTTGTTATGGGTGTATACATAAAGTTTTAAGAATTCATCTACTTGAAAAAAAAATGCGTCTGGAATTTTTTAAGTATTTTTTACGTACTTAGCGTATGCAAATCTATAACCTCCTTTGGGCTTAGTATACCAACAGTGGGACACCCTGTATACATTAATACATTAATTATATTACATTTATTATTTACATTATTTTAATACAAAAAATAATTTACTATATGCAACTTTACAGAAATACGTCAATCACACGCGGTAGCGATAAAAATAAGATGCGCGTAACGGAAAAATGTCACGCGTAACGAAAAAATGTTGAAAATTTTTAATATATTATTATTGCACTTTATAGAACAAAATAATACGGAAATCGTCATATACTCATCGCACAATTGAATTAAACACTGAAGACAAACTTACTAAAACTTGTACCTACCAGAAATTTGTATAGTAAATTATTATTAAATATCATATTTAGAAAACGTATTGCTAAATAGTGACATTTAGAAATAGTAAACAATCAAGACTCTCCCAAAAAAAATATTTAAATTATAATTAGTAAAAGGCTAGTTATATTCAAATAGACGAATAAACATGCAGAATCACAGATAGCTCTACAAAATGAGCTTCACAGCGGAAATTATAAGATCTGAATATTTCCGCATACAAACATAAGTTGTTTTTGTCGGTAAATGAACATACATACACTACATCCTGAGCCACAGTATAATCATCTATACTAATATTATAACGCTAAAGAGTTTGTTTGTTTAAACGCGCTAATCTCGGGAACTACTGAGTACTGGTCCGATTTGAAAAATTCTTTCGGTTTTAGATAGCCCATTTATCGAGGAAGGCTGTGGCTATCATCACGCTATCACCAACGGTTAAATTCGCGGGGCACAGCTAGTATAATATATTATGTACATTGCTACACCATTTGTAGGTAATATCAATATACTGTTTATCGAATAGGTAATGTACTTTGATCATTTTTGACCTTACGTTACTATCATACCTCAATAACTAATACTAATTATCTACTATAATAATTAATTTAATTGATAATGTAGGTACCTACTACATAGTTACGCGTACAGGTGCACTCAAGTAGCAATAACATTATTTTTATAATAATAAAAAATTAACCAATATAATATGTTTATTTTTAATAATTTCCTTCAGTACGTATTTATCACTATAATTAAAAATAGAATAGACGATAACAATAATAATTATTTTTGCGAAGTTAAAAACAAAATAGAAAAACATAAATACAATCGATTGACTTCTATAGAAAATGGAATTAAACAATAATATATGGTTACGAATGCAGTTTCTACTGTCTTCACGTCTGATAATAATCAGAATTTCAAGATAGATTGAAATAATTTCTGAAGTGGGTCGAGGGAATTTTATTCTACAACCAATTACCATTATAAACATATCCTACGTAAGATTAATATTCAATGATACTTATGTGATGCTGTGGACCATCAGACATAATAGGAATATAATAATTTAAAAGGTGATAATAATATATTATTTCGTGTTTAAAAACTTTAAAAATGATTAACTTCTGTATACTATAGGACACAATTTAACCTTATTTAACACAAGTATAGTCAAAGAAAGTCAACACATAATCTAATTATAATTTCGACTTAACTGCAACAATAGCAATACAATAAGATATGACTAAACCTTCGCAAACACGATAATTTACAGCCACAAGATGTTGTAAAATGCTATTTCCTATCTTATCAACTTATCAATATTATAATTGTATTACATTTTAATAAAACAATAAATATTGGCACGGATGGTTATAATAAGTAACTAAATTTGGATAGGATTATGTTATTTGAGTTATTTTTCTGAAGATCGGTTTCTTTAATCTTTTGATTGGAAAAAGTAATTCCTATTTTGTAGAATTAAAATTAAAGCAATTTTCTTATTTTGTTATTCATCATTAATATAAAACATCAAATGTTGTGTGAGTAGCTCAAAATTAGCCTGAACATTACCTTTATGAAAAGAAGAATAAGTGCTAATCCCGAATTAAATCTATCTCTGAGCAAAATTTTATACATATACTATTAGCTGTTTGATCATCATGAAAGGATAGAACTAAGAATCTTTCATTATAATATTATTTAATCCGACGTTTTGAAGCTGCTCACCTGCTCCTTTGCTTGCTCTGACATAAAAAAAAAACCGGCCAAGTGCGAGTCGGGCTCGCGCACAAAGGGTTCCGTAGCAGCAAATATAATAAATTACAGTTAAATCAACCTATCTCAAAAACTATAAGAGATACTTTGATCAAACCAAAAATCGTTGAAAGAGTTAATTAGCATGCATCACCTCTATTTTTTTTAGAATTTTATACCCCGTAGTTATAAAAATAGAGGGGGGGGGACATACTTTTTACGACTTTGAGAGCTGATATCTCAAAAACCGTTCACTTTAAGAAAAATGTTTTTTAGAAAACTTTATATCATTTTAAAAGACCTTTCCATTGATACCCCACACGGGTATGTACATCGAAAAAAAAAATTTCATCCCTCAGTTACATGTATGGGGGGCCCCACCCCCAATTCTTTTTTTTACTATTTAGTGTCATATTTTTGTAGCGGTTCATACAACACATATTCCCATCAAATTTCATCACTGTAGTACTTATAGTTTCCGAGTAAATCGGCTGTGACAGACGGACAGACGGACAGACGGACAGACGGACATGACGAAACTATAAGGGTTCCGTTTTTGCCATTTTGGCTACGGAACCCTAAAAAGACGCGTGAAACTCGGGGACTGCCGCGGCCGCGGTAAAGCTATTGCATGCTATGCCTTCAAGCCACACCTCCGCGCCCGTCGGAGTGGGGAGCTTGAGGTTTTTCGTTACTAAATTTCTGGATTCGGTCCCCGCGCTCAAGGCCCGCGATAGAAGCTATGCAATAGCTTAAAAAAAACTTTACAGCGAGTATAGTCACGATTTTAAATGTTCAATACTCTAATAAAACACAAGAAAGTACTAAAACAGGCCTAATAAATAATAGGATACATTACATAATTATGTTTAACAAATAAATTAAGACATAGACAATGTGGATGTCGTAATCATTATCATTTACAAGTTGTAAAGACACACTTTCTTGTAATCATACTGATAGGCTATAGCACTCTAAATTATCTATTGATAGAGTCGATAAATGAATGTTCCTACTACTTCACGTGAATATTTTCCAGTAACTGGTAGTTTTTATCTACTTACTTAGTATAAAATAAGTCGGGCTTTCCTTCCTGACGCTATAACTCCAGAACGCACGAACCGATTTCCACGGTTTTGCATTCGTTGGAAAGGTCTCGGGCTCCGTGAGGTTTATAGCAAAGAAAAGGTGTCTCTGGTGGCGAAACGGAGTTCGCCCGGTTTGCTAGTTAGCTATATAAATAAAAAATGAATCAAATCAACACAAAAAATCGTTTTAATGTAAAGATAGAGTTAAAAAATAAAAAACCCTTTGATATCGTAAAATTATTACATTCACCGATCCTTGATAAGTGTACAAAGTTTGAATTAATCTGTCTATTTAAAGTTCAAAGCCAAAATCGAGTTTAAAATCGATTACATACAAACTTACAAATAAACAGGTGAAGCTAATATAAGCGTGTTAATAAACACAACCCGAGCGGAACCGAGTGGCACAATCAGTATTATAAAGTATAAACAATAGAGTTTTCAGAATCCAAAACATGTGATACAATTGACATAATAATGATGGCAATTGTTCTTCTTAGCCAAGTTATTAAAACGTCAGCAACATAAATAAATACATAATACTGTCGTAAATGCATATTTTTCCAATCTGCCAAATATTTAAATGGGTGTGATATACCGTCACAATTAACGTAAAAGAGCACGTGTAATAAACAATTGTTATGCATAGTTTATTTATAGTGATGTAAAAATAAAAACTATCACGCGACGCCCGAGATTGATCGGAATAATGTTTTGTTGAAACGTTTTCAGTGGGTGTGGATTGTTGACTTGTCTGTATTTATTTGACGTAACTGAATGAAGGGAAAGGAATTGACTTTCATCATCATCATCATCATTACCAGCCTTTGTTCGTCCACTGCTGGACGAAGGCCTCTTCCAATGCACGCCACTGAGCCCGGTCGACGGCCCTCTGCCGCCAATTGTGGCCAGTTAGTTTGAAGTTTTAAGCGTTTGGCGTTGGTTTAACGTTTGAAGCGATACTATTGGTTATTTACAAACACATTCCTCGCTACAATCCTCGCACAGTATAGGTGGAAAAGCACCTTTAACATGTTTTTATTAGCTTCACCTGTGTGTTTGTATATAACATTCAGACAGATTTAATTTAAACTTATTTGTACACTTATTAAGGATTGGTGATAATATAATAATTAATTATTTGTTTGTTTGTGTCATTTATCCCAAAAACAACTCGAATGGTTTGAAGAATTCTTTTTCCATTAAAATGTAACATAGAGCTTTTTGGTTTACCTAGTAACATAGCTTTTTTTAACGAGTTAATCCAGTCAATAAAAGTTACTAGTTATTTTATAAGTATATATATAATTCATAAGGAAAATTGTGAAGATATTAAGACTACCTACTACGTTAATCAAGACACTAATTTTTACACTCAATGGTTAGTTAACTATATCTGTCAACTAGAAGTTAAAACGCAGTCTATTTATTAATTAGTTACTAACTATCTAGCTCGAAACCTTATCTGTCTAGGATGAGTCGTATTTTTGTTCTCGGAGACAATATATATATATCAATAATTATTATGCTATCTTTATGATGCTATTGTTAATATTTCTGAAGCCATCTACGGGGGCCATTAATGAGAAGGTCTTTCCGGTTGAACATTCTCGTCAAATATGATATAATTTACGTATAATACCTAGACAGTAGAACTATAGCTACAATATTGAAGGGTCCAATAGCGCATATAGATCTAAACTTTTAAGAGAAAAAAAAGTGCCATATCATTTTTAATCAGTCCTACGTTGTGGCTTATAGTTAATAGGCAAGTGGCCACTGAAAATATAGGTAGTCTGACATTTGTGGTCGGGCCTTTGCCATCAGTCCACGTAGGTACCAGTGTCGTAAAAAAATGTAAAATGATAGCGTTATGTAGGTTGTCTAGCGTCATCATTTATATAAATATACTAGCGGCCCGCCCCGGCTTCGCCCGTGGTACATATGAAAAATAGATGTTGGCCGATTCTCAGACTTACCCGATATGCACAGAAAATTTCATGAGAATCGGTCCACCCGTTTCGGAGGAGTATGCAGACTAACATTGTGACACGAGAATTTTATATAAATATATACTATTATACATTACTGTTATAAATCATAATTGTAACACCCCAGGTGGTACACATACTCCTATGACTACTCTGCCATAAAAAAAAAGACTAAACTGCAAGATCTCAATACAATAACACGTCAAAACGGGACGCAATGTCAATAAATTAGCCGGTCAATTGGGAAGTGGCGTATTATCCCGTCTTATGTTGCTCTTATTTTTAGATACCAATGCAAAGGGGCTTTTAATATACCTACATATATATAGAAGTGCGTGCCACATTCGTTTGAACTAAAAGGATAGGAAGAAATAGAAATAGATAGGTAGCGAAGAATTCTTGTTACAGTCAAGTAAACAAAACATCTCTTAAACTAAACTCCAGTTAAAAGCGTCTTTGAATCAACCTACAGCTTTTGTACTATGTGTTTTATTATTACAAATATTCCTACTTCAAACATTGGTTTTGTATTTATCTATTTTTCACGATTTTTCCTTATTTATCAACTGTGAAACCATAATGAGTACAACTATTATTTTAAACAACTGTAGAACCCGATTGCTTGATTTATACCGGAATTATTGAAGGTTTATTTATATGACTATATTTGTTTATTTTCTAAATACTATTTCGATCAGCGACTGGGATATAACAGGATCTATTTAATAAACATGTAAATACGATGATGTATGTATTTGCGTCACAAGGTACAAAATAAATGATAGTAACTAGTGACTAATAAAGTTACAATATTGTTGATATGTTATTATCAAAATAGAGCGTTCCATCCGCATAAACAATAAAAATACAACGAGTACAAAAACTTGTAACAGATAACATAATAGGTACCTAATATACTACTTAGTAAAGAGAATTAGCGTTATTGTATTCCAGACCCATATGGTATACTCCACTAGGAAGATATTTAACTGTGACGTGAATTTATAAGTAATTAATTTTTATTAAAACCACTTTCCAAAAATTCTCGGTAGATGCCTTACAATTATTTTTTTGCAGAATTTAGGACATTCAGGTTTATGTAGCATTCCTAATTATAGTTCTTACCTACTAGGGAAAGAATACAGAATTTCCAACAAGGGAAATTCCATAAAACCTCCTTGCTCTCCAAGTGTTTGTTTTCATTAAGAATTACCATACGTTAAGCCAAGCCAAACAACATTAAAGCCAAGCCCGCATTTTCAATCACTTGTAACGTGTTTGAGCTTTGCTGTTCAATAGAACTAAGGGATAATAAATTGTCTATGGAATTATAGCTATGTAGAAACAAATATACAGTTACTATTAGTCAGAAAATTTGCGTAAATATGAAGAGGTGCTTTAAGGATAATTATATACCTACTTTTACAACGTGCGATAGAGTCAAAACTCAAAAATATGAAAAAGTGTTTTATGGATTTCTAAACATAGATATTTTCTTAGACACTTCAGATTTCATACAAATCTACGATTATCAAACCTAGGCTATACTATATCAAATGAAGTAACACAATTTTCAGCTACTTACTCGTAGTTTTTTCTAACCCCACAATTTAACAATGCTACTTATTCAGCGCATTTTTCATAAAAAATATAAAATTACAATCCATTTTATAACAACTAATTAAATAGTTCACAAAACATATGAATTATACATGAATGCAGCATTTAATAAAATCAGTGTGACGATCATCTCTTGTTCAATTGTCTGTAAAACTGCTTCCTACTTCAAACAATCGTAATAATACAAATATTTACATTAACGCACTAAAACTTTTCAACGCAAATAGGTCTTTATTTCCTTTAGATAAGAGCTAGAATAGTGTATAACAATATGGTATATTGGAGCAACATATTTGTAAGCTGTATAAATAATCACAACGATTTCCATAACGAGAATCCTTATCTAGGAAATTGCTTTTCATTATAATATTTTTTTCTATAAATAAATTGGGATTCTATTTTCGATTTTTTAGGGTTCTATTTGTTGATTGTTACTTGTTAGTCATATACGTATATATGAATTAAAAAGTTTTAAAAGTAAAGTGTAATGTCCCGTTATAGGGTATAGTAAATGCATTTCTAATTAATTTTCTTTATCGAATTTTCTTCACGGATAAGTAGAGATCAGCCTTTCTTGCAAGACTAAACTTAGACACCTTGATTCTTCACTCACGTATAAACCATCGTAGTCTTTAGTGATAATACTATTCTAGCTTCACCAAGCTGACCTATCGCAACTGCTTCTGCTATCCATAGGAACATTTTGACTACTTTTTTTCATTGCTATTTCTCGTCTTTTAGTCATGATGCTATAGTATCCTCCTCGCACTCCTCGATAAATATCCACTAAGAAAATAAAATTTCAATTAAAAACAGTAGTTTTTGAGATAATAGCACGTTCCACCAAAGAACCACCAAGACACATACTTTTCAGCTCTATAATATTGAGTAATCGTGTTAGTAACAACGATATTATCTTCCAGCGAACCTACTGGTCGCGTCGTTAGGTTACAACATGGGGTGGACGGCGCCCATCAATGTCAAACTGAATAACACAGAAGAAACGCCTTTGGACAAACTGCCGACATCTGATGAGGTTGCGTGGATGGGATCTCTGGTGTCTGTTGGAGCTATACTTGGTATGTAGAGGCTTTTTAATTAAATTTTAATAAACTGTAGTTTATGGATTGCTATTACAGAAAACTCATTGTGTGAATTATACTATCTATGTTTAGAAAGCATTTTATCGTAATTATTTGTTTTTTTCTTATAGTTTACAGATTACATTTACAGAATCACTCCTACATTTAATAAACATTGTCCAAATTGTCTATTGCTTCTCCAGTGACCGAACTGACCAAACCGACCAAATTCTGACCAAACTGCGTAGCTAATTTTTCCAAATAGATCAATATTTTTCAGACTTACTGTGCGAAATTTGTTTGTTACAATGTTGAAATTTTGCGTCTCTATCCGAGGCTATGGAATGATTTTCTTCTTATAAGTCTACGTATTTTACGAAACGATATAGCAGTATTATATGCACTAATAAACAGATGTTCAATATCTAAAATATCCTTTTCCCAGGTCCCTTCGTCGGTGGTCTAGCCGCGTCTAAAATCGGCAGAAAATGGGCGTTAATGGTGTCCACCATTCCTCTATACATTGGCTGGGTGTTAGTTGCCGTGGCTCAGACCATGGCCTACCTGTTCGCTGCTAGAGTGTTCTGGGGTATTGCTGTGGGCATGGTGTTTACTATATCGCCTATGTATTGTGCGGAAATAGCCACGGTGAGTTACTAGTTAAAGGATTTGGAGCCTATTTTGGGAAGTTCTCTATTTTTAATTAATTTAACATTTGACCATTGGACATAGGTCTACCATTTGCGATATTGACCGTGATTTAATTGGTGGAGAAACTTATTCTATCTTGCTTTTAATAATCCAGGTTTGTCGAAAAGTGGACTCTTGCAAAGAATTCCTTAGCAGTTCCAACGAGAAATGAAGTACTTATTGCATAATAGTACTTAAAGATACATATTATCTCCCTTTACTCTAGAGATAATATTTTGCTTAGTCATTCTTCAATTTGCGTTTTATTTCTAAGTATATACATTTAATACGTGTCCACGTACTTCTTGATCTTATAAATTAACTATTTCCATTTCTTTCGGATCATTATACATATTCACTATTCAGCAAGTATATTTCTAATTAATTATGACGTATTATTATTCTATAATGCTAAATAACTTCGTCAAATGATGCAATCTACCTGACCTATGTTGACTACAATGTGAGGTTAGGAATATAGGTTATGTGCCCGAATTGTAATGAAGGAATGTTAGATTGGAGTCATACTGTTTTTATAGATCAATAATTTAGGAATAAGAAGGCTTGTCTATTCCGTAATTTTCTTGCACTTCCATAAAATACGCGGACGCTTTACCTACTTGTGGATTTAGGATAGCCGATAATTAAAATTCTGAAAGATCTCTCACCGGCACATGTCGTGATGAAATTTATCTTAGGATTTCGCTTTTATCGTAATATCAAACAAAAATATTGTTTATGTATAATTGCGATAAATGGATGAAACAGTCTAAAATCGTATCAGATGCAAATATTATTTTTTTTTTAATTTTAGCATCCTAAGTCATACAATATACCTATGGTCCGGGAGCCAGCAGCAGATTTTATGACCAAGTTCCTCTCAAGCGGTAATTAGTAAAATGCATCAAAGTATAGTATTATGAAGCCTCGTGAACGTCAGCTGGAGCTCGGTTGGGGGGAAGAGCGGTTGTAGCCTCCCGTATCAGCTGACGGTTTTTCCACCAAGATACAGCCAGCTGACATATATATTTATCCACAGTTACATATAAGCTATCATCAGGTAAATTTTTGTTTGAGAGGAAATAACGGAAAATAATTTTTTCTTTAAATTTAACTTTCATGTTCGAGACACCAGCTGACGTATAATACACCATGTTGTAACCAGCTGACTTTTTTTTTTCGTTGAGATATTGGGTTAGCTACAATTTGACAAATTTTTAGCTGAGAGGAAATGAATGAATGAATGTATTTTTTTCCTATGTGCGTGGGAGGCTACAACCGCTCACCCCCCCAACCGAGCGCCAGCTGACGTTCACGAGGCTTTATAATACTATACTCTCATGCGTCTGACGAATTATCTCTTGAGAGGAAATAATGAACCAAATTTGCACCTGGCTCCCTAACCACTATTGGTCCAAGCTTCATACAATTTATCACTACAAAAATTATTTTGAAAATTTGTATAAAAACGATCAATTCCATACAATAACATACTTAATGTTTAAACATCATGAAAATAATAAATTAATGTGCTTTAATCCATTTTTATTTCGAGGGTGTGTGCAGATAAGCTTATCATTACTGTGCCAAGGATCGCCCTTCACCATACTTCTCTCGTTGATAACTTACGTGGAGATTGCATGTAATTTATGCACTTTGATAACCTGCTAATAATAATATATTAAATGAGCATCGTCATAATAGTTGGGACTTTCATAATATTTAAGTACGAAGTCCAGTTGGTCATAGTAATAAATTTTAATTTGTAGTTATAAAAAATGTTGAGGAAAAGAAAAATAAAAGAATCGGCAAGAGTAAAAGTTGAAGTAGGGAATTTATTACACACTATCGTTAATAGCATCAATCATACTACAATTTTTATGCATAACAGCCAATGAATAGGTAGAATAGATATAAGATAATAATTATGACTGAATCCAACTTCCAAGCAAGATACACCAGCTGAATTCAAATCCCTACTTATATCATTTATAAACTTGTAAAATTAACTCTTTCCGTCTGTCTCTTCTTCACGCGTAAAATATAACTGAAGTGATTTGAACGAAATTTGATATAATTATAATTAGAGATCTGAGAAAGGCCATAGGTGATAGGATAGATTTTATTGCGGAAATCCTACGGGAACGGGAACGATACAGGTTTTCCTTCAACTACGAGGACGAAGGCGCGGGTGGAACGCTTGTTTAACACTACTACTGGGAATAATGTAGTTTTCTACTGCTGGAAGAATTCAAATTGCTTCAGATTTTTTTTACAAACAAGCAATTATAATTTTCCTTAAATATATAGATATTATTTCTATCATTTAACAGGATGACAGTCGAGGTGCACTCGGCTCGTTCCTGCAAGCGTTCATCACGCTCGGTTTCCTACTAATCTACGGCATCGGGCCTTATATCTCGTATTCTGCTATCGCGTATGTCGGTACGGCCGCTGTTGCTGTTTTCTGTGTACTATTCTTCTTTATGCCGGAGAGTCCTACGTATTATTTGTTGAAAGGTATGTGCTTCTACTTTAATAATTTAGTTATCGAAAAATATATTTAGATTATCCTAAACTTTAGGATGTTATATTATAAAAAAAATTGTTGTTATTGTTAATTGCTTAAAAAATATATCTAAAGGTAATAGGTATTTAAATATTAACTACGATTCTTCTGCTTTAAACGATTTTTTTTCTTTTCTGTTACTTGTGGTAGCCAAAACGCAAATAGAAACTTACGCTATTAGCTCAGCTATTATTTCAAGTTCGAGAAATTATTTTTTTCTCTATTTGAAGCTTTCTGTAAGAAAATTTCCTCAATTGAAGGTAAAAGTAGTAATTAGAAGTAAGAAGTTCCTAGTTACTCTATTAGAAGTTAAAAGTAAATAGTAAAAATAAAAGTGAAAAGTTAGTAGTATCTGCTGTAGAAGTTACAAGTCTATATTTTTCCCTAGACGATAGAGATTCAGCAGCAGACTGCTTAGCCACAATTCGTGGTAAATCCCGCGCCGGTGTTGAAGCAGAACTCAGCAAATTGGAGTCTGAGGTTAAAGCCTCTTTGGAAAAAACTGCTACGGTAAGAATTTAGATTTTGTATGATGTAGGAATATGCTAGAAATGACTTTGGAGTTTCACTCCTGACACGTGTGCTCGACACACACTTTTTTTTTTATTGTAAATTCAATTATTGGTAGGTAACTATGTTAAAATACTTCAGTAAGACATTACTTATATTATGTACTATAATAAAAACTTTGCTTTTTTTCCTTTAAAACTAGATAAATAAAAACTTTACTTTTTTTTTCCTAGCTTCTAAGCAAAATAAAATTGTTTTTCCTAGGTAATGGATGTCTTCCGAGGCAGTAACTTCAAAGCCTTCTACATATCTTGCGCGTTAGTATTCTTCCAACAGTTCTGTGGTATTAATGCTGTATTGTTCTACATGACCACCATTTTCGAAGCTTCTGGAACATCTCTAGAACCAGCTATAGCTACTATTATTGTTGGTGCTGTACAGGTACGTTTGCCATTTAGTATTTACTAGCGGTCCGCCCCCGTGGTACATATTTCGCAATAAAAAGTAGCCTATGTTCTTTCTCAGGGTCTAAAGATTATCTGTGCCAAATTTCATCAAAATCGGTCCAGTAGTTTATGCGTGAAAACCATACATACATACATACATACAAACCTTTCCTCTTTATAGTTGTTTATAGATAGATGTTCATGTACGTATGAACGTACATGAACATCTACATGAGTACGACGTACATGTATGTATGTTCATGTACGACGGCCAGACTTTTATTTTATAAAGTTAAAAGTTTCTCTGTGTATATTAGATATATGTACCTACATAATTATAATATGTGTTACTTTAAAAAGTTATTTCTAATGAATGTTCGCTAAAAGTTTCTACTGCTATAAATTGTATAGATTAGAATTTTCATTTCATATCTGCTTGGAGAAGTTAAAATTGTTTTGAAAGCAAAAATAATTCAATGGTCTGCAAACTGAACTTTCAAGACATTGCATTGAATATAAATTTAGATTTGCTAATGAAAAATTTTACTTTTTACTTTTTCATCCTATAGAAATACTTCATATAGTGAAGTCCCGTGTCCCATGTCCCCTAGTGGGGTAAGGGGCAGATGCATTATACATCTGTTTCACTGATCGATTTTCTTTAGACACAAGTAGGTGATCAGTCTTCTGTGTCCTGTCAGACCGAGACATTTTTTTTTCAATGCACAAACACTTCATATGATAAGGATAAAATAGAAACATGAAATATCCTTATAATTTGGTTTCCAGGTGGTAGCTTCCTTCATTACACCATTGGTGGTAGACCGACTTGGAAGGAGGATCCTATTGCTCATTTCTTGTACAGGAACTGCTATTGGTCTGGTGAGTTAATTGTGATTCTTGGTTTTAATCATCTTCATATCGTCTTTCGTAATATAACTTTGAACCAAAACATCAATAACCTCAAAAACATCAATTTAATGCTATAAGTGAATATCAAAAATATTTGGGCCGAACTCTTTAGCTATTATACTTGTGCACTTTTATAAAAGAAACGAAAAGAACTTAAAATAATAAAAATAAACAAGTCTAGGAAAAGTTCGACAACGTGTAATATCGGTCAGTAACCTTCTGATAAGAAGTCTCTATTCCTGTAGGATATACTAGATTTTCGCCCGCGGCTTCGCTCGCGTTTTCAAAGGAAAACCCGCATAGTTCCCGTTCCCGTGGGATTTCCGGGATAAAACCTATCCTATGTGTTAATCCAAGTTACCCTCTATATGTGTGCTAAATTTCATTGTAATTGGTTCAGTAGTTTTTACGTGAAAGAGTAACAAACATCCATACATCCATACATCCACACATCCATACATCCATACATCCATACAAACTTTCACATTTATAATATTAATAGGATTTATGAAAGTCTTTATGAAAGTGTTTATGATCTGTCATAATAGTAGTTACAAAATAACTGTACAAAACTTTGTCACCATATTTTTTGAAGTGAAACTTCTTTATCAGGGTTGGAAAAAAATTTAGTGTAACATTTTTTCGTTACACGTGACATTTTTCCGTTACGCGCCATCTTTTACTTATCCCTACCACGCGTGATTCGACGTATTTCTGTAAAGTTGCATATAGTAAATTATTTTTTGAAAAATAAGGTCATAAGGAAGTTTCACTTCTTACGTGTGTACACTAGTACACGCACACATTTTTTTCTAATCACAATGCTCATGTATTTGTATCTAAGAAGACTACTATAGTCTCGCCTCGTGATCGAATTTTTTCTATTCTTTATAAATTTATATAGTCTATACAAATGAAATGAAATAATCACAACAATATTTCAACAGGGTCTCCTCGGCATGTTCTTCCTACTCGCCGAACAACAGAGTCCCGTAGTTGATTCCATCAGTTTCCTGCCAATTCTGTCCCTAGTTTTATTCATAGTAACATATTGTTGGGGTCTTGGGCCATTACCCTGGGCGGTTATGAGCGAACTGTTCCCTATTGAAGTTAAGGCTGCTGCTTCACCTATAGCTACTGCTTTCTGCTGGATCATGGCCTTCCTTGTAACTAGGTAAGTGGATATTTTTCAGGTACATGCCGGATTTTGCGTATAAGAAAATTACTTGGTGAGTATAAGAAAAAAAGCATTAAAAAAGTTCACAGCTGTAGGTCAGGTTATAAAAAATCTACCTTGAAAAAGTAGAATTTTTACTTGTGGCAATGATGTTGAAGTCGTGAACAGCTATGAATTACTTCTTGATCGTAGCAAAAAAATCATTCTAAGTAAAATAAATAAATAAATATATCTTGAGCAGCAGTACCTATAGAGACAGTAGATATGTTAAAATTTATAGAAAAAGTGATTAACAAAATGTAATAAGGGGGCGTCCATAAATTACGTGAGGTGTTTTTTTATTTGATTGCGTGATATTTACCGAAAGCCCTCTTCTCCCCTAAGGTTAGATGAGATTTGACTCGAGTACCTCCCCCCCTTAACCTCTCACGTAATTAATGGACTCCCCCTAAGTTTACGCATTCAGACAATAAATACTTAACGATATACAACCCGTAATGCTATCTAATTCCCCTACAGGTATTTCCCCACAATATCCGACAGTCTGGGAATGTATGTGGGCTTCTGGATCTTCGGCGTGTGTTGTGTACTCGCTTTCTTCTTTACACTATTTGTGGTTCCCGAGACTAAGGGCAAGAGCTTCCAGGAGATACAGGAGATGCTGGCTGGCGGGTGAGTTATTTACGGTTATGGTTATGGTAACCGTTATGGTTATGGTAACTAGTACTTTTACTATAATTGTAACTGGTACTCTTACTTTTACTTTTTGCTAGTACAATTACTCTTACTTATGTGATTGCGAAAGGGTGATTGTGTGTTTGTCTTTCTTGTCACAATGATGTGATTTTAGTATTATTTTGATGTATCTGGAGATAGTAAGGAGTTTCAGATTTAAGATTAGTATTATCTTGATTAGGATAAAATTCAATTTTGCATGTAATATATTTCAGTATCAAGTTCAGAATGAAAATGAAGAAATCCCTTAGTAACGATGATTATTATCTTTTTTTTTTTATTTATATCGATACAAATGATAAAACGACCAATTGACGTAAATAAGTCTCGTATCTGATAGATGTGTCATTTTTCCAATACAAGTTCCAAAAAACTCTGCTGTAGTCCTGATAATACAGAATACTCGTTTCACCTATTTATAGTCTAAACACAGTCAGTTTTATGTATATTATGTCATAACACATAATAACATATTATTCACATATATTAACTAGTTACTCCAATAACAACAGGCTATTTAAAACAAAAACAATAATAACATTTTTTCTCTTCCTTTTCAGAAAACCAAAACCAGAGAAGGCGTAAATAAATCAAATTGTATCCTATCTAGTTGTTTTTGTAAATTTATGTTTATTTGAGATTTGGAGATAGAGAGAAGGATGTGTGGGACCAAGTGTTATTTTTTATCCAATGCGTGCGCAATAGATGCGGCTAAGCCGAATTATAGATAGAGCCGGCTATAAGTGACTAAAAATGGTTATAGTTGACTATAAGTAAGTCTTAAAATGGCTACAGCTGACTATAGTTAATACTTACATACTTATAATGGCTATAGCTGACTATTATTCTTAATTGCATACTTGATAATGACTATAAATGTTACTTATAATAGCCATACATGGCTATAAGTGATCTATCATTTTTTTAATCGGCTATTAGTCTTTTTTTAAAGAGCTTTAGCTGATATAAAATTACTTATAGCTGGATTTATCATGCTACAAATAGTTAAATGATAGTAAATCTTCCTATAAGCTACAAGCTTTAAAATTATTATTTTGATATCTTATCTACTTTTAGCAAATATTTAACCATCACAAACATATCAGCTTATAAAGCTGTGTGTATATTTTAAACGTATTTTATAAGACAATATATTATGTATATTATTGGAATCACTTTTGACGAATTTTTATACTCAGTGACGTTTTGAAACGAATTTAGAAATATTTATGAAATATGTTTTTAGACGACTTTATAATATTACTTATACCAAAGTACAAATTTAAGGTATATAAGTGACTGTTTAGAAATATAAATGAAGACTCAAGGGCATTAAACTTTTTTGGTATTTTCTTTTATAAACCTTTTTTGGATCCCCAAAAGAAATAATATTCTTCGTATATTTCTAAACCAGTTTCGAATGAATGAATTTATTACCATGTTATACTTTTGTACATAAATTTATTTTAGACTGTAAATTGTGATAATCTTTGTTTAAATAAAAATTTGAAACGTTTATATGGCATTTTTATTGCCTATCCTATCCCATATATTTTACCTATAACTATTTATATATATTTTATTTATCATCGATAAAATTAAAAAAACTGTTTGCTACAACTCTAACTCTAACTTTTTGAGTTATTTACCTACTTAAGGCGAATTTACATCAAACGGGCGAATGCTCATTCTAACCCCACTATGTAAATCGGTGACGTAGTATTGCCTTACCAAAAGGTAGTCAAAAACTTAGGTGTTCTGTTTGATCAAACGTTGTCCTGGTCTAATCATATCCAGGAATTGAGCCGTAGGATTTATGCCGCTTCCGCAACGCTCCGAAGGCTTCGTAACTTTTTGCCAATTCCCACTAAAATTATGCTAGCACAATCCCTTCTACTTCCTATTCTTGATTACGCTGATGCATGTTTTCCTGATTTATCAGTATAGCTAACTGATAAACTTGAGCAACTCCAAAATTTTTGTATTAGGTTTATTTTCGGCCTTCGAAAATACGATCACGTTTCTATCTACAGAAAAAAGCTCAAGTGGCTCCCCATCCGTTTTCGCCGGAATCTCCATTTGTTGCAATTACTGTTCCGTATCCTTTTTGATAAAAATAAAATAAATAAATAAAATTATTTTAGTGTAAACAGGCGTAGAGCAGTCTTTGGTTGTTCTTAGTACGTTTGAAAAGATTCTATGCAATGTTCTTATATTGAACAACACTGAATACGAGATTTCGTTTACACTAAAAGGTTACCTCGTAAGGAACTGTGTTTGAAATATTATGTAATAGTGAAATTTTGTTTTCTAAAATAATATCACGAAAAAATGCTCTTGCTCTTGCTTCAGCTCTATGTTCGTTAGATGTAAATGCACCGTTAGATGTAGTTTAGACTTGTGCAATGTCATAATCAGATGATTTCTTACAATTAAATCTCAAAAAAAAACAACTAATATAAAAAATAAACGTTTATTAACACCTTATTTACATACATTTAATTATACAAACAGTCTGAATCTTATCAAAACGTATTATTAGATAAAGTCGAGATTTCTATATTAAATAATTAAGGGCCGATTTTTCAATGCTTGGATAAAACTTATCCGTCCAATAAAGTATTACACGATAATATTAAAATATCACGTAAACTGTCAAATACGAGCAATTAGAATATGTTTTTAAAATGGTAGTTTTATACATTATTCGACGAATAAGTTTTATCCAAGCATTGAAAAATCGGCCCTAAATATATATATTCTTTTACAAATTATTTGTAAAAGAATATTTCCTTTGACATGGTGATTAGTTAGTGAAGAAAAAGATACCTATTTTACGAGTCGTAGGTTCGACTCTTGTCAGGAAAAGGGAAAAAATCTTGATTTTGGTCTATGGGGTTCGATAGACACTTAAATTATAAAACAAGTCAATGATAAAATATACATACATGTTTCGATAAACTTTGGCTGAAAGCAGACCCTAAGGAAAAAGCTTGATAAGTTTGTTAAGAAGAAAGCTATTAAATTTTAAGACACAAATAAAATAAAATTAAAATACCTTAGTAAGGCACATTTAGTTGCAACTTGCAACCCTATAAATTTAACATATGAAGTAGAAAATTTCACTGTAGTGCATCTTTTTTAAAAATAAATGAAAAACCGCATTTGTAGCACAGTAGCAAGTAATACCAATTTTGTATCATTTTACTTGAATAATAAAATTTCGTTCATTCGTTCCCATTCTCCTCAACACTTGACATTGATTGGAAAAGAATAAGAAGATAAAAAACCTTGTTATAAATATTATAGGACATTATTACACAAATCGACCTAGTCCCACAAGCTAACTGTGTCCCTAGCTCAATTAGGGCTTGTTATTAACATTGAGGTATTATTATAGAGAGGACACCACGAACAAAATCTGTGTGACAAGCGCGGCGTCGAGGGGGGGGAGTGAGTCATACACTTTATAGATATTCTGCCTCTTATTACTTATCAATTAAAACCCATCAATGTAACAAATAAATATTGGTTTGAGACGATTGACTCTAACTCGTGTTACAAATAGTGTAGTAGCATGTCCTCTCTAGTACGTAGTACATAGTAAGTCAATGGTTATTAACCACTCAATGGTCGGGCGCTCAAAACATCCTTACAAAAACAGAGTACAACTAACTTGGCGGCCTTATCACTACGTAGTGATCTCTTCCAGGCAACCACGGTAAAAGGTAACGAGCAAAAAGGTACGCGGGACGAGAACAGAAAAAAAAATAATAATAGCAAGAAAAACCAAGAAAAAGAAGAGTTTTTTATCATACAAGCATGTGTCTACATAAATTAATTATACATATCTAAATATATATAATATCATATACTTACATACATGTACAAAGATTATAAATATAAATCTACATAGACGCATACATAAATAAAATAAATAGGTATACATACAAATTATATATACAGGGTGTCCCACTATTGGTATACTAAGCGCGAAGGAACTTGTAGTTTTGCATACACTGATCACGTAAAAAATACTTTTAAAAAAAATTACGTCCAAAATTTTTTGCTAAATTTTTCCTGAAAATCCGTGTTTTCTTCTCTAGCTTCGCGCAGCCGGCATATACCGCTTCTCTAATATGAGCATTTTATCTATGAAAACATAATCTTAAACGATAGCTCACGTGGTGGTGGCAAAGTTGGGCGGCTCGCTTGTTATGGGTGTACACATAGAGTTTTAAGAATTCATCTATATGAAAAAAAAATGCGTCTGGAATTTTTTTATTATTTTTTACGTACTCAGCGTATGCAAAACTATAACCTCCTTTGAGCTTAGTATACCAACAGCGGGACACCCTGTATACATAAATATTATATATTACTAGCGGTCCGCCCCGGCTTCGCCCGTGGTACATATGAAAAATAGATGTTGGCCGATTCTCAGACTTACCCGATATGCACAGAAATTTTCATGAGAATCGGTCCACCCGTTTCGGAGGAGTATGCAGACTAACATTGTGACACGAGAATTTTATATATATAGATATTCTGAAGGAAACACACCGATATTAAATAAAATACCTATATATATAAATGCCATGCATATCTATACATAAATACCACATATTATACTACTACATCCGGTGAAATAGCAAAAAAAATCGTGGCGACATCATCAGCACAGCGACAGAGTTCTACAGAGATCTCTACAGCACAAAAGAGCCAGAAGACACTAGCCACGAGAACCTATGTTACAACAGTGATGGCAACGTACAAAAAAGCCTCCAAATTGATGAAAATGACGTCATTGAGGCATTGAATAAACTGAAACTAGACAAAAGCCCGGGCTCGGATAACCTAGCAAACGAGACTCTAAAGATAGCCGCTCCAATACTAACTACACCTTTTACAATTTTGTTTAACTCTATCCTCGAATATGGCGAGACGCCCACGCAATGGTCTGAATCTAACATAATTCTCTTATACAAGAAGAACTGAACTAAACATTGGACATATCTAATCAGTTGTCGTGTGTTCAAATTGGCGTTGAAATGTAAGTTATTTATTATTATTAGCTTATTCAAGTTTTCATATTTTTATACCTGTTCTTTCTCTCTCTTTTACATGCCAAGTGAAGACTTGGGTTTTCAAAAGATTCTTGTTTCCAAAGAGGCAGTCAAACAAATTTTCCTTAGTGGAGAAAGAAAAGACAAGCCCAGACACTCATTTGTCTTGTCGTATTAGGTAAAAAGAGTGTCTTGGCTTGTCTTACTTGTGCCATGTTTCTGTGTGCTATTTTAGCCTGGCTGAAAGTAAAATATTTTTTTTTGTTTTAGTATGGCTCACAGCAAACCAAGTTCGTCAAAATCGACAGAGTCCTACCGTGTTTTTCATGCTGACTGGGAAAATAAATATTGTTTTATTGAAAGCAAGGCGCATAAACCCATATGTTTACTTTGCTTCACTACAGTAGCTGTTGCAAAAATATATAATGTAGAAAGACATTATAAGCAAAATCATAAAAATTTTGAAAAAGATTATCCCGTCGGTAGTCTAATCAGAGAAGATTATTTAAAGAAGAAGAAACGGGAACTATTCAATCAACAGAATGTTTTCGTTAAAAGGCATGACCAATTTGAATCCATGGTCAAAACATCCTACGAGATTTCTTTGCTATTAGCAAAAAAGAAGAAACATTTTTCTGATGGAGAAATTGTTAAAGAAGCTTTGACAATTTTTGCACAAAATTGTGATGATAAAGGTGTCAAAGCTCAAGCCGATAGTGTTTCACTGTCACGGCACACTGTCACAAGACGGGTGGAGGAGATGGCAGTTGATATTAGCGGTCAGATCCAAGAGATCGTATCAAAATGCAAATATTTTTCATTGGCGTTAGATGAAACTTGTGATTTAACGAGTAGATATCAGAGTTGGCTATTTTTGTACGGTGTGTTGATGAAGATTGGAATGTATTGCATCCCATTATTCCCAAGTAAAAGACATATTTTTAAAAATTAAGGAATGCATTGAAAAAAAGGGCTTACCATGGGATAAAATGATATCTATTTGCACTGATGGTGCACCTGCAATGACTGGGAAAAAAAATGGTTGCGTAGCTTTGTTACAAAATTTCTTGGGTCGAACACTATTTTCATATCATTGTGTTATCCATCAGGAAGCTTTGTGTGCAAAAGACATGAAGTTGGATGATGTTATGGATCCAGTAGTACGTTGCATAAATTACATACGTGCAAAAGCTCTTAATAGACGTGAATTCAGAGCTTTATTTGAAGAAGAAATCGGTGAATATGGAGAGTTACAACTGTACTGCGCTGTAAGATGGCTGTCAAGAGGAAAAATGTTGAAACATTTCTTCAACTTGAGGAAGCAGGTCATAGAATTTTTAGAGGAAAAAGGGGCATTACCTTTGGAAACCGAATTACTGAAGAATACATCCTGGTTGAGTGATCTTGCATTTCTTGTCGACGTTACGGATTACCTTAATATTTTGAATCTTAAATTACAAAGCAAAGATTGCACACTTCCGACTATGTTTACTATGATAAGTGAATTCAAAGCTAAATTAAATCTATTTTTAATGAATTTAGCCACAGAAGATATTGACCTTTTTCCAACACTCAAAGATTTGAAAGAAAACCTCAATATCGTCACTATGAATTGCTCTAAGTACGAATTTAAAATTAGATGCTTATTTCAGTCGTTTGAGAGCAGATTTCAGGATTTTGAGAGTAAAAAACCAAATATCCAAATTTTTATGAATCCTTTCACAATCAGTTTGAGTGAAATAATTAGTTATCCTGCCAATATTCAACTGGAACTCACTGAATTGCAAAATCATTTTGCGCTAAAAAACCTTTTTGCTGAAAAAATATCTTCGAAACCTCAAAATTCTTCAGATGACTTTTCAGATTTTTGGAAATTGGTACCAAAAGAAGACTTTCCTGCAATAACTGACCTGGCTTTGCAGTTCTTAAGTAGCTTCGCATCAACATATGCTTGTGAAAAGGTTTTTTCAAGTCTTACTTATGTAAAAAATAAATACCGCACATCACTAACAGAGCAACATATTTCCGACTTGCTTTTACTATAAACGTCTGATTTGACGCCATATATAAAAAAGTTATTATTATAGAGCAAAAACAATGTCAGAAATCACATTGACCAATTCTGTGTTTGGTCAATGTGATTTCTGACATTGGGCATAAGTTGCTCTTTGTTTTATTTTTCAATAAACAACATTATGTTTTATAATACTGGAGTTTAATTTTATAAGCCTCGCTATAAGTATCTAAAATAGGAACCATCAGTGGCCCGCCAAAGATTTCTGAATCTTCTGTTTGGCCCAACTGTTAAAAAGGTTAAGCAGCCTTGGTTTAGAACAAGCTCTGGCGTTAAAATGGAAGTGGGCAAGACACATAGCACGCCTGCAAGATCACAGGTGGACAAGAAAAGTGTCAGAATGGAGGGGGCCAGTGGGCAAAAGAAAGAAAGGGAGACCTTACAACAGATGGGAGGACGAAATAAAACTTAATAATAAAATATTAAAAATGAAATTAAGGAGTATGATTTTATTATAACTATTTATGGGAGTTCACTGCACCAGCGCTCCTTAGGGCGAGCCGCCTCTGGTGATATGGATCCAGTTGCGAATGCTGTAAAGTATTTTTATGACACAATTTTATAGTTTTTTTTAGAATATTCAGTTTTTTTCTACAACCATAATGAGTTTTTTTTTATTTAAAGGTATTTCTTTGGTATTGTAACCAAAGACCGAGTAGTTGGGGTGCCAGAAGGCACTGCAATACATTTGCCACTGCATAAAAAACGACCACGGTCTTGGCACCCAGAAGTAGCTACTGTATCTAATACGGCTCCGCGGTCTCCACCTCCAAGCTTTCCAGCTCCAGTGACACCAACCCCTTCACCCTCACCAGCAGCGTAAGTAGCAATTTTTAGAATGATAGTTTAGTTAATAATCATTTTGTTCACAGTAAAACTTGTTTTCAGGTTCATAGATAACGAGATGTTGCCGCGGGTTTCTCTAACAAGTTCTCCTGCAGCAGTTCCTTCACCAGCAGCGTACGTAGAAGTGTTTACAATGAATAATTTAGATAATAAACATCATGTTTACAGTTAACCTTATTTTCAGGTTCATAGATTATGAGATGTCGCCGCGGGTTTCTTTGACAAGTTCGCCTATAGTAGCTTTTGATGACAGTGAAAGAATGGAGGAGTCACAGTCAAGAAGTTCCTCGGTGACTTCCAAAGCTGCTGAGTAAGTCGCGAAAGTGATTTTTAGTCTATTTACAGTCACAATGGCTGTTTATCCCAATTTTATATCTGGATTATCATTTTCAGGTCACGCCAGCATGATCATAATGTAACTTTAAAAAAAAGGAAACTGACAACGGATAAACCAATATCCCAATCAGCCAATGTTCTTCCCTTGCGGGAATGGGAAATAGCAGACCTTCTAAATAATGATTACGGTAAGTGCTTTCACAAATTCAGGTGGTTTAGCCTGCAATATTCTAACCAAACTAGGAACAATATTTATATACCTACTCCTATATCTTTGATCATACAGGTAGTGAAGACGATAATGATGACATGGATGATGGTGAGGATGGACCAACGTTCCCCATGTCCTCAGTTCTGCCGCGTAGCCAAAGAGCTTGGTTATACGACTTGATTGAAGAGGAGCAAGTATCTGAAACACAGTCGGTATCGCAGCTTGCGTCCCCACCGGAAGCACAAGAAAGTTTACCATCATTATCGCAGCTTGCATACCCACCGGAGGTATTAGCGCAAGAAACCTCACCATCGTCATTACAGTTTGCAACCTCACCGGAAATTGAAATTTCAGCTCCTACTCATACACTTCCAGCTCTCACTGAAAAACCATATTCTATGTGGGAATTTGACTGGAAGCCTTTTTCCGAACATACTGTTCCACCTCCGTGCGAGCGAATGGAAATATTTGACCAGCCAACTGGCCCAGTACGCTCTTTCCAGACTCCTTATGAAGTGTTTACTGCCATTTGGAGTCCACAAATTTTGCAGCATATAGTTGACCAAACAAACGCCTATGCCCAGTTGATAGTAGCTCGTCAAATGGAAGAAGGTACACTGGAACAAACATCTCGTCTAGCACAGTGGAAAGAATTGACCATTGATGAGTTACTAGTTTACTTTGCATTGTTGATGGCAATGGGACTTTTATTTAAGTCAAACATAAGAGAGTACTGGCAGGCCTCCGTCACTCGCTCAAGGTCGCGCTATAAGCGCCTACCGCACAGTAGGTCGGTACCGACCCAAGCGGCAGTTGGTTGGCACACGCGAGACTGCGCACCCGCGTCACGTTTCCCGCGCTCGCTACCAAGATGCCCGGTTATTGCGATGTGGACGGGTGTCGGGAGTTCGGAGTACGGAGTCGGAGCCACGCAGTAACAAAGAAACTCACAAACCTACCAAGCTACTTTTTATCCACGAGACACATATAGCGGGTCCACGCGGGTGAAACCGAAGGAAACAACTACTATCAATAAGATTTCATTTTTTTTATTGTATAATGTAAACAATAAAAAATTAAGTGTTTCAGCAACTCTGTGTTTAATTTACGCGCTCGGTACAACCTGTGGTACGACAACCCTGAAGTTTTCGTTTGATGACGCAATCACGCGGCGTGCGCGGGAAACTCACTTCTCGGTGCGTGTTCGTAGAGTACATTTCTTACTGCAGCCGAGTTGCGGCGCATTTTGTAGGTAAATATAGCGTAGGTATTTTAGCTTTTGTATGGGAGTGATGTATCTGTTACGAAGTAACTATTCTCTAATCTGTGGTACTGGGCCAGTCAAGGAGATGTTACTGACACACCTAACTTTGGCAAATATATGTCGGTCAACAGATTCGAAAATATTACACGGGTGCTTCATTTTAATGACGATTGTGATCCCCAACGGCGAACTTTGCCCAAACCACAGGCAAAACTTTTTAAAATTGAACCCATATTGAGTCATCTCAACCACAAATTTCAAGAACTCTATCATTTGTCGCGCGACATAGCATTAGATGAGTCTTTAACTGAGTGGAAGGGGTGGCTCGATATAAACCAATTTATCAAAAACAAATCGGCCAGCATTGGGATTAAAAGTTACGAAGTTTGCGATAGCCGTACCGGATATTTGTGGCGATTTAAAATTTACGCAGGTCGAGAAGAGACAGAAGAGCAAGAGATGTCCCCGGTGTCAGGTAATACGTCCAGGATAGTACTGGAATTGGTGCGCGACCTTGAACACCGTGGACATGTCCTGTTCATGGACAATTATTATAATAGTCCTGCTCTAGCTCGGTGTCTCAAAACGCTGGGGTTTGATGTCGTGGGTACTTTAAGACCAAATCGGCAATTTGTACCTGCTGAATTTAAAATGACAAAGACCCAAATGGCACCTGGGCAAGTTTATGGTGCAACTTCTGGTGATGTTGATATCGTAGTCTGGCGAGATCAGAACAAAGTGTGCATGATATCAACATACCACGGGATGTCGCAATTTCAACGAGATGGTAATAAAAAACCATCAGTAATCCATGATTAAGTACAATGTTTCTATGGGCGGAGTGGATCGTAAAGATCAGATGCTATCCATGTACCCCATAGAGAGAAAACGTACCCGGGTATGGTACAAAAAATTGTTCAGGAGGCTTTTTAATGTAAGTATTCTGAATTCGTACATTATTTTAAAAGCAAGTACGAATCAACAGCAACACAGGCAATTTAGGAAAGAGTTGATCCGGCAATTGCTTGATGTGCACTCATCCACGGCGCTGACACCTGTTCCAAGAATGAGGCCCCAGCCTTGTAATTTTAAATATTCGTATTCGATTCGAGTATGGGTTAATTCCTGGACAGGCTGGACGCAGAATCCGCCGATCATGTGTTAAGTGCCATACCCGCACGTTTACACATTGCCCGGCGTGCAATGTCGCTTTGTGCCTGAACAGATGTTTTGTTGAATATCACACATAACCTCGCCACTCAGCTGACTGAATGGCGAGCATTGGGAGAGACCTATGTCCAGCAGTGGACTGCGATAGGTTGACGATGATGATGATGACACATAACCAGGGGCGTACAAATAGAAAATTATATATAGCTTTTAAGTGAAATCTAGTTTTAGGTGCAATGGCACAGTGTAGTTAGTGTCTTGATTTTTTATTTTTTTTATTGCTGTCTATTGTTAACAATAAGATGTACAGAGGATTGCCTTGGCCATATGCCACTTTTTAGAGTATATTTTTTTAGAATTCGGGTTATAGTTTTTGAACTTGTTTTTTTATATCCTATATTTTGGGAAAACAATATATATATATATATATATATATATATATGTTTGAAATGTGTTAATTAAGTACGTTCATTTGATACCCTACACAACGTTATTTAATTTTTTTTGAGAAGTTTATGTCCTCTAACGATAACGACATTGTGGAGCCCAGAGCTAGAAGGCGTCGCGGCAGGCCGAAGAAAAGATGGCGGGATGAACTGGACCAATTTAATAAAGACTGGTCTACAATAGCACAAGATCGTGATTCATGGAAGCGCTTTGGGGAGGCCTTTGCTCAGCATTGGGACACAACAGGCTAATACAATACAATACAATATGTCCTCTAGAGGGCGCCATATTTAATTTATTTTACGTCACATAACCTATAACCTATAAAGTATAAAAGTTGAAATAAACTACATAAATACTCTGAAACATCTATATAAAAATAGTTTTGGCCAGATAGTGCTTGAGAGAACAGGACCCGTATTTCCAATTAAAAGAGGCGTCAGGCAAGGCGATCCACTATCTCCACGATTATTCACAGCTGTTCTAGAAGCGGTCATAAACCAACTTAAATGGGAAAAAATGGGGATTAAGATACAAGAAAATTATATTAGCCATGTAAGGTTCGCTGACGACATTGTTATAACTGCTAACAACGCTACAGACCTAAACAAAATGTTAACAGAGCTCTACGTGTCTAGTAAAAGAGTTGGTCTTAACATCAATATGAGTAAAACAAACATCATGACAAACCATCGTATCATTCCTATCACTCTTGATAATACACCGATAGAATATGTCGATTCATACTATCTAATATACCTAGGAAAACAAATATCGTTTGACAAAACTAATAATGAACAGGAAATAGAGCGAAGAATAAACAACTCATGGAAAAGATACTGGAGCTTCAAGGAAATCCTAAAAAGTAATCTCCCTTTCAAATTAAAAAAGAAGGTTATGGATTCAAGCTTACTTCCCTTACTCACATATGGATGTCAGACTTGGAAATTCACCCGACGTGCAAAAAACAAAATAACAACGTGTCAGCGTAGTATGGAAAGGAGCATTCTTAAAGTACGCAAATGTCAAAAAATACGCCACACCGCTTTAAGACACAAAACAAAATTTAAGGATGCTCTATCATACGCACTTAAGTTAAAATGGAGTTGGGCTGGCCACATAGCCAGAATGAAGGATGACCGCTGGACTATACGCCTAACATCTTGGCCTGGTCCGAAAGGCAAAAGAAAGCACGGTAGACCCCTTTATCGCTGGGCAGACGATATAACGAAAATAACTGGCGAAAAGTGGATGTTACAAGCGCAAAAAAGAGAATACTGGAACAGTCTGGAGGAGGCCTTCACCCTTACTTAAAGGGGTTCTCAAGCTACATATTATATCATAATTTATAAGTCATTACTTCTTATGTATAGCTTATTATATTTTTTAAGTTTAGTTACAGTTTGCAATATAATAATTAAGTTCATTTAACCCTCACATTTAACTATACTTTTTAGCATGTAAGAAACTATTGTGATTTTGAGAAATAAAGGCTTTTTTATTTTTTATTTTTATTTTATTTATTTTATTTAACCTATAACCAGTGGAAAATATATACGCATCCGATGATACCTTACTTGTCAAATTATAATAAGTAGTTTAGAAGGTATGAGGATATAGATAACCTACATATGTATGTATACCTACATATGTATGTATACGTACATACATATATACCGGTCAAAATTTCGGTAAAAATTAGCTTTCCGGCTTGCGAGTCACTCGAAATTGCAAATAATGTCAAAATCGAAGTCGATCCGAATTTCGTATCCATATTTTCTAACCCGTAATGGCGATAGCGCGCATGGTGATTTTGATACATTTTCTGTCTTCAAATAAATAATATTTTTATATGAGATGTGGTATTTTTTTTACTTTTATCCTAAATTCTAAAACAACATTGTAAAGTATAATATAAAATAAATTTGAATCATATAAATGTTTGTGTATCAGTATTATCACATGTTTTAACAAGAAAATGGTGAAATATTTCTTTGTCTGCAACTTCAACTCATTATTTTTAATTGAATTTCAAATATATAAAAATGAATCGCAAAATGTGTTGGTAAGCGCATAACTCGAGAACGGCTGAATCGATTTCGATAATTCTTTTTTTATTATATTCCTTGAAGTACGAGGATGGTTCTTATGTAGAGAAAACGTAAAAATGTACCACGGGCGAAGCCGGGGCGGACCGCTAGTTTCAAATTAAAAATACGATGTAAATAATACTGTCTTAATGGAAATTTCACTGGAATTACGAGTAATTCTTTTATTTTTTATAAGTGTTTGCCATTTTTGAGAAATCTTCATTACAAGCCGATTGCGCGCCCGCAAGAGTACGCGGGAGTACCCGCGAGAGGCCAAACCAATGACCACGTAAGGATTGAGCGCCCGACCGTTGAGTGTTGACCGTTGTGTGATTAATATAAAATATGACTTTTGCACCACATATTTATTTGTTATCTCTAATTACAGCCAATTTATTGAGGTACTTTGTACAATGGCAAAGGAAGTGTAGTCCCACATTTTCATATGAGGTATGGGCCAGATGCATTTCGCAATTTTTGTTTCTCTTGTTTATTATTTACGAGTTATCAAGTGAAGTGTTAGTATTTCGAGTTAGTTCGATTCTTTTTTTTAGATTTAACTACCAAACTCAGGCATTTTAGGTATAAAATCGACCAGAACTACCAATAATCAAGGCATTCCAAGGCAGTGGAAAAACTCTTCCGCAAACTCAATTTTCTACGCAATCTATTAAATAACACTTTTAATATCATCTCACGCGAACTCTTTACAAATTTCATCCATTGCCGTCAGCACATCGCATATACTAGCCGCGTACACCCGGATATCGTCATCTTTCGTGATCTTTAGACTGGCACAGTACAATTTCTTATTTAACTCTGCTATTTTCTCATAATCCTTGTTTGTTTTCGATCTGCAGTACTGTATTATACTTTTTAATATAAAGTGTAATCTGCTTTCGTATAGAGCTAATAGGCTCTGTTCATTTCTGAGGCTTTTGTCATCACTTTCGTCGGGTTTTTGTGTATCTTTGTCTTCTGGATCTCGGTTCTTTAGCAGTCTCATTATGGAGTGCGATTGTCGGAGTAACTCTATGGCCGTTTGCAGCGATTTCAGCTTTAGATTCGGTGATACTGTAGACAGAGAAATAAAATTAATTAAAATTTGGGTGACTAAATAAGTGCTTAATTATATGCAATGTTTACTGATACACTATTTTTAAGGATTTTCGGTATAATATGAAAAATATCACATCATTTTTTAGTTCTAACCCAAGCAACTCTTTAAAATAATTTTAGTACATAATAGTAATACCAATAAATCTTTAGATTAATGTACTGCTTACTTTTTACTAAACTTTGCTAATCTATTCATAATATATTTTAACTGTCTGATATTTGAATCTGTACAATATTTACATGTATCTTTTACAAATAAACCTTAAAATAGCAAACGTGATATAGGGTCTAGATCTAAGACATTCCTCTTTTAAAGCCCTTTCGGTCATAAAACACTAAAACTCAATTAAATAAAGAATCTCTCTCATACAAATATTTAGCGATAAATTTATTTACATATGAATTTATCTGCAGTGTAATTAATCTAATCTTAAATGTTTATTTTCCTCAGCTGATGCCAACTCACAAGAAAACACGTAACATGTATGGGATTATCTTTCTTTACACTTATTAACTGAATTCGTTAAATGAAAAATAAAAGGAATTAAGCCTATCCTACTAATATTATAAATGATAAAGTTTGTGAGGATGGATGTATGTGTATGTGTATGTATGTTTGTTACTCTTTCACGCAAATACTACTGAATCGATTACAATGAAATTTAGCACACATATAGAGGGTAACATTGATTAACACATAGGATAGGTTTTATCCAGGAAATCAAACTAGTTTAAGCTTAACTTTTTGACAGAAAAGTTAAGCTTAAATGAGAGGAAGTGTTTTATACATATATGCTGGCGTCTGCGGAATTGCTCGCATGGTTAAATTTCAACCCTTAAAAGGTTAGTTAAATATAACATTTATCCATTCTCACAATCTTTTACGTATATAATAGTTGTATAGTAGTAATCCTCAATTTAAGGATGTATCTATTTCTAGGCAGGATCTAAAAATATCTATTGATTAAATTCTCCATGAGCCAACATAATGATTTCGCGTCTCTCAATCTTCTCAAACAATTAATCAAAGGAATTCAAAGACAAATATGTAATTAATAAAAATAAACGTTTACATAGTTTGTGTGTTATAAATATTTTAATTACAGATCAAATATACTCTGTGACTGTATAATATTATCAACTGATGCCAACTCAAAAGTGACAACGTGGCAGAAGATAAGTTTATTTGCATTATATCTAGTTACTTTAATGTAAAATCCAGATTTTTTTATCTTTTTCTAATAACGACACACGATGTCGTTGCGATGCGATCGCTATACGATATATCGTTTCACGAAATCGTGTCGGAAAGTCGGTTTCATGTTATTATTTATGATAGGTCTCGCAATTACTAGATACATTCCGTTTAGCTTATCTGGCAGTTAAAAATATATACAAAATATTTTTTTATATTAAGTTCAAAATATACTGTAAAAGAACAAAGTACAATTAACCAATACATAAGTGAATGAGTAGGTGTAAAGGTGGAATAATTCGTAACTGCGTGCGCGTGCATCGTGCAGTGAGTCGGTGCGAGTGGCTGTACCTAGTGAGTGTGTACCTAGTGAGTTGGTGCTAGTTAGTTTGTACATAGTGAGTTAGTGCGAGTGAGAGAGTACACTGAGTTGGTGTGAATGAATGTGTACACAGTGAGTTGTTGCGAGTTAGTTTGTACACAGTGAGTTGTTGCAAGTTAGTTTGTACATAGTGAGTTGGTGCGATTGAGTGGGGTGAGTGAGTGGGGTGAGTGAGTGGTGTGAGTGAGTGGGGTGAGTGAGTGGGGTGAGTGAGTGGGGTGAGTGAGTGGGGTGAGTGGGTGGGGAGAGTGGGTGGGGTGAGTGAGTGGGGTGAGTGGGGTGAGTGAGTGGGGTGAGTGTGTATACCTTGCGCATGAGCCTCCAATGCGGCCACGTGCTCGAGCCGAACAGTGAGGAACATGGCGGCGTCCTCCAGAGCCGCGAACTGTATCGCGGCTCGCTCGTAGTTCGTGCACGTTGCGTTCAATAGTGTACGCCGTTTGGGACCGTCTTCTGTTGTTATCCTGGGGGAAATACGTGGGATTGGGGTCAAATGTTCGTTGTTGGCACTAGCTGTGCAGCGCGGTTTGACCCGCAAACGATATCGAGGGATAAATTAAGTATATGTAGATTTTGTTATTCGTAGATTGTTTTATTTTTATATCACTGCCAAGTATCATCCAAATCCGTTAAAAACCTAGTGGTTTTCACGTGACATAAAAACAAACATATATCCATACAATCTAACTTTCACGTTTATAACGTTTGTAAAAAGCATGGTTACATTTTGAACAAAGATCCTAATTACATTTGACATTTTTCACTAGTACAATCTACACTTTACAATCTCACATAAGTTAAACAAATAATTAGAAGTTATGTTTTTTCGAAACCAAAAAAGTAAATCTACAACACAATCACAAAGCTATAAGTAATAAAATAAAAAGTCAAAGAGTTTTTAAAAATGAAACAGTTTTAGACGTACATTAAAATTATACAAAAACGACTTACCTATACTGCGAGTGATATAGAGATCCCAATCTATGATGAATCATGGCCGCTCTGAATTGGTATAAATACTGTCTTGGTCCAGGACTTAAGAGACAGTACTTAAGCGCGTGTTTAAACGCTTCGGCTACTTCTGTGACCTCCTGTAATAATATTTTGTATATGAGTCCAGGTTTTATTGCTATTTATAATATTTATCTCTTTGGATTTAGCTAAAGCTTTTGATTCTGTGACTCAGATTATGTTAACATTCAAATGGATGTTAACATAATCTGAGTGAATGGATGAAAATTTTAGAATAGGAAACCCTGAATACGAGTTGATAATAGGCTATCCAACAAATACAAAACAATAAATATAGATAAAGACGAGAAGATCGTGCCTTACAACTTCACATCTGAACATAATAGATATGGTGTACCTCAAGGGTGCCTACTAGGACCATTCTTATTTCTAATCTATATTAATGTCTTGTCCAATATAACGAAATAAGACTTTATTTCAGGTAATTCTTTCACCGAGACACGAAAATTGTGCCCAAAACGTCTTTATTCGTTTTCTTTTTAATTTATACAGGTAGAATTTCGTGTGTATGATAGTTGATATGTGCAGTATGATGTCATATAGAGCGGTAGGCGGTAGCCGTAGAGCTGTAGCTGTAGAGCTATATCCGTAGCGCTGTATCCGTAGAGCTATATCCGTAGCGCTATATCCGTAGAGCGATATCCGTAGAGCTATATCCGTAGAGCAATATCCGTAGCGCTATATCCGTAGAGCTATATCCATAGAGCGATATCCGTAGAGCTATATCCGTAGCGCTATATCCGTAGAGCTATATCCGTAGCGCTATATCCGTAGAGCTATATCCGTAGCGCTATATCCGTAGAGTTATATCCGTAGTGCTATATCCGTAGAGCTATATCCGTAGAGCTATATCCGTAGAGCGATATCCGTAAAGCTATATCCGTAGAGCTATATCCGTAGCGCTATATCCGTAGAGCTATATCCGTAGAGCTATATCCGTAGCGCTATATCCATAGAGCTATATCTGTAGAGCTATATCCGTAGAGCTATATCCGTAGCGCTATATCCGTAGAGCTATATCCGTAGCGCTATATCCGTAGAGCTATATCCGTAGAGCTATATCCGTAGCGCTATATCCGTAGCGCTATATCCGTAGCGCTATATCCGTAGCGCTATATCCGTAGCGCTATATCCGTAGCGCTATATCCGTAGAGCTATATCCGTAGAGCTATATCATTTTTTTTTAATTTTTTTTTTAACTTTATTAAATCTGTAGAGTTGTAGATCTTTAGAGACTATAAACTCACGTCAGCATATATATGCGGTGAGTCCTGCATCAACACAGCACGAGTGTAGAGATGGCAGCTAAGTTCCCACCGCACGAGCTCCCACACGGGCGCAGCCCCACAGAGCTCCCGAGGCCCGAGCAGCCGTAGGGCTTCGCCATACAGATCTTCTGCTTGGCTGTAGAGACGCCGCTTGTCCGCACTGCAAGAGAAATTATTTATTGAAGTGAAAACTTCCTTAGCGGCGTTGAGCACTTTTTCTGTAATGGGTATAAAATCTTAAACTCGCGTCAGGACACGTGACCTGATCGAAAAAGCGTAAGACGGATACCATTCCAAAATATCAAACATGCTCAACGTTAATAATCAAGTTTTCACTTCTGCCGGCACTCCCGGAGTGCAATCCGTCTTTTATTTATTTATTTACTCTTCAATAAAACTATACATAAAAAACTTATTAGGAGTTAGTGTGTTAGAGGGATAATTTTGTCGATAGGTATTTGTAAGCATGGAAATGTAAGTGGCAATTAATTTTACGATTATATTAACGTACTAAACAAGACATAACAAAAGTTTATCACTTCATTAATTTATTAAATATGTACTAGTTCGGTCAGCAGACGGTGTTCTGCTCTATCGTCTCGTTTCTCTTAACATTAACTTTAAAAAATTCTAATTAATCTCGAGTTTTACGCTCAACAACACATTTGACGTTGATATTATAACTATCTTTCCGCACGCGGCTTCACCCGCGTTTTCAAAGAAAAACCCGCATAGTTTCCGTTCGTGTGGGATTTCCGGTATAAAACCTTTCTTATGTGTTAATCCAAGTTACCCTCTACGTGTGTGCCGAATTTCATTGTTATCGGTACAGTAGTATTTGCGTGAAAGAACAACACACATCCATGCATACATACTCAAAAAATTCGTATTTATAATATTAGTAGGATGGGATTTCGAAGATATAATATGGTACAAAAAACTACGGTAAACTATGGTACTAAATACTCACTTAAAACCGCCCTGTTCACAGTGCGCCTTAAACCTTATGTACCTCGCCTTATTACAATACAAAAGTGCCAAATTAGGAACGTCGTTCACTTGTTCAAATATGGCGGTCGCTTCGTCCAAACACTCCGCGGATTTACGCGACATTGAACTGAATTGCTTGAGCAATAGCTTCGCTTTTGCACTGTCCTGTTCTTCTTCTTCTATGTATTTCATGTAAATCTCTGGAAGAAGTAATTAGAAGGTAAGTCTGGTGAATCACTACATAGTATAAAACAAAGTCGCTTTCTCTGTCCCTATGTCCCTATGTATGCTTAAATCTTTAAAACTACGCAACGGATTTTGATGCGGTTTTTTTTTTAATAGATAGAGTGATTCAAGAGGTTTTAGTATATAATTTATTATGTTTTCGACAAAGCGGGCGAAGCCGCGGGTGGAAAGCTAGTATTTTAATATTATTTTGTTTCAATTTTAGCAGTATGAGATTTTCCAGGATTGTACCTATACCTTTTAGGTAGTAAATGTTATACATTTAACATCAAAACAAACTAATTTTTAACATCAAATGAAATGTACATTCGGTACATTTCATTTAAGAATTATTGGTTTTTTTTTCAGATTGAGATTTTCCAGGTTTGTGCCCATACCTTTTAGGGCGCAAATGTGATACATTAACATCAAAATTAACTCATTTCTAACACCAAATACAATGTTGCTCAAACAGTATGCTTTAAAAATACCCAAAGTAAAGTCACATGACCATGCATACATCTGTTGCACTGATCGATTTTCTTTAGGAACAAGTAAATCAGCCTTCTGTGTCCTGTCAGACCGACACATTTATTGTTTTTTCGTCTCCACCGGGAATCGAACCCAGGACTATTCTACGGTCACGCGTTAAACAAGGAGGCGGTTTAAAAACCCACCTACAACAAAATACAACAAAAACAACACCTTACAACACAACACCTAAAATTAAACACCACAACATACATACGTTGTCCATCGTTCATATATCTGACAGCCAGCTCGTTGCACACAGAAGCCAGACGCCTCAATAACTCCCCACGTTTATGGAAACCCCCTGAACCCCCTGAAGCCCCTAAATTATCGGATGAATCAGAACCCCCTTGACCCCCCGCGCCCGCTGCTCGTCTGTAGTATAGGCAGGAAGATAACATAGCTTCTGTTTCGCTTGTTGGGAAACTTATATCTGTAATTTTAAATTATTTTGTAAGTTAGATTCAAGGAATATGTGGTTTAGTAAAGGCATGATTTTTAACTGTATTCGTTGCACAACTCTAAATAGGTAAGTTTACTGAAAAGCAATTTCTTACTCGACAATATTTTCAAACATTTTTAGACTATAACGTTTATTGCTATAGAAAAAATAAGATTGTGCTTTCAAAAAATTAAGATATTGTTTGTAAACCTAACCCCAGAATTTTACATGTACTAATTTTAATGTTATCCTAGTCGGCTCATTTAAAAATAAAAATAACCACACTCTCTCACTCACAATCTCCAGCCCATTTAAAAATATTAACAACTAGACTCACAATCACCTATTGAGAGGTCATCAAAAAATATCCAAGCGGCATTTAATGAAATTAACACCTTTTTTCGCGGCCATAATGTTTAAAGTGAACTGTATACACTCATTAGAAAACTCTGCCTAATACATGCTTAGGCAGAGTTATTCTTCGGACAATTTTTAACCGTGATCGTGAGTCTTAAGTTTTAATTTCCATATAACAAAATTTACCTAAATCGAAATCCTCACACGGTTCATCCTCAATCTCTTCAACCATATCATTTTCGATCTCCATTTTGATCCTAACATCAATACCATGGTCCGTTTCAAACTGTTTCTTAAACTGTTCCAAACTAGCCCAATGTTTGCTTAACTGAAAGAAATTATCCCCCACACGACCGATCAAGCAACTTGCATCAACCACGCGACTTTTTATTATCATACTACTTAATAATTTTTGGCATTTACTAGCCATATCTATATATTTTAGAGAAAAACCGTATTGTTCATGCGAATAGCTGTATTCAGCTAACGTTGCGTACGCAAGACATAATTTCTCATACAGTAACGTTTTCAAATGTAACTTCCACGCGAAATTATCATCTCTGTTTGGTTCGTGCCATGTTGGTAGTGTATTCTCTTTTCGTATTAAAATGGCGTTTTTATCCACATTTGAATTCACTTCTATTAGGTAATTTCCTGATTTCTCTGATTGTTTCCTTTCGCGTTTTCTGCGACGGTTTCTAGATACATGTTCTTTTGCGTCTTTCTTTTTGATCGGTTCGTAACTCATTTTGATTGGTTCGTATGGGTTCGCCATTTTTGGGTGTTGTTCCTCGATTATTATTTGCTGTTTGAGACGCTCGCGCTCTTCTTCCTGCGAAGTTTAAATCTATACTAATAATAATATTATAAAGAGGAAAGGTTTGTATGTATGTATGTATGGTTTTCACGCATAAACTACTGGACCGATTTTGATGAAATTTGGCATAGATAATCTGTAGACCCTGAGAAAGAACATAGGCTATTTTTTATTACGAAATATGTACCACGGGCGAAGCCGGGGCGGACCGCTAGTGTTGAATAAAGTCATTACTGGGGTATACATAAGCGTGCTATTTTGCAGCCGTCTTGCTATAAAATAATGACACTGATATAAATCATTTGCTTTCGTATATATAGTTTTGAGTTCCAGCTAAATAGCACACGTGTAAATCGTACTTTAATCTTAATTTCATCCACATTTCTGTAAAAAAAGTGCGTGTCGAAGTCAGAAACTCAGACCTACTAAAGACATTTTAAGACCCTAATAAATAAATCAACATATTAAAATTAATCTTTAAAATTTAAAGAAAAGCATCCATTAGTATCATACCTTAGACTTATCAATGGTAAGATGATGCAGAGCCAACAATCCTTTCAGCGCATGTGTTAAGGCGCGTCCACACCGCTCCGGCACTTCCAAACCGAGACCTTTGCTCTCACTTTCTTTGGATTTCTCGTCCTGTAAATATTTATATTAAATTAAATTAAATTTTTATTGTATAAAGATTTTTTTACAATAAGGGCAAAATTATATATGGGGGTAGGTGGTAATTTTTAAAGTGAAACTTTTATTACATCGTCTCAAACTTTTTGGTCTGTGTAGCGCATGTCGCGTGTATCGCGGCTGCCGAGTAGGTATACCTACTCGGCAGCCGACCGTCACGCGACATGCGCTACACAAAGCAGTGTTCGGAACCGTTCGAACAGTTTCACTTTTACCGTGGTTTCATAAAACCACACAACATTTTTTATTATATTTATAGGTCTATGTATTTAAAAGTTAATACAGTTTTAACAACAGCTTTGAAAGTTACGAGATACAAAAAAAACATATTAAAATCATCAAAATAGTGTGTTTTAAACAATATTTAGTTCTTGTTGTATTTATTAATAAAATAACGTAAAATAAATTTGCATATCTGTTAAATGGCTATCAGAAATTTAAATTGATAATAAAGTTATTGCAAATAAAAAGCAGGTGTACCACAGGGCTACGTATTTGGCCCTCTGCTATTTATAATCTACAACAGTGACAAATTACTAGAATCTAAAAATTAAACTTTAAGAAATACTAAATCTTTCAAAGATATATTAAAAGAACTCACAGTAGTAGAATTTGCAGGTCTATGTCCAATATCCCTTAATGCCAAACCTCTGACTTGTAAAGCGAGACGGTCCTCACTTGAAATGTCTTCTACGTTTTCATTGGTCTCAAATGTTTCTTTTTCTTTTTCTTTCGCCTGAAATTATATTATTACTGAGTATTTTTTTTTTTGACAATATCTGTCTGTTGTATATTTTAAATGAAGAATATCGAAGATTTATATATTTGACCAATACACGATTTAAACACTTTAAGAAAGTTAAAAGGCGAATATAAATTTAATTTATACAAATTCAGTTCAAGAAAGTAAATTTCTTATTATACTTATTTCATCACCTATTCCTTAATCATTCGTACTTACCTTTTCACCATCATTTTCCTTTTCAGTAGTGTCATCCTTTTCACCCATATTGCTATCTCGCTCGGACGCATTTTCAAAGTTTTCTGCGTAACTTTCAGCCTCGTAATCAGATTCCTCGTCGGAATCTGAACTTTCATCTGTGTGGAAGTAATATATTATGTATTAGTTTGTATTGTATGTATGTTTGTTGTTCATTAAAACCACTGGACCGATTTCGATGAGACTTAGGATAGGATAGGATTGATTCAGTTTATGTATCAGAATTTACCATAAGTTATAGAAAAACATAACTTATGGTAAATTCTGGTTATAGTATTTTTCCGTATTTAATCAATTTTGTTGTATGAGTGCTTTAGTTACTTTAAGAAAAAGTTTATCTGAAAAAATATTAACGACACTTGACTGTATGTGTTGACATTTTGCAGTGAATTCTGTAATGAAATTCAAGTAAACCTAATATAAACTTAATATGTACATATCCAAATCAAAAGTATCAACTATTTTCAACTGCTACTGCAGCATAGACATACCTTTAAACTCCGGATTAGCAGGATTGGTAGTAGCGGGCACATACAAATCAGACAACATGTAGTACGAAGACGCTATTATTTGCGGATATCGTTCCGCTTTCAACAGTTGCACAACGTGGCCCAACAGTTGGCGGACATGTTTCGATCTATTCATCAACCGCATATTCCTTGCCACTCTATATAACAACATTCCCACGGGAGTTGTGAACGGATTGTCCATACTATCTGGACATAGTGAGGTCAGATCATAAAGTTTAACAACATCATCATGTGGCCCTTTAAACAACCAATATGTATGTCCAGATTTGGTAGCATTCGACTTTAAAAAGGACAATATATTTTGCGCTACGTTTCTTATAACTTTCGGTGAGAATTTTGAATTTTCCATGTTTGGCAAGTCCTCTGTCTTCATTGGTTCGTATTTTTGGACTATTCCATCTAAATGGTAGCACATAAGGACTTCAGGAACGTTGCACATTAGGTTATCCAGCCAATAGTCTATTCCAGTAAGAACATTTATTGGTTCTCTAGCGTCTCGGAGTCGTAAGGAAACACATGGCCTGTCTTTATCCCCGAAAATGGGCAAATTGCTGCCAATTAGCATGTGTATATCTTCGAATGTCCAGAGAACGTTACGATTAAATGCTTTTTCTGCCGGTTCTTCGGGGCGAGTTTCGGGTTCGGGCAGAAATGGTCCTGCAATTTTTTGTATAATGTATATCCTTGTAGGAAAAATGTTGGAAAGTATTCTGTTGTAACTATTTGATTTTACGCGAGTATTACAAACTTAGAAATTAAAGATTTTTTTTAAAGGATTTTTAACATAATTGGCGTGCTCATGCTCGCTATAAAGTGTTCGAAATATAAAATACATCAGGTTTAAAATCCATTTAAAATTGTTTAATTTCCAGATATTACAAATATTTTTATTAAAAATCTTTGTTTTTCTTCTGATGATGAATAAATCAAATTTGTATGCCAAAGAGTACAAGTTCAATTAAAGATAATATTTGAAAAAATTGTACTTATTAGAAAAACTTCAAATACTTACCTAAACTTTTACCTACAAAAAAAATAACACTAATAAAAAAAATACGCACCAGTTAAACACATAGGGGTATGGGGCAAAGTGGCCGGCAGTGGTTGGGGCCGTTCCACCACACTGTGGGACAGAAACTTGTGCGTGAGTTGGAGAGAACTGGGGCTCGGGGCGGGGGTGAGGGACATACGCTCCTGGGGACAAAAATTACCTTTTTAACGAATTATCGGCCACCTTCTTTTGAATTTTCAATATACTTTCTCATTTTAAATCTTAATTTTCAAACAAAACTAAATGTTATACTAGCTTTTCAACCAGGCTTTACTTGCATGGTCTGGGTTATAGTTTAGGATCCTAATTATATCTAAAAATCCACTGTATACTATAATTAATACATTGACAAATAAACTCACAGTTGTCTATTCAAAGGTCGTAACAAATATCCGAAAGGCGTTGTCGAAAACATTCATTCTTTATTTCGTAATACTTAAAGTCTATTTTACACGCTCATTAGAAACTGTGCAGGCAGAGTTTTAATTTGGACAATATTTTTCTTGTTGCTTATTTTACCTCTATCTTAAAATTATAATATAAATACAATCTGTCGCGCTATGGAAGAAAAAAAGACAAATAAAGCTATTGCATTCTATGCCTTCAAGCCACACCTCCGCGCCCGTCCCCGTGGGGAGCGTGAGGTTTTTCGTTACAAAATTTCTGGATTCGGTCCCCGCACTCAAGGCCCGCGATAGAAGCTATGCAATAGGTTAAAAAAAATTTTTCACATCAAAATAAATCATACCTTCTCAGACATAGTTTTCAATATATTCTCATAGAAGAAGTCCTTAAGCCACGACCACTCCGATTTCATCAGGTAATCGTACACGTCGAAGTCATCAAGAAGCAACGTGTTTTCCACGCGGTGCACCATCATGCTGACCTGATGGAAAATTTAGAAAATTTGGTACCATTTTTATTAATGGGTGTGTGTGAGTGTATTTTTTATTCCGCTACAGCTGGGAAAATTTTAATTTATGAGCCCATTAGTTCACTCGTTATACTTTAAAAGGGAAATGGTAAGGGTAATCTAATATTAATTTATTTATGAAATAGAAATAAGTATAAGAGGTCACCAATCCTTGTAGTGGATAATTTACACATTCGTGTGAATAGCGAGGCGAGTAACAAACACATATGCAGTGCATTCACTATTTGCCTGGAGATTTGTGTATACAAATATATTAAGATGGATTTTTCTGATGGTAGAACTGTAGTATGACATTTGAAGATAAATTTTTAGTCGAGTGTTGATGCAAATGGCAAACACAAATGTGTAAATGCACAGTGACATTGGGAAATCCTCAATAAAGTTTTGGTTAACTGTTCTATTCAAGGTATGATAGCAGACTACTTACAGTTCCGTTAGGTTGGTAGGGCAGTTTTAGTAATTTCTTGATGCATTCGGCGTCTGATATCACGTCCACCTCGCCAACACAGTCCGGGAACATGTGCGCCATTCTGAAGCTAAAATAAACAAAAAAATTGTAAGTATATAACCATAACGATATAGGCAATGTTGTATGTGTGTGTCAAAGATTTTGGTAACCAAACATCAATCCATACTAATATCATAAATGCGAAAGTAACTCTGTCTGTCTGTGTGTTACTCAATCTTAACTACTGAACCAATTTGCATGAAATTTGGTATAGAGATATTTTGATACCCGAGAAAGGACATAGGCTACTTTTTACCCCGGGACATAGGATAGGTTTTATTCCGGAAATCCCACGGGAACGGGAACTATGCGGGTTTTTCTTTGACTGCGAGGGCGATGCCGCGGGTGGAAAGCTATTATTTCATATTTACTGTTATATAGAGATTAGCATAAAACATATTAAATAGTAAATTAAACAGTTTCAATCAATTATAATTCTTGTATATTCATTCTCTTATCGCTAAAAACTATTTGTATGACAATTTAAAGTACATATCATCAAAATCACTTAATCCAGAATCCTTGATAATTTAACGAAGAGGTATGGTTATGTAAGAGAAACAATATTTAAAAAAAGATTAAGCAAAACATTAAAATATTTTCAGAAATACATACCTTGACAACCCCTTTCCTCTAGTCAAGATCTGTTTCAGGCCATACGTATCTATCCCCCCCCAATTCGATGGGGGGAGGTTAAGGTCAGTGTTACATTGCAACCGTGCATAGCCCACTGGACTTTGGAATGCTGTGAACTTCACTACAGCTGTCGATTTTACACCAGGGGATGGGCTTCGGTCCTAGAAGATATTTGATCAGTATTAAAAATTGTACAAGTTACAAATTTAAATTGCAGTACAATAGCACTGTAAATAAAAATCTATCAGACTTCATAGGGAATATGATCTACTTATGCAAAAAATAAAAAAAAAAATTCTAGCGGTCCGCCACAGATTCGTCTGTGGTACATGTTTACATATTCTCTCCATAAGAACTTTTCTCATACTTAAAAGAATATAAAAAATGGCAAGGTTCAGCTATTCTCGAGATTTGCATTTAGCAACAAATTAAGCATTTCATTGATTTCTTTGATTCATTTCAACCAAAATGTAAAAATAAACCAACCGAATAACTAACCTGGCGTCAGAAATGATTTATTGTTTTTAAACACAGCTGTTATGTAAATACTAAAATAAATATATCTTCCGTACAAAAAACATGAAGTAATCATAAGGTAAAAGTAACATAAACATATAAAAGCAAGTTCGTGCTTTCAATTCATAAAAAATGTATGGAATTATTCTAGAAAATATTCTTTGAGTTTTATTATGCCGATTGCCGTGTATCGGCGTAATAATAAACAATGTGAGGTTATTTACCTTATTTCTTTTATATTCATTTTCATTATCGCATTCTTCCATTTTTCGCTTATTAAATAGCTGCTAAGTTATTAATATAAAAACTGTTTTATTATTTTAAATTTATCGTTTCAAACTGTCAACACAAATATCGGATGTCTCATGTCAGATAACAGATTACAGAAGTCAACACTCAACATGATTTCATAGGCCATCGCATTCACAAAGGTGCGCCTACACGCGGGCAATAATTGACAACATTTCATTTTTTATAAGGTCATGAAAGAAAAAAACCGTTTCTTTATTTTGCTCTTGCGATTACAGAAAAAAAATTATTTCATTTCTTAATCGCATATTTTAAGAGAAATTAAATAAAAACGATAAATGTGATGATGACGTCATACATACGGAGGAATAAAAATGCGCCTTAGCTTAATTTAAAAAAAGCTAAAAAAAAAACTATCACTGACATTTACAGGGTATGGCATGTGTCAAATTTCATATTAATGTCATTTTTGTGAATTATTCATGTAAACAAACTTTTAAATCGTGTTATTGTGTTTTGGTTTTCTAATTTAATCTCATGAGCGTGATGTTTGTTTGATTGGAGTTGGACCAATTCATTTATATTATACAAATAGTGCCTATAGTGTTCATAATTTTCTTGAAATAAAAGACTTTGTTTACTTACTAAAAGTTGTATTTATTTAACACTTTCCAACGTTTTTGGGATAGTATATTTGTTTCCCAGAAATTTTCAGTACCCCTTAACAAATCCTGCCTTAAAGTCATCATCATCAGTACTTGTGAATAAGTTTCTTTTGTTTAAAATTTGGATCAGCAAATAATAATTAATAACAATATTTACAAAGCTTGACGAATCAAAGTGACAAATGTGCCAAAATGTCAACTGCCAAGATTTTTTTTAATTTAAACTATGTATGTGGCAAAGGAAAAAATGTATTCCTCCGTATGTATGACGTCATTTGGCGCTTACGACATTTTAGAATGAGATGATTTTAAAACTCAAAAAGATGAATGAAAACTTCCATATTTAGAAAAAGCAAAAAATACGTGTATCATAATTTTTGATCTAGTTTTCATTAAAATAAAAAAATAAGTAGCTTAAAATTTTGAAATGTTGTCAATTGCTCGGCAACACGATCTGGAGCAATTAGTGGAGCATTATGGAGAAATTTCAATAAATTGCGGCAACTATTTCGGCGATATTGCTTCTAATTGCTCCAGATATTTTATATCGCTCTCATTGTTGCAGATTCGAATTGCCGAATATCCATTGGGCTTGGAAATTGCAGGCAATTTTTTTATCTTGCACTTGCACTTGTTTGTCCGTGTTTTCCAATTACAGCACTAGAGCGCATTATGCGGCATAACGCTTAACGTTGAATGTTCCAACTACAGCAACGCTTCGCACAATCGAGCACTCTTAAAAGTAATGCGCGTGAATTGATGCGTGTGTTATTACTTAATTGTTGGAAAAAAATTTAAAGCTTTCGTTTCATTGTAGTTTTTTCGAAATAATCAAAGTTAATTCAAATTGTGTTAAAAAAATAAATATAAGTATGGATGAAGGTACAAACATTGAAAAAAATGTTAATGAAATAATCAAAATCCAAATTACTTAAAATACTTAACCGTAAATATTTTTCAACCAATTATTATGTATACCACTTTATTTACACATTAATGAGGTTATTGCTAACTCTATGAATATTTTTTTTTCAACACTGAACTTAGCGCAACCTGCTGGTGCGTTTCACGTTCCAATTAAGCATCAGCATAATTCGGCATTGTGCGCCACTGAGTCGCATTATGCTCTGTAATTGAAAAACAGCCTGTTTTGCGGCTTGCCGTCTTGCTTCTGCGAGGAGAGTGACAAGACCAATGTCGTCCATAGCGAGCGAATACTCAAATCACACTCAAATGCTCGTGTATGATAGCATTGCCTACTTGATGAAGTTACGCCGTATCGCTCCATATTGTATTGCGCTACATTGATACTTGTTGCCGTTGCAGATATATTGCTTAATGTACACGTGACGTCATAGTTGACGAGAATTGACTGGAATTGAGCAATTTTATTTGCCCGTATAAGCGCACCTTTACACTGGACTCTAGCGATGTCCCTTTATTGGGTGGGGCGTGAGTGGGGCCATAACTAAATAAGAAGAAGGAGAAGAAGTTTTGATTCACGTACGTACAATTATTCGTGCAAGGTACGAATATTTGTGCTGATTTATAATTTTAAAACTTTTGTGAATATCGTACCAATAATCGTGCTTTTGTGAGTGACCGGCATTACATATTTTAAATCTTTTTTAGCAACTTTTAAACAATCTGTGCTAAAAGCACAGAAAAAGTTGATTTTAAATTTTCATAGATGGCAACAATCTTTTTAATTTTAGAAGTTTGACTTTGAGTTTTGAAATTTGACTTTCAAACATCTTTCAAAAATCAAAATCAGGGCCCTGACAGCCTAGTTTCAAAATGGCTAGTTGTGGCGCTGCATTACTTCCTGTACTTTTTTTTTTTTTTTCTACTTGTTTCCGGCTACGGCGCCATTTTGAGAAGCCATGTTATGACAATTGACAATTGACATTTATTTGAATGAAACGACCATTGTGTCTATAATTTAATTATTTTTTCTCGATTTTCACAATATAATAGACTTAAACGCGCAGCTGCTTATGTATTACGTTTTATTAATAACGCGCGAAATAAAACTAATAAGTGGACAGGTTTATTATCAGTCGAATAACTGAGTTGAGTGTACTGGTGTTTTGTGTATTTCCTCTCTTTTTGCTTGAGTTGAGATCCAAAATATCCAATTACTCCTTAGTTTTTTGATACGATACCTTCTACTAGTCTTTATAGTGTTCTACTGTAAAGAAGTGCTAAATTTGCCATGGGACTATTAAAGTGCTATGTCGGTGGTTGCACCGCAACCAATGCGACGAATCGGCTTTTTTGTTTTCCGCAGAATGATTATTTGAGGAACCTGTGGATGTCCTTTCTGGTGCCCACTAATTCCTCCCTCATCGGATTGTCGAAAGATCAACTTCGACACAAACGCGTTTGTGAGAAACACTTCGATATATATCAGTTCGATGAAGAAGGCAAGAGGCTTAGGCATTCATACCCATGCCTATTTACGGATGACGAAATAGCGCACGGCGTGCCCCTGTCTTCCAGTGAAACTGGTGAGTTCTACCTGGAGCTATAAATAACATGATTAAAAATTATGTAAATAGCTGATATTTGGTAAGACAGGTTTTATGGCTCCAAACAAATACTTTGACATACTTTACATACCTTCTATTTGTGTTTGAATTATATTTTTAAATGTTACATAATATGTATTTACTTGTTACAGTACAAAATGCTCTGAGTGATCACAATGGGATCAGATGAGAATGAAAATATTACAGATAATATGTTGGTCATTGGAAGGGCAGGTATGTATTATGCACTCAAATTTTTATTTAAGCTATCCTATAATATTCCGTCAGTCCTCGGATCACAGACACAATAGAAAATCTATTGTGTCTCGGCCCGATCGGGCCGCTCGGTGGTCAATGGGATATGGTATTATATTTAACATAAATTATAATATAGTAATCAGGATAGGATTTTATAAGTAACGAGCTGTGCTCCACGGTTTCACCCGCGTGGCTCCGCTCCTTTTGGTCTTAGCGTGGTGATATATAGCCTATATCTTCCTCGATGAATGGGCTATCTAACACCGAAAGGATTTTTCAAATTGGACCAGTAGTTCCTGAGATTAGCGTGTTCAAACAAACAAACAAATTCTTTAGCTTTATAATATTAGTATAATATATAGTATAGATTTATATAAGTTCTTTGGTTTTAGGTGATGATTATCATGAACATCCATCATGCATTCCAGCTATTCCAGTTGTTATTAAAAGACCTACAGGTATGTGATTTATGATAGTTTATAGGTTGATAAATCCATGTTTGTAAATTTTAGTAAGTTTTTTATTCATGTTCTCAGATTTTACTTTAAAGCTGTTTTTAAGAGAATTCCATTAGCTGTTCTTAGATTCAAAGTTTCATATGTATGTAATGTTTGTAGGTACTTTATATTTAAAAGTAATTGTTTTGTTACCGATTTACAGATATGGCAGACCAAACTTCATGTTCCTTAAGCAAAGAAATAGAATTTCATACTCTTTGTGAAGATGCAGGTTAGTATTTGGTTTTATTTACTGGTTAACTTTGATTTTATTAGTGCAGATTGCAAGAGACATGGGATTTAGAAAAAGGTTTTTTTTTAAGGTTGACAGATGCTAAAAAATGTGGTGTTCATAAATTATATACTAACACATGTAGGATCACACAATATGTATAGTGTGCACTTGCACTATCTTTAAGTTTGTGGTTACTTAGATATGTTTATTGTATGTGACTTATCAATCTCACAGTTAAACTGCCATTGTTTAAATCTTTTGCTGCCATTGCCACTGCCATTGTTTAACTTACAACATTTGAATAGGAACTGTGGAATTGTCTTTGTATGGATGGGCTCACTACAAATACTAAAATAACTTTTATTTTCAGGAAATATAACTGAACCCACAGTAGAAGAAAAAACTACTCATGAAAATAAGAGTATCATACAAAAGCGTAAAGGTAATTTATTATTAGTAATATAATGTACATTACAAGTGCTTTTCACATCTCTTTCAGTGATAAAATTATTATTATTAACCACACCACCACAATGAATCATCAAAATAAATTGTAACATAAATTTTGTTTTCAGATTTTATGAAAAAAAATTACCCAAAGAAAAGAAAATTTATGAAGCAAATAACCAAAATAACTGCTGATAGTTTGGGTAAAACAACCACACAAAATCTTAAACAGGCTGCTGCCTATGGAAATAAGAAGTATTGTAACTAAATTACTATTTTAAAAAATAGTAATTTAGTTTATCCAAGTTCCAAACTTCTAGTGTTGTACAGGGAAGCAAGTTGTATAATACATAATTATTTAAACGATAACTGTATCCAAAACAAAATTGGGGCAAATATAAGAGAAAAAATTCAAGATTTGGAGTTTTCCTGATTAGGGTGTCAGAAAACACACAAATGTGTTTAAAAAAACTGTTTTTAACATATATTGTTAGGCTTCATGTCCATAACTGGAGCAATATTATAAATAAAATTTTAAAGGGAGCTATAGAGGAGAGATATGTGCAAAAAATGGCAGGAATCCATAAAATTGCTTTAATGAAATATAAAACAAATAAATTAAGAAAAAGAGCATTAAATAAATAAACATTGAAAACGAAATCTGTTTTATTTTTAATACCTGTTCGCAATAATAACGCTTGGAGCTTACTTAATATCTAGTACTTAGTCTGTGCTAGTACGTAGTATTTTTATCGATACAATGGGCACCTCACTAAAGTATCGATAGTCAGATATAGATATCGAACTGGTAGGCAACACTACTTTTTACTGTCAAAATTGATAAGGCTACAGCAGCGCCACAACTGGCCAACTGAAACTATGGAAAACATCACTGTCGCATCTGTTACGTAGTAACTAATACTTAATCTGTGATCAAAATACATACATTCAAAATCACTTAGGTACTTTCAAGTAAAATATGGAGAAATAGTTATAAATAATAAAAAAATAGGGTTTGATAGTTAAAAAATTCATAAACAAGATATAGAGCTTTAATGGCCTTTCAAGGAAAACTAATTAAATAAAAGGATAACCTATCTATTATCGTTGATATTTAAAGATCAAAGATGAGATTAACAACTCGTTTGCTTTCTTCTCTGGTGCAAAAGAGACCATTTTATGTTACTACGCCGATATTTTATGTAAATGCTGGTGAGTTTTATTTTAAGCCTTAATATTATGTAAAATTATATACAGCTGTTTTCATACTTCATTTTCTAACTGGAATAGGTACCTGAAATATAATATATTTTTCTTTTCTCCATATTTTAATAAAGAGAAAAAATGTTATAACTGTATGTTAATTATATTGTTAAAAGTAAAGATAGATAAGGAATATTTTAGCTACTCCTGAATTCAAATTATCAATTAAAAGCAGACAATTTTATACTAAAATACTAGTGGTCCGCCCCGGCTTCGCCCGTGGTACTTTCATGTTTAAACTATCCTATCTCTCAAGTTGGATCGAACTGCACATGGTGTATCGGTTAAGTGGTTTATGAGTCCATTGAGGACAAACATTGTGACACGAGATTTATATGTATTATGATTAAAGTTATGTATTAAAATTAAGACTTACAAATTTTGTTTAATTTTCAGCTCCTCACTTGGGCCATTTATACACAGCTGTAGTTGCAGATGCCATTCAGAGATTTGAGAAACTAACCAATCCAGATTGTAAAGTAATATTTAGTACAGGTTTGTATTTATTTTTTATAGTATAGATAGTTTAATACAATTGCTTAATATAATCTATACTAATATGTATTATAAAGCTGAATAGTTTGTTTGTTTGTTTGAACGTGCAAATCTGGGAACTACTGGTCCGATTTGAAAATTTCTTCCTGTGTTAGATAGCCCATTTATCGAGGAAGGTAATAGGCTATATATCATCACGCTACGACCAACAGGAGTGAAGCCACGGGGGTGAAACCGCGCGGAGCAGCTAGTAATAGATAAACATATACACCAAAACTAATAAACTAATAAATTTTTCGAGACATATCAAAGTAGATTATTAGAATCTTATAATTGATGAACAGATGAATGATAATGGTTTATCCATTGATCTATTCATGAAGTCTTTAAAAGTACTACAAAAAATTAAAAATTAAATATAATTCTCAGACCAATGTACCATAAAAAGTTAATATTCCTCAACAGGCACAGACGAGCATGGCACTAAAATCCAGCAAGCAGCGGCGAAGGCCAATCAATCCCCACCAGAGTACTGTTCTACTATATCTAAAGAATATCGAGATTTGTTCAAAGAGTTCCATGTGGATTATACAGACTTTGTGCGAACTACTGAGGAGCGGCATTTGAAAGCAGTTAAGCATTTTTGGGTGAGATTTGAGTCTGCTCGTTTTTTTTGCAGGGGAATTAAGGTTTTCATTATAGTTATGATTTGACTGGGACATTTAGAATCGTTTTTTAGTTCAAAGTTACTGATTGAATACTCATTGTTTGAAATCCAATGCAATCCATTCAATTAGAATCTTGATGATTTTATTTAAATTAATATCATGGCTCGACGGCTGATTAAATTTGAAGTAATATAGTTAGTTTTCACATATTTTGAAAATATTATTTCCAAAAGTTGCAAACCGCTATAAAGCAGACATAATTCAATAATTAATATAAAAAAGTCTTATATCATTATTATATATTCAAAGCTACATCTTTTCTGATTAACATAGTCTGCGTCTTTTATCCCAGATCAACCAGTTTGATATTGAAATATAAATATATTTTACAGAAAGAACTAAAAGACCAAGACTACATATACAAAGCGAAATACTCCGGCTGGTACAGTGTAAACGATGAAGCCTTCGTGCCCGAAACTCACACAAGAGAAGAAGTCACTAACGACGGTAAGGTGAGCCGCAAAATGGACAATCATTTATTTATTTTTGACGACGCGGTTGGCGCAGTGGTAATGTAACTGCCTACTGAGCCGACGGTCCCGGGTTCGATCCCCGGTCAGGGCAAATATTTGTGTGATGAACTCAATTATTTGTTCTTGGGTCTGGGTGTTATTATCTATATATGTATTTATTAAATACATATTATATTTATCGTCGCCTAGTACCCACAACACAAGCCTTAATTGAGCTTACTGTGGGACTAGGTCGATTTGTGTAATAATGTCCTATAATAGTTATTTATTTATTTATTTATTATTTATTTTTACGATAAAACCATTCTTATGATTATGGATTTTCTAATTTTAAATATATTTTACACATTTATAAAAATAAAACAAATATAAATTATAAACACTAAATTATTGCAATTTCGTTTAAATAACATAATTTTCAAAAAGTAGCTGAGTTGAATATTTCAATAGCTTCTATTATAAATGTTCAATTTTGTGAAGATGAATAGAATATGTTAAACCTATTATTTACGTAGTACGCCCAACATGCGTATGCTTTGATCCTCTGTATCAACGGAGCGACAACGTCGCACGACGAACGCATCACGGCTGATGCGGCGTTGCCACTCTGCACGGCAAGTGGGTTTCGCGACGTTGCCGCTCCGCACTACAAACAGTGGACACGACGTTGCCGCTCCGTGGATACAGTTTTGATAGTGTTCACGCAAGATGCCTGCCGAAGAGAAGCCAGCAATCGTTGATCGAGGAAAGCGTGCACATGATGTGCGTGTTATGTTTACAATAGGGCTAATTCTTATACTTGTAATTCTGAATTTTGGCAGTGCTATAAAATCGATTTGTAAATTTACAATTTTTTATGACTATTTATTACCAATCATTGCAGTTAGAATTTTTTGTTTAAAATTTTAAAATTACTAGCTTTCCGCCCCTGCTTTCGCCCGCGTTTTCCAAGAAAGTAGTTCCCGCTCCCGTAGGATTTCTGGTATTAAAACTATCTTGGATAGGATAGTATAGGATAGGATTACTGTTTCTATGAATGCAGCAATAAATGCTTATCATGCCTACGTTTCCTCTGTACTTTCGTATGGAATCATTCTTTGGGGACAATCTTGTGATGTGCGGAAGGTATTTGTCTCAAAAAAAAAAACCGCACAGAGCTCTGTGCGGTTTGAACCAAAGAGACAGTTGTAGACCTCTGTTTAGTAAATAACGAATCCTTACTTTAACTTGCATGTACATAAGAGAAGTATGTTTATTTGTAAAATATCACCCGGAATACTTTAAGAAGAAAGGAGAAGTAAATTCGCATATGTTGACAAGATACCAAAACAAATTACATTTCCCAACGTGTAGAATTAACAAAGCTAAAAACAGTGTAATATTTATGGCTATTAAAATATATAATAAAATACCGGACAATTTCAAGGAACTACCAGTAAATTTTTTCAAAAATAAACTGACGAACTGGTTAATGATGAAACAATTTTATGACATTGAAGAATTTATGACTTTTAAGTAGTGTAAACTGAATTGTGTGTGATAAGTGTGTGATATAATCGTGTTAATCGTAGTGCGTTCGCGTAATTGTGAAAATTGAATTGTGTGTACATTTAAATAATTAGACTAAGCAACTTTCTTTTTCAATATTTGCACACCCAATCAATGGGTAGAATGTATTAGCCACATAATATTGTAATTAAAAACATCTATAATTTGTAACTACATTCTTGCAAATAAATATAATTTGAATTTGAATTTAGGATAGTACATTATAAAATACATAATAATGGTACCTACATACGATGTTTTTTATATTTTTTCACAGGTCAGAGTGTCGATAGAATCAGGACACAAAGTGGAGTGGACTGAAGAGAGCAATTACATGTTTAGATTGAGTGCTTTCAAGACGCACCTTAAGAATTGGCTGAAAACAGGTTTGAATTTATTAGATATTTTTTATTGTTGATTTTGTTGGCTTGGTTAAAACTTAAAGCTCTAATCTTGGAAACTACTGATTAATATTAAATACTCTATTCTACTATTTTAATTTTTTTCATATATTAAATAAATATCTTTTGTTACTACGGATGTTTAAAAAATGACAATATGAAATTGACCACATTTTAAGCAGAAATAATTTATCAATATTTTTTCTTTGCACTATGTAATGGGTTGGAATAAATAAAAAGTCTTTCATGAGATTCATATATGTATTTTTAATGGCCTTATATCTATTACTAATATTATAAAGCTGAAGAGTTTGTTTGTTTGTTTGATTGTTTGTTTGTTCTCTCTTGAATCTCGGGAACTACTGGTCCGATTTAAAAAATTCTTTCGGTGTTAGAAAGCTCATTTATCGAGGAAGGTATACCTTCCTAGCGTGATGATATATATATCATCACGCTACGACCAACAGGAGCGAAGCCACCGGGGGTGAAACCGCGGGGAGCAGCTAGTCTTAACATAAAACTTTTCACCGCCAGATGGCGTAGTCCGACCTGTAAAATTTCACAAGCAACTCCAAGAGATGGTGGAAGACAATGTATACCTGCCAGATATCTCCGTCAGCAGACCTGCTTCTAGGGTACACTGGGCTATACGGGTATGAAGCTTTATATGAGATTTCTTTACAATAAAAATGTATAATTGAAGTTAAACTTCTTTATCGGGGTTGGAAAAAAATTTAGTGTAACATTTTTTCGTTACGCGTGACATTTTTCCGTTACGCGCCATCTTTTTCTTATCCCTACCACGCGTGATTCGACGTATATCTGTAAAGTTGCATATATAGTGGAGCGCCGTAAGGTTTATCCCTCGGAATCCAGGGCCAGTCAATGAATCTTAATATAAACCTTGAAAATATGTTTTTAATAGTATACAGGGTGTAATCGTTAAGTGTGCACAGGCGATTTTTCCGTAAGTATTACAGATAACAAAAAACTTTAAACTGATATCGAAAGTACTTAACCTAATGAGTAAAATGGCCGTAATAAATTTTTAAAAATAAATCGAGAAATATCAAAAAAATTATCTTTAAACCCTCCCATACATTAAGTATGAAATATGAATATCCCATATACATTTAATATGAAAGATTTTAGCTTTCTTTTCCTTTTTTGGTTTTCTGCTTTAATTAGGTACTTCGCAAATTTGAAGTGACATTTTCCACGTTTATCCGGACATTTTCACGCATTTTCCGGATATTTTCCGGGAATTTTCCGGACATTTTCCGGACATTTCCCAGGCATTTTCCAGGGATTTTCCAGGCATTTCCACGCATTTTCCGGACATTTTCACGCATTTTCCGGGTATTTTCCAGGCATTTTCCGGACATTTCCCTGACATAGCCTGTAAATGTCTGGAAAATATCCGGAAAATTCCCAGGGATTTTCCTAGCATTTCCCGGGGAACTTCCGGATATTTTCCAGACATTTACAGGCTATGTCAGGGAAATGTCCGGAAAATGCCTGGAAAATATCTGGAAAATACCCGGAAAATGCGTGAAAATGTCCGGAAAATGCCTGGGAAATGTCTGGAAAATGTATGGAAAATATCCGGAAAATGCGTGGAAATTTCCGGAAAATCCCTGGAAAATATCCGGAAAATGCGTGAACATGTCCGGAAGGAGCGTGGAAAATGCCTGGAAAATCCCCCAAAAATGCCAGGGAAATGTTCGGAAAATGTCTGGAAAATATTCGGAAAATGCGTGGAAATTTCCGGAAAAACCGTGGTAAATCCCTGAAAATGTCCGGAATATCCGGAAAATGCCTGGAAGATCCCCGGAAAATGCCTGAGAAAATGTCTGGGAAATGCGTGGAAAATGCCTGGAAAATCTCCGGAAAATGCCAGGGAAATGTCCTTTCATGTCTGGAAACGTCCGGAAAATCCCAGGGAAATGCTCGGAAAATCCCCGGAAAATGTCTGGGAAAATCCCGGAAAATAACCGGAAAATGCCAGGGAAATGTCTGGAAAATATCCGGAAAATGCGTGGAAATGTCCGGAAAAGGCGGGAAAATGCCTGGAAAATCCCTGGAATATGCCTGGGTAATGCCTGGAAAATATCTGGAAAATATCCGGAAAATGCGTGAAAATGTCCGAAAAAAGCGTGAGAAAATGCCCGGAAAATGCTCGGAAAATCCCCGGATAATATCCGGAAAATGCGTGAAAATGTCCGGAAAGAGCGTGGAAAATGCCACTTCAAATTTGCGGAGTAATTAAAGCAGAAAACCAAAAAAGAAAAAGAAAGCTAAAATCTTTCATATTAAAATATGTATATGGGCTTATTCATATTTCATACTTAATGTATGGGAGGGTTTAAAGATAATTTTTTTGATATTTCTCGATTTATTTTTAAAAATTTATTACGGTCATTTTACTCATTAGGTTAAGTACTTTCGATATCAGTTTAAAGTTTTTTGTTATCTGTAATAATTACGGAAAAATCGCCTGTGCACACTTAACGATTACACCCTGTATAGAAAAATGTTAAAAAAAAATTTTTTCGCGCTCTCAATTTTTTAAAAATTATTATAAACAATTATTAATTTTTTGGAGTTTTCATTGATTTATATTAGTCAAAAGTCATATTTTAAAAAGAACAACTATTACAAACTTGAAAACTTGATCTTGGATCTTTAGGGACTGCAGATATACCGATGAAGGTCGGGTTGGAGAATAGAGGGGATAACAGCAGCTGTTCGGTATTGTTCATGGCGGGCCCTCACAGGATAGTAGGATAGTACACGGTGTAACTTGCTAGACTTAATACGTAGCTGTTGTTTTCGTTCCGAAAAATATTTATTTCAGATTTTTGTTTATTAAAAATTAATGTTTATATTATTGTGCAGTGAGTGTGATAAAAGTTAATTACTGAACATTACTGAGTTTTAAAAACTTTGAAAATAGTGGCATAAATTGTAAGTATTTGTTTTTCATTTATATTACATGCTTTTGAAAACAGTTATGAATATTTTGTAATAAATCGATGTTAAAAGTAAGAATGTAATAGTAGAATTTAATAATATAAATCATTAATTATGATATAAAAGTTAGTTATTAACATTACTAATATATGTTGTTGCAGCCAAGTTGCAGCCACGTATCGCAATGGGTGAACCATCCAGTATTGATAGTACAAGCAATGATTGCCTCATTTGTGATAAAATCGGATCTAGTTCTGAATTAATCTCTGAACTAGGAGATATTATAAAAGTCACTAGAGGCATATCATCATTAAAAGCTGCATCTGCGGAAAGAGGGGATGGACTTTCTCAGTATAAAAATACTCGCGACTTTGTCTACGTGCATTCGGTATGCAGACAAAAATACATTAATAAAGGATGCATTAATTCTTATTTAAAAAAAAAGAGCACCACATCTGCATGCTCTCCACCTAAAAAAAGCTTCGAACAGCTACTTCAATTGATTTTGATTGAAAAACTAGGTGCTTCTTTTGTGAAAAAGAAGCGGATGAAATGAAGGAAAGAAGGAAGTCCAAGTCGTCAAGACAACAAATCAGCTACGTCACTAGTACTGATTTCAAGAAAAGTATTGTAAGTTTGTTATGTGAAGACAAAGTGGATTAAACTGCACTGCAGCTAGAATGCAATGGTGACAGCTGCAGTAATCCTTCACCTACAATCTATATCAACGAGATCGACGACGACGACGACAATAATGTACAATGATGTAACAATGTGTATAGTTAATGATAATTTTTTTTTGTAACTTATTTTTACGATAATCTAATAAATTAACATTGAAGTTACTCTGCACATATAATTTATCACAAATAAAATTAAATTTTTCACTATAAACACTTTTTCCCCCTTCCGCCTCTCATTTTTCAGTAAATTGTTGTTAAAATTGTTATAAATCGAGATCGGTCAATTTTTTTTTTTAACTTTTTTATTTGAGGTTTTAATAATGCAGTCTCATACTTGATATACAGATTCATTGACTGGCCCTGGGTTCCGAGGTTTGACCATTTTTAGGCCTTACGGCACTCTACTAATATAGTAAATTAATTTTTGAAAAATAAGGTCATAAAGAAGTTTCACTTCTTGCGTACTACACTACACTAGTACACGCACACATTTTTATTTTATTGAATTGGAATTGGAATTAATACTTTTGTTTTAACAAATAACCAAGAAAGTAAAAGATAACATAATGTTAATAGAACAGAAAATAAATGTTTTTTCTTTCTTTCTTTCTTAAAATATTGTAAATATTAAATCGGTTAACTTTTGAAATGCTGAATCGTGAATTTTGACATTTGCATGACAAAATCTTGTTTTGGATAATGTATTATCAAAAAAAACGAAATTTTGAATTAAAATTTCGTTAGGCGCTAAATTTTACTCTCAACGCATCCAAAGAAGTGGCCCAAAGGTTGCGTCACGGAAATACCGTCGCATCATGGAGTAAGGCGACGATTTTGGTATCTTTGAACCTTTACAAAGAAGTTTCACTTCTGACACGTGTCCTCGGCGCACACGCTCTTTTTTATTACGTATTTATGTCTTATCCTATATATCTACACGTGTGGCACCCGCCCCAGATTGGCGTGAAGGACGCGGGTTCGAATCCCGCCTTGTGATCGATTTTTTTCTATTCTTTATAAATTTATATCTACAAGGAAAGGATTTTTAAAGTGAAAACTTCTTTAGCGGCGTTGGGTATAAAATCTTAAACTCGCGTCAGGACACGTGGCCTGATCGAAAAAGCGTAAGACGGATACCATTCCAAAATATCAAACATGCTCAACGTTAATAATCAAGTTTTCACTTCTGCCGGCACTCCCCCAGTGCAACCCGTCTTTTTTATATTTTTTCAAGGTACCAGACGACGAAGAACAGAGTATATACGTGTGGCTAGACGCACTGGTGAACTATCTGACTGTCTCCGGGTACCCTGATGATGAGCTGGTGAAGAGTCGCGGCAGACCCTGGCCTGCTGATGTGCAGGTGGTTGGCAAGGATATCATGAAGTGAGTGGGTTTGAGTTGGTAATGTGTAGTGAGTGAGTGGGTGTAGTGAGCCTAAGTTGGTACTTTAAAGTGAGTGGGTTGCGTTAAGTGAGTGGGTTTGAGTTGGTAGTATATAGTGAGTGTGTTTGAGAACTATCTGACCGTCAGCGGGTACCCTGATGATGAGCTGGTGAAGAGTCGCGGCAGACCCTGGCCTGCTGATGTGCAGGTGGTTGGCAAGGATATCATGAAGTGAGTTTAAATTGGTTTCATATAATTATTTATTTACTACAGAAGAACATTGTTTTGTACATGCATTTCAAGTAAGATCTATTTACACATAATAATTATCTAAAGATATTTCTTTCTAAACATTATAATGAGATATACCGTATTTATACAATGCCTGCTTAGTGACTAAAAATTAAGGCTTCCTGTTTCATCAACATTGAAGTTATAGAGGGTCGAATGACTGAATTATATGACCTGAATTACTTCGAGAAAAGGATGGTATATCCATTGTCCGTGCCACTTTTTTTCTCGACTGGGCGAGAGCACTGCCGTGCCAGATTCTTGTGTCAATGTTTATGACACAACTCGATCGAAGCGGCTAGACCGATTTTCTTGAAATTCCTCATGTGTATTAGGTATATCAAATTGAATAAAACAACTATGTATTTATATTTTACTAAACATATCAAATATCTCGCAGGTTCCACGGCATCTACTGGCCGGCATTTCTCATGGCAGCACGGCGTCATCCTCCCCGCCGGCTTCTCGTGCACTCCCATTGGACGGTGAATGGCGCCAAAATGTCCAAGAGTCTCGGCAACGTGGTGGACCCGAGAGGTGTGCCGGCTGTACATGCGCTGCGGTATCTGCTGTTGAGGGAAGCTACTATAGCGGATGATGCCAGTGAGTTTGTTATTAAATTATAAATAAATAAATAAATATTTCAGGACAATTTTTCACACACGGCACGATCTGATCCCATAGTAAGCTTTCGCTTGTGTTATGGAAACCAGATGGCTGATAAACATACATATATAATTTTAAATAAATACTTATATAGATAATCAACACCCAGACACAGAGCAAACATCTATGTTCATCACACAAATATTTGCCCCGGGTGGGAATCGAACCCACGACCTCTGGCTTGGAACGCAGGGCCACTACCAACCAAGCCAACCGGTCAGTCGAATTAACAGCTGTCAAACATGCGGATGCAAGGATGCAAGTATGCGGATAAATTACCATTTATTCACTCATTCTGTCTTTAATTCACTCGTACGGTCATTCATTCACTCATTCATTCGTTAATTCAATTAAATCATTCTATTATTAATTTATCTACCTTCAGACTACACTGAAATCAAGCTGTTACCTACACAATACACGTTGGAAAACTTGATCACTAAAATGATGAAACAAATTTCTTATTCGCGGAAATAAACACTAAGCTGTGAACTTAGAATTATCTGACATACTGTTTAACGAGTACTTTTTTTATTTAAGGACCCTTATTAGGTGAAAACGTTAAAATGGAGTGTTATCTATGAGCTATAATTGAAAATATTGAAGTGTTCTTGCACTGAAATTTCTCATATGTATTACAGAACGTATGTGTGATAGCTCACTGATAGGATGACTGTTTTCAAAAACACGATTGGAAAAATTTTGCTCGATAAAAAACCTGAAGTTACCTCTAAAATATCATATAAATGCTCATTACAACCGTATTTTACGATAATAATAATTCGTATAAATTTCATATTAAACGTGGATATTTCATTACCTCAGGCCCGAATAGCTGAATTTTCGTTGACTGCCTAACCCCCCTTAATTTTATTTCGCAGATTACAGCGAAACAAAACTGATAAACACTGCGAACGCTGAACTCGCGGACACGCTGGGCAACCTGGTCAGCCGCAGCACCGGCTCAGCGCTGAACCCGCGCAGTGAGTTCCCAGCGCTGAGACCCGCGCTGCTGACCCGGTGTTGCCAGCTGCAGGCCACCGTGCTGCTGCTGCACCAGGTGCAAGTGTTGCCAGGTGAGTGCAGTTCCCAGCGCTGAGACCCGCGCTGCTGACCCGGTGTTGCCAGCTGCAGGCCACCGTGCTGCTGCTGCACCAGGTGCAAGTGTTGCCAGGTGAGTGCAGTTCCCAGCGCTGAGACCCGCGCTGCTGACCCGGTGTTGCCAGCTGCAGGCCACCGTGCTGCTGCTGCACCAGGTGCAAGTGTTGCCAGGTGAGTGCAGTTCCCAGCGCTGAGACCCGCGCTGCTGACCCGGTGTTGCCAGCTGCAGGCCACCGTGCTGCTGCTGCACCAGGTGCAAGTGTTGCCAGGTGAGTGCAGTTCCCAGCGCTGAGACCCGCGCTGCTAACAAAGTGTTGCCAGCTGCAGGCCACCGTGCTGCTGCTGCACCAGGTGCAAGTGTTGCCAGGTGAGTGCAGTTCCCAGCGCTGAGACCCGCGCTGCTAACAAAGTGTTGCCAGCTGCAGGCCACCGTGCTGCTGCTGCACCAGGTGCAAGTGTTGCCAGGTGAGTGCAGTTCCCAGCGCTGAGACCCGCGCTGCTAACAAAGTGTTGCCAGCTGCAGGCCACCGTGCTGCTGCTGCACCAGGTGCAAGTGTTGCCAGGTGAGTGCAGTTCCCAGCGCTGAGACCCGCGCTGCTGACCCGGTGTTGCCAGCTGCAGGCCACCGTGCTGCTGCTGCACCAGGTGCAAGTGTTGCCAGGTGAGTGCAGTTCCCAGCGCTGAGACCCGCGCTGCTAACAAAGTGTTGCCAGCTGCAGGCCACCGTGCTGCTGCTGCACCAGGTGCAAGTGTTGCCAGGTGAGTGCAGTTCCCAGCGCTGAGACCCGCGCTGCTAACAAAGTGTTGCCAGCTGCAGGCCACCGTGCTGCTGCTGCACCAGGTGCAAGTGTTGCCAGGTGAGTGCAGTTCCCAGCGCTGAGACCCGCGCTGCTGACAAAGTGTTGCCAGCTGCAGGCCACCGTGCTGCTGCTGCACCAGGTGCAAGTGTTGCCAGGTGAGTGCAGCTAATATTGCAAGCTTTTATTGCTATTATTGTAGATTATTTTTCCGAGCCAAATATCGACCAATAGAATTGCACCATTCGACGTCACGTGGTACAACCTACATGGTATTATACTGATAATTTTTTGAAAATTTTCTCTGGTCGTTGACGTCAAACTGACAGGTTCAATTCAATTGTGAAATTATTGGCCGACATTTGGGACGGAAAAATAATCTCCCGAATACCACACGAGCTTCAAAATTATCGGGTATTTTCCGATAGGTTCGTTGCAAACAAATGAAGGAGTCAAGTTTTTAGTCAAGGTTAAAAAATCACGAGCGCGAAGCGCGAGTGATTTTTCCTGAAAAACTTGACGACTTTATTTGTTTGCAGGGAACCTTGAGGGAAATGCCAGATAATTTTGAAGCTCGTGTGCTATTCGGGAGATTATTTTTCCGTCCCAAATGTCGGCCAATAATTTCACAATTGAATTGAACCTGTCAGTTTGACGTCAACGACCAGAGAAAATTTTCAAAAAATTATCAGTATAATACCATGTAGGTTGTACCACGTGACGTCGAATGGTGCAATTCTATTGGTCGATATTTGGCTCGGAAAAATAATCTCCCGAATACCACACGAGCTTCAAAATTATCTGGCATTTCCATGACATTAAAATAAATGTATTGTGTCTATTCGAGCGAGGTAGCCAATTTGCAGACTGCTACTCAGTTGCTACGCAAAGTTAAGTGTGTGGATTATGTTTATTATCATGTTTCAATTATCTTTTTAAACATCAACTGCAAAACTAGTTCTTTTGTGTCCTTTTATTAAATAATCTAAGGTATGAAATAGTAGTAGTAGTGTACAGTAAATATTGATTTGCAGGAAGTTAATTTTGTCATAAACGGTAACCGCCTGTCATTTAATATTTTCGAATATCACGTGAAAAGCATCTAAATCTACTTAAATCCTAAATCTATACTAATATTATAAAGCTGAAGAGTTTGTTTGTTTGCTTGAACGCGCTAATCTCAGAAAATACTGGTCCGATTTGAAAAAATATTCGGTGTTAGATAACCCATTTATCGAGGAAGGCTATAGGCTATATATCATCACGCTAAGACCAACACGAGCGGAGCAACGCGGGTAAAACCGCGGAGCGCAGCTAGTAATTGATAATTCTAATTTATTTATTTTCTTTGTTCCAGAAATATGCCACAAGCACTACACAAACTATCAGTTCTACAAAGTGGTAGACGCGGTCATACGAGCCTTGCACTTGGCCAATCTATTCTTCGAAACTCTTAAACCGTGGGAGTTAAAGAAAAAACCCGAATGTCAGAAAGAATTAGATGTAGTACTACACGTTACGTTGGAAACTATAAGAATCTGCTCAATAATATTACAGCCAATTATACCGGATATAAGTAAAAAGGTGCTCGATAAATTGCAAATTCCAGAATGTTCTAGAAATTGGAAAGATTGTGAAGTAGCCTCGTGGAATATGGAAGACGCGATACATGAAACTAAGAAGATTCAGGGCGGGAAATTTGTTCTTTTCCCGAGAATTTATGTTGATAAAGCACAGAAGAGGAGTAGTGCTAAAACTGCGTAGTTTGATGTTTTAATGGGTCAATTATTTGACGACGCGGTTGGCGCAGTGGTAAAGTAACTGCCTACTGAGCCGACGGTCCCGGGTTCGATCCCCGGTCAGGGCAAATATTTGTGTGATGAACTCAATTATTTGTTTTTGGGTCTGGGTGTTATTATCTATATATGTATTTATTAAATATTATATTTATCGTCGCCTAGTACCCACAACACAAGCTTTAATTGAGCTTACTGTGGGACTAGGTCGATTTGTGTAATAATGTCCTATAATATTTATTTATTTATTATTTATTGTGGACTAGCTTTCCACACGCGGCATCGCTCGCGCAAAGAAAAATCCGCATAGTTCCCGTTCCCGTGTGATTTCCGGGATAAAACTTATCCTATGTCCTGTCTCGGGTATCAAAATATCTCCATACCAAATTTCATGCAAATTGGTTCAGTAGTTAAGGCGTGATTGAGTAACAGACAGACAGACAGAGTTACTTTCGCATTTATAATATTAGTATGGATTTATATTAATGTAATGCAATAATATCATTTCATGTACATAGTTATAAGACCTTGGTAGATTTTTATAGCCGACGTTCCGATAATAGACTACAAGCGTTTTTAATGGATCTATCGATGGTTAAGAATGCCGTACAAAAATATATGACCAAAATTTACCGAGTCTACCTGTACTTTTCAATTCTCATCTGCACTCAGTTGGACAACTTACAAGTGACGGCATAGTGATGAATCTTATTATTTTTTGCTCTTCTTTCGTTCTAGATATGACCCCTGGTGGTTCATTTGACCCATATTTTTTTCATATGCGGGCTTGTAGTCTATAAAGGGTTAACAATGTGTAGTGATTTTTAGTGACTTGGGGTTTAGATATGTATGTATACAGGGCGTCCCACTGTTGGTATACTAAGCTTATAGTTTTATATGCCGGCTGCGCGAAGCTAGAGAAGAAAGCTTGAATTTTAAGGAAAAATTTAGCAAAAAAAAATTTGGCGTAATTTTGTTGTTTAAGTATTTTTTACGTGATCAGTGTATGCAAAACTTCAAGTCCTTTCGCGCTTAGTATACCAATAGTGGGACACCCTGTATACATGTATTTATGAATAAAAATTGTATAATATCCGTAGTTTCTCTTAGTTTGGGGCTAGGAATTAAAGAAATTTAAATGGAAAATAATGTATATGATTGAACATTGCTTTAAATACAGTAATTTAAACTAGCTTTTGCTCGCGTAGTCAAAAAATATTAAAAGTTGTATGAATGACAGCTATCGAGATTTGTTGATTTCGCACGTGATGCAAATGAGCATCGTAATAGATTTTTCTATAGAAATGAGATATTTTACTGCGAAAAAGTAGCCTATATCAATCTGTAGCCTCATAACTATCTCCAGAGACAGAAATTTTATCACAAAGTCGCTCTATTGCTATGTGAAAGAAAGACAAACAAACACACTATTGCATTTCTTATATTAGTAAGAATAAGACTTTACAAAATTACAATTTAATAAATAATATCTAGCTGGTTAGATTAAAGAAAGCGATCACAAAAGATACAGGAAAATTAACGTTAAAATTTTATATAGTATAAAAAATGTTGTTTTAAATAGTTCCGCTATTCAAAGTTTTGATTTTGATACTTACCCTTGGACGTTAATTCAAATAGTACTAAATTGTTAACTTGGAAGCTATAGTTTTGTAGAATGTAGATAAATATTTGCCTTAATTTAGTTACAATGTTTTGCCTATAACGAATTTTGTTTATATGTGTGTAAAATTGTTCTAAACGTACTTAAACAAATTCTATTTAAAAGTGGTCAATATCTTATATCTAATTGGGTATTTAAATAAAACAATGCGTTATTTAACGAAAATTTTTATTAATTATAAAAAACAGCGTGTGCACACGTGTCAGATGTGAAACTTCTTTGGCAATATTCGAATATACCAAAATCGTCGCCTTACTTCATTATGTGACGGTATTGCCATGACGCGACCTTGAAATTTTACTCTCAACGCGCCTAAAGAAGTTTCATTTCAAAAATCATTTGAGATATTCGAAGTGTATTGTAAAGTTTTTAAATGTATCGATAAAATTAATTATTAAATTTAAAAATAGATAGAAAACAATTTGTAAATAGTAGTTGTAGCTAGTCAACAAATGTGATTCTTTATGGACTGTCTAAATTTAATGGAAGTCTTAAGAAAACCTACTAATTAATTATTTTTCATACAGTCGAACTAGGTTCCACACTGATTTTTTATGTGTATACTTACCCAATATAAAATATCATCAGCTATGTATTCTTTGTAAATTATGAAAGGTTTTTGAAAAAAAAATGCCTAGTTCGACTATAGGAAGAATATATGCTTCATATTATTTCATATAACATGCGGTTCAAATTCATTAGTTTTTCTCAAAAAATACTAAAACTTCCATGTGTAAAATGTTTCGAAAAGCTATGTAAAGTAAATGAGGTGCATTTTTCTCAATAGTTGATAAGTAGTGTGTAGGAATGTTGATTTTGTTCAATTGATGATGCAAATAAAATGTTTGAATGAATTTGGTTTTTATTTTAAACCCTGTTTGCTACCCTATGTCATATTATGTTTGTTGTGATGAATTTTAAACAAGAAATTACACATTCTTAATTATTTCATACATGAAATACGTATCATATTTTAAATGTAAATACATCAAAATGACAAAAATATGTCAGTTCTATACAATTCTATTCATTGTAAATAATACTAAATGGTGAACTCACAGTACTAGTAAGAGAAAACATAGAACTTAGTGAGAGAACGTGCGAAGTTTTGTCTTAGTTCATCAAACATGAATCTCAGTATATTATTCATATTCGTAAATTCTAGTGTCTACTTGGGTAGGTAGTTATATAAATAAAAAGCCGAGCATTGAATGAATACTTTTATTAAAGTAATAAAGAAAAAATTGTAAGGGAAATATCGTTTCGCCACTTTTCAAATCGGCCTTTAGCGATTCCTTCCAACGACAAAGTTTTATTCTTTGACGATGCGTCGACATGGAATAAAGCGGGAGCGCAGGATCAAGTTTATTTGTTCACTTTCTAACAGAGGGGAAAAATAGTCAATTATTTAATATAGAAAGTAAGTTGTAACTAGCAAATTTCGGACCCGGCCGCCCATCGCTCTTACTATTTCATTTGGCTATTTCTAAACCCTAAAAAGGTACATTGATCAGTTTAAACTAATAATTGTATTTGGCAGGGACTTGGTAACCGTGAAATAGAATTGTGTTAAAAAAATTATTAGTTTAGGCACAGATTAATAATAATATACTACGTATACATGTGTATACAAGTTTAGGCATGGACCAAGCATGGACCAATAAACTAACGAGGACGGAGGATCTTTAATTCTATACTAGCGAGCGTGATTTCAAAATTAGTTCCAGTAAGGACACTAGATGGCGCTTAAAGGTATCAATATGGAAAAGAAAATGGTTTTGAAATGGGTTTGCCGATTGTCAGAGAAGCAAAATGTAACGGCAATGTAATATACGTAAAAGGCAGATATGTTTCTAATAATACCTGGCGTCTATAATTCACTAATTAAATCGTGCTAATTACACCTCTTACGACTCAAAACTAACGGATTTTAATGATTTTTGCTTTGGTGAATTTTTCAGCGCTTATATTAAAAATAACTTATATTTCAATTTTTTACTTGTGTGTGGTGATTTAGCTTCCTCATTATGATACCAGTTTCCAGAAATAAAAGCCTGTCCTTTGTGTGACTGTTTACCAATTACTTTTGCACATCGCGTTATAAAATACGAATTATTCAGAATTTTTTGATTTGGATCTTCTAATGTGGGCTTTTTTGGCCATCGTTGAAAGTTTTTGAGTTACATGTATAACTTTCCTCTTTATATTTTATAATATAAGTGTAGATATAGGATAATATTATATTTTAGTAAATCTTTGAAAACTATCGAGCATATGATTAAAATCAAATGGACAGACTGAAAAAAATAGGTACCATTTGGGGTGTGTAAAAAAATAAAACAAAATATAAATCGGAGTCAATTTATTTATGAATACGCTTATTAAATAATATTTGCATCAAAATACTGCAATAACGACTAACAGTATCAAGAAGCTAAGTTTACAATCCACTAACACGCTACTTGCTCTTGACAATCATCTTCCACAACTTAAAATAGACCTTTTTCCGAAAGCGTTCAAATAAATTCCTTATTCCCTTCAAAATAAGGTCTACATTACATGATAGAAGTGCCACAGCGTTCGTCGTCCTACACCAAAACCGGCCCTTATAAAGTACAAAATAATATCTTAATACATTTAGTCGAAATGCATTCGTGAGTATGACACAGGTATGACTACGCGCGTGTAACGGAACGTTATTTTTTATCTGTGCAAGAAAAAAATGGCCACAATAAATTCTTCAAAAGTACAAATGCTAATGAACGATTGCAAATAATGCTCGTTATAAAATATCGTCCCGTTGCTCGCACGCGATATAACAAATAAATTCATACAAAAATTAGCGACGATTGCATTGTAAATGCTCAAAACCGGCGCGAACGAGTCCATTTGGCGCTGGTTACAAACAGACAACGAAACTTAAATTCAAATTTACCATAGACAATTCAAACATTTCCTTTCCCGCGCTTTTGAACTGTCAAATACTTCATTTACGCAAAAAAAATTATTGCTCTGTGTAACAATTTTTTTTTTCCATTTCGCTGTCTGTGCTGCAAAAACTACGTATTAACGCGACATTTCTCTCTTTTTCTTAAATGACACTTGACACAACTGTAGAAGCGTAATATTATTCTTATTAAAAGAAACAAAAACTTGATAACATGATTATTTCGAGCCCGAATTAGGAACGATGGCGGATTAGTCGATACAACACTAGTTGATAATATTCCATTACAAATTAACTAAATCTATGGTGGTTTGAGCTGTGGAATGGACAAGCAGTCGAACGGAGTGAACGCTCAGCCTTATTTGTGCGATATCAACTGAATAATATCCATTATTTATTATTTACCTGTGCGTTTGATAACGCTATAATAATCACTTCATTAAAGAAAAAATAATTTATTACAGTTATAGAAGAACTTTGAATTACAGCCAATATTGAAGTTTTCTTTTACTGGCAACTTTCTTAGTTTCAAAACTTTTTTCTTTGATCTTATAGCGTTATTAAACACAAATCCTATATACTGACCCTAATAATTTATTGAAAAGGACAACTGATAAACCATTAGGACCAGACGATAACATCCGTGAACTTTCAAACTTATTGAAACAATGTTTCGATGAATTTCCCTTAACATTACACAGACTTATAATATTATAGATTTCAATTAACACCTATAACATTACAAGGAATAAAACTTGTTCTTACAACAGCGAACGCCAAGACATTAGGCATTAAAAATCGTAAATACCATAAAAGTACACATACAAATGCGTAATACTTACACTAATACAATATTGTAGTTCGAACGACGATTTACAAAATGGCGCCAATGCATCGAATGCGTGAACCATTCAAATGAGGATACATTTATAATTCGACGTGTTTTCGAAATGAGAGTGTCTCTGAATAAAATAACCAAAAAAAAATCAATTTCCTCACAGATCATTGAATTTTTTTTAAACTTTTACAATTTAAACGTCAAAACTCAATAATCCGTAAGTAAAGATTATTTTTACAATGTCTATTATAAAATTGATAATCATAGTAATTTATCATGATAGGAAAAACCGGAAAACATCGTTCGGATTGTTTTATTATACAAAACTATACAAATATTAAAATTTTGGCATTTCGAAACACTCTCGGGCAGTCACAACTAGAATATAAAAAAGTGAATTATTAAATACTTCCACAGATAACAAATATACACACCAAATACAAAAAGACATTTAGTACCAGAACCAACCGTTTCGATTCTAAATTATTGCTTGATTCATACTATAAAAATTTGCTTTTTAAAAAATATAATTGCATTGTACTAGACTATTACGTCATTCTATATAAACCCGCGACCATAGACAACACCATAGACTCTTGCGTTTGTAGTCTATGCCCCTAATCTGTTGACAATGATATTATAAGTAAAAATGTGTAGACAGGTTACCAACACAATATTCGATCTTCCACACACACTAACGCACACACGATTAGACGTCAAAGTGAGTTGGCATGATTCAATTATCGTAAGTGAAAAAAAGACAGATGTAGAATATGGCTAATTAGCCACATTTTAATTTTTGACGTAACAACGTCTTATAATTCGATAGAGCCGGCTGCACGCACGAAAAAACATGACTCATGCGGCGTTACCTCGCTCTGAGGCGTTCCATGTAAGGCTTGAAGTGCAAGCGACAGCGCGGAACGAGCGACAAAGAAACACAATCGGACGTTGTCACGTTCAACTATTGTCAGTAAACCGACTTTACAGACAACCAATTTTTACTTATAATATCACTGTTTGACGACCGTAGACTAAACCTTCTAGATTCAAAAGCCATTTGCTACGTTTCCATACGCGCTAAATCCTAAAGACGTCGCTAATTTCATCTTTTACAAGCCATTAAACGCGGTTACTTTAAATTACTCGAACTTTTTGTACAATAATCGACTTTATTTACATGTGTTTACGGATTATGTAGGAACTTTCAGTTATATTGGACAAGGTACATTTATTTTCTTTTACAGGTACTTTTTTCCCGATTAAGCTTCATTCATGAATTATTATTACATTATCTACGAATTTCCTTGTAGGCGACACCTATTTACTTAGGCCATAAAAAAAAACTACGAAAAAAAAAATATTTGGCAAGCACTACATTCCCGCTGCAAAATATGAAATACAGCCTACGACATACAACATTAAATTTCATCTTTATCGCCATATAAATAAAGTCGATTATCGCATCTCACTCCAGTCCCGAGCTCAACATATCATGACATTCGCACAACCTCACATTCACGAAGCTTCTACGCTCGCATTGATTAAAAAAAATATATCATACTTTAAAAAATAAATAAATAATATCGATACGTCCAAATTTCATACGCAGTAGAATATTTGAATTAAAGAAAAAAAATGTATCAAAAATCCAATTTTTTAGATATTCCTCAAAACTTTTTATATGCGAAGAAAATGGACTTACAAAAAATAATTTGAAAATTATCAAAAAATGTAGCTTAAAAACTAAATTGTTCATGATTGTTCTGATTTATTACAATGTACATTAATATTATTGGATAAAAAAATATACACTTCAATTAAATATTATTATAAAAATGAAAAAATTGGACAAAAAATAAATTTAACTTCAAAACAAAAATCGTTCAGTTGTCTTGTTTCTATTCTGTGGACTGTGACACAGATGTAGTTGTGATAAATATCTTAAGAAAAATATTAATTTAATAATCCAATAATATTAATGTATTTACTAAGATTATATACAATCGGCCTGGGCGAGAAATGCATTGGATCTCATGTTTATATTGAAAGGGTTGGAATATAGATAAGTTTTGTTTTGTACGATTAAAATCTTCTTCAAATTTTATAGATATATAAATTAATTTAAAATAATTATGTAACAAACATCGAACTGAAATATTTTTTTAAATAAAAGAAGACGTGTGTCACTCGGGGACTGCCGCGGTAAAGCTATTGCATGCTATGCCTTCAAGCCACACCTCCGCGCCCGTCCCCGTGGGGAGCGTGAGGTTTTTCGTTACTAAATTTCTGGATTCGGTCCCCGCGCTCAAGGCCCGCGATAGAAGCTATGCAATAGCTTAATCCATAGGTCGCTGGTTCATATCCGGCTCGAAGGACCAATATGTAGGGCGATAGACCCAGTGGTGGGCTGCGTGGCTAGTGTTGGAGGGATTTGTTATAAAATCAAACTAAAGTTACACTAAATAATTTATATTTTCTAAAATCACTGTTATACTTGTTTGTTACCAAACACTATTATACTTTTACTTGCTAATGTTTTACTGTTAATGCTATTGTTAATAATTGTTATATTATATGTTAATTATCCTGTTATGTTATGTGATATGTTTAATGTTTAACGCGTCGCGACGGTAATATGTTATTTGGTGGACTGCATGAATTTATGTTAAACGCCGCCCGCGATACCTAGTATTTGCTGACTAGGCTGTTCGGTGGTCATTGCACCGAACAGTACACATACATAATTAAAAAAAACTTATCTACATTCCTACCCATTTTTCACATAACATACTGTTTTCAAATCGTTCTTCAAATATTTGCAGACGACTAAAAAAATGCCGCCAAAACCTATTCCACCATTGAAAAAGAAAAGAAAAATTGTTCTATCTGTGCGTATTCCATACTATTTCCTTTTTGACTAATTATACAATATAAACAACCTATAATAACACCAAATCTCATTAACCTTTTGAATTATTATTTGTGCTATACTTTTGTAAAAATAATTGACACATTGTTTTATTTAAAAAAAATAAACGAAATGAAACAGATTAAAAAAAAATACTTTAAACACATACAGAGGTAACATTTGCTAGATAATTGTAACGCTTAATTAGATAGTAATAGTGGCGATTTTCACTTGTTCAGTTTGTATTACGTATAATGCTCTGTACGACTGTGACAAAAAACGGCTAGAGAAATGAAAAATTTGGAAAATCCAAAAGTGCACGCCTCATAATTTTTTTTTAATAAATATTTATTAATTATTATTTTTGTTTATTTAATAACAATTAAACCACATCGAATCAGACCCTGAAAAATGAAAGGGTTCTATTCCTGAGCATACTCAAGCGTAAGAGAAAAAAAAAGACTCGATTAGTAAAGTATTTCGGTCGCTATCGTGTTAACAAGAAAAAGGATCCGCACATACAGACACACGGACGTCCAAGACAGAACTTTTTTAAACTGTTTTTTAACTAGTTTAAATAACAAAAATGACATCAAAAATATCATGAACGTTAAAAATAGTGTTTTTTCTAAATATGTGTGTGTATGTATTATCTTACAAGTGCAATGTATGATACATAAAGACATTTTAAGTTTGAAAAATCAGATGTTTTGCGCGAAGTGACAGTAGTACCCACCTCAACGCTTCGCTTATGAGGCGTGCAATTCTAATTTTAAATAACATTTTTTTTTAATTTCGAACCTATGTCAATTACTCCACAGATTAAATATGAAAACTAACTGGAAATGTAGACGATTAAATTCTATAAATAAAGGAATAGCTCCTTTTAATGTCACAGTTCATACCGACAAATATATATTTTTTACGCAAAATGAAAATGTGCGTTATTCTCCATCTGAAACAAAATAAATATAATATATAAATGTATTGAAAACAAAATAAGTTCATTCCAATTAATACCTTATTTCATGGCAGTAATGTTCAAAGTCTATTGTATACGACGTTCATAAGAAAACTCTGCCTAATAATTTTTAGACCGTGACAGAGTTTTTCATCAGACACTTTTAGACCGTGATGGTTTGTTTAGATTTGCTAAACTGTTACAGAAGGAGGGCTATGTTTTTTGAGTACATAGAGACAGAGAAAGCGACTTTGTTCTATACTATGTAGTCATAGGGATAAAGGGACCGAGAAAGCGACTTTGTTTTATATCTATACTTAATATTAGTATTAAGCGGACGAGTTTGTTTGTTTGAACGCGCTAATATCAGGAACTACTGGTCCGATTTGAAAAATTCTTTCACTGTTGGATAGCCCATTTATCGAGGAAGGATATAGGCTATATATTATCACGCTAAGACCAACAGGAGCGGAGCACAGTGTATGTGTGTATGTACTTAGTAGTATAAGTATATATATATATATATATATATATATATATATATATATATATATATATTTATTATATTTATATTATTTATTACCTATATTGAATATTAGCATTAAGTAAATCTTGTTATAATTAGATATATAAATAAGGTGTCGCTGAAAATCAGCTCTGCAGTGAAAGTCTATGCTTTCACTGTAAAATGCTGAGCGGCATTCCTTTTAGCTAGTAGGTTTTAGTAATTAGTTTGTAAGTACATAGATTGTTAATTTTTAATGTACCTGGACTGCTTGCTTATAAAGATTTTTATTATTATTATTATTTTTTTATTACTCACGGGCGGCGGTCAGCTGTTAGCGGGCGGCGGCGAGGCGGGCTGCAGCAGGTGCGCCGGCACCGCCACCGGCCGCAGGCGGGCCGACACCTTCTTTTGGGGACACAGCACCTGGGGACAATTGCACAAATATACCAAATTATACAAAAAATACGTGTGACACTCGGGGACTGCCGCGGTAAAGCTATTGCATGCTATGCCTTCAAGCCACACCTCCGCGCCCGTCCCCGTGGGGAGCGTGAGGTTTTTTCGTTACGGAATTTCTCGATTCGGTCCCCGCGCTCAAGGCCCGCGATAGAAGCTATGCAATAGCTTAAGGGCCAATTTTTCAATGCTTGGATAAAACTTATTCGTCGAATAATGTATAAAACTACCATTTTGAAAACGTATTCTAATTGCCCGTATTTGACAGTCTACGTGACATTTTAATATTATCGTGTTAATGGACGGATAAGTTTTATCCAAGCATTGAAAAATCGGCCCTAAAAAATCAAAATATAAAAAAACGATAGAACTAAGTTTAACTGAAAAAATTAACCAAAATGACAATTAACGACAGAATTTCGAGTGCATTTCTATCAATAATGTGCGAGGATGTGTAGCGAAAAATGTAGGTCACGTTAAAATACTGGAGGGTGAGGGTGTAGTTTTATTGTAAAAATTTATAATAATTAGGAATTTTATGAATATTTTTAGATAACTAAAGTATGAAAAATTACAAGTTCGATTTAACTTAGACCGTCCGCGGGACACCCTGTATAGTAAACACCCTGTACAAATACATCCTGCGTAGTAAACATCTTGTATAATAAACAGCCTGAAGAGTAATTATTCGGTATAATAAACATTCTGTATACTTTACATCCTGTGTAGTTTACATTCTGTATAGTAAACAGCCTGTATAATAAACATTCATTACATTACATTATTTACCTACTAGATAACTTCCTACTCTCCATAAAATATGTATATAACCAAGAAGCGCAACACAGGGTCCAGTTTGGGATCCACTGTCGTACATTAATTGTAAAACACAAATGGACATATAAATTTATTTCATTTCATTTCATCCTGTATAATAAACACCCTGTATAATCATTGAGATAATATTACTACGTATGGAGGAGACACCACGAACAAAAACTGTGCGCCATTTTTTTGCTCTAACTAAGTTTTAAAAATTATTATCTAGTTAGGTACTTACCGATGAAAGTTATTCCTTTGCACTTTTCCGTATTATTTGTATTATTTGTGCAATATCGTAACTCACACGAAGGCATATTTGATGCGTTTCACTTTAAAACAAATAAAAAATGAGCGTAACTGCACGCCATATGGCGTATGTTGAGCGGAACATAAGTGATGTAGGCGGTGTCGTCTCCATAAGTATATCTCAATGTGTATAATACACAATCAAATACCTTAGCGGCGAAATGGAAGCACCCTGTGTCCTCCGCGGCTGTGTCGGGCACCGCGTCCAGCTGCAGGTCCGTACTGCGCGTCTCCGTGCCGTTCTCGTCTAAGGAAATATTTAATTCTCAATGTTATGGTTAAATATGAAAGGGGGAGAGAGATGAAAGTGCAAACGTTTTGTACATTGATAAAGTACTTTAAACGTAGGGAATTTGAAAAATCAAAACATAAATCTCAATCTCAAAAAAAAAATATATGTTTTAAAAATCTGGCTTTCTTAATAAATTATTCTTATTCTTATTCTTATTCTTATTCTTATTCTTTCGAGCATATGGATTACGTTACATGTCATCTGAATTTTGTGTATTTAGAATTCGTGTGTCTGGATTGTAAAACGTCGTACAAATGAAGAAATGCGCAAATGAAATTCGAAGTGGTGATTATATTATGGCACACAATTTTCGAAATTTTAAAAAACAAGGTTATGAAAAAATGTATAAACGTTTTCGGGATAATGATATTCAGAATATTAAAATTCTAAATTAAGATAGGTAGCCATGTGCGTGTAACATACGTATGTGTATATATTGTGTGTGTGTTAAATATCCTGCCTCTCACAGCTTTCAATTTATTTTTTACTAGCTGCGCTCTGTGTGATGATATATAGCCTATAGCCTTATGATGGGCTATCCAACATATAACGGCGAAATAATTTTTCAAATCGGAGCAGTAGTTCCTGAAATTAGCGCGGTCAAACAAACAAACTCTTCAGCTTTATAATATTAAGTATAGATTATGTATTCTAAGGGGAGATATTTTTGTGCATGACTGTGCGTGTGCGTGCGTGCGTTTGTATGTTAACATCTCCTACCCCCTTTTATTTTTATTTTTTCTCATTTCATACTAACCCTTAGCGAACACGTTGAGCTCCGCGAAACAGCCGGTCTCTATCATCTCGCTCTGCCACGGTATAGACACGGAGCCCGTGTTGAACTTGCCGTAGAACGTGTCGTCGCCGGCGTCTAAGTTCACGCCTTTTACTGTCGAGAACTGCTCGATGTCGAGTACGTCTTTTGCGTATACCGCGTGCGGCTGTAAATGTATAGAAAAAGAAGAAAATAAATTTTAAGTTTAGAAATGTTCTCATTTCCCGTTTAAGTGTACCTATATGGCCAATAGAACCTATGCCATTAGTATAAAGTATATCTGCCGTTTTCATAATAAAACGGTTGAATCTATACTATTGAATTGAGTGAGTTCAATTATTAGACATTGTAAAAGAATTTCTTTTTTATATTTGATATAAAGGATACATTGTATGCGTTGTGCGCAAAAATAATATGCATGCGAGCGAACATATGAAGAACTAGCATGTGATAAAAACTAAATAATTCGTTTTGATGTTTGAATGTGTTCACCGGCGCTACTGCACGCACCTGCACCAGCTGTTGCTAGTTGCCACCTATATACTTGCCAGTTTGTTCAAATTGTAAGCACTTAGTAGCCGCCGCCATCGCATCGGCCAGTAGCTAAAGTCGTATTTTTAATTAGACGAAGTCAACTGACGTTTACTGTGTTGTCAGTTTTTGATGAAATAAAAATAGCGTTGTAACAAAGTGAAAGATTTAAAAAAAGAACTGAATTCATCACTATTACTTTAAATGTGGCACCATTATTTTACAAAGTGACATTAGCTGCTGTCAGATAGCTTCGTCTTATTAAAAATACGACTATAGTATATTTCACTGCTTACCGTCCCTCAAAAAGCGTCGCTTTCAGTTTTAGCTAGGCGACAAGCCTAGACCTAATCATGTATCTTGCTAACGATGGTAATAACGTTGCACACGCTCCACTATGACGTTGAGCGTGTACATATGTCTTACTAGCTGTGCCGCGCGGTTTTACCCGCGTGGCCACACTCCTGTTGTTCATAGCGTGATGATATATAGCCTTCCTCGATGAATGAACTATCTAACACCGAAAGAATTTTTCAAATCGGACCAGCAGTTCCTGAGATTAGCGCGTTCAAACAAGCAAACTCTTCAGCTTTATAATATTAAAGGCTTATTAGACCTTACTAAATTCAGTCTTCTAAATCAGGATTCTAATTAGGTCCCTAAAGATTTAGTGAGTCAGTAGCCGTACTTTTTATAAAATTTAGAAACCTACCTTCCTAAATGCGATTGCATTTGTCTGAATTTATTGAGTGAATCATTTAGACAACTGAATTTAGTAAAGTCTAATAAGTAGTGTCCGACCGAACTTTCGGTTTCGGCCTGGAAACCAGTTTCGGTCGGACACTACTAATAAGCCTATTAGTATAGATTCCCTATGCCCCGTTCACACTCACGTCAGGCACAAACGGCGCGTCCACCATGCCGGCCTCGAGGCGCGCCCAGTTGAGTCTCGCGAAGAAGCGGTGCGCCTTCACACACGCCGCCCCCCGCCGCCCCGCACCGCCCCCCAGTCGTGCGCCAGCGCTTTTGGCCAGTAACGCGCCGCATAGTGAACGAGCGCACTCGCTGAACTTGCTCGAGTACTTCTCTGGCTCGTGCTACACAATAGAACAAGTTAAATAAGTTCAAATTATTCGTTGCAATTGAGGGTGCTTTTCTACCACGTTTTGATATATTGATGTTTGTAACTTTAAACTAACCTTTTGGTAGTCTGCTGGAACGTGACGAGTTAAAATTATTCATTTCAATTAAATTCAATGACAAAACAAAACACAAAACAGGGCCACGATATGAACCTTGGGGAACACCCGAAGTACTTAGTTATAAAGTTTTGAAATTAATAACAACTAACTGCAGCGTCATAATTAAAAATTTAACAACATTCTACTGCCTTAATAGTTTGCAAGCCAACATAGTATTCATCTGTAAACAACAACTTCTGACAACTTTATATGTAGCAGCAAACGATCCACCTTATCAAATGCTTTACCAAAATCATGTCAGTCTGTTTAAGGAATCAGTATATATATCGAAGGTAAACTATATTATTTCGCCGTTTACAAACGCTGGGCATTTTGTAATATGTCGAGAATTTGTAATCAGAAATCTTTAGTTCGGCTAAAGGGACGGATTAGGTTAGATTCGTGTTTTTTTTTTAAACTACACGTTTGGTAAAAGTAAATCCTCAGCGATTATTACAATATGCCAAGCGTTTGTAAAGTGACCGACGATGTTTATAAACGGAGGAAATTGTACAATTTTCCTGCGACACATACACTCTGCACTCGTATAGTACTATATCCATGGCGGGACTTATATTTGTATAAGATCTGAATTGTACCCATATTCATGAATAAAAATATTTGAATTTGGATTTTAATTTGAATTTGAATCCCTTACCTTCACTCTCCTATCCACTTCCTCTCTCTTAACTTTCTCTTTCCTCGCGCGAAATGGCGCTCTGCCTTCGATCATTTCGTACACGAGACACCCGAAGGAAAACCAGTCCGGGCTGAAAGTGTAGCGTTCATTGTCTATCACCTGGAATAATTTAGGTTAAATATAAGAAAAAAATAATTTTCTGGTTTGCTAAGGATAGATTAAAAAATTAACAAAAAATAATGCGTTAAATTGCCGGTTTGCTAATTACAGATTATAAAATGAAGAAAAAAAATTCATTTAAATGTAAACAGATCACAACATTTAGACAGTTTACAATCTCGTGAGTTATAACTTATATTATAAGCTAACGGTGTTAATAATCTTACGGTGGCATATACAACTAAACAAGGTCGCATATAGCCCCACCACACATATTCATTTATCAACCTTATGGCTCACACAATAAGGTCGCAAACACTTCACCTCTTACTCAACAACGTCACATACCGCACACAAGCAATTCCTGCCTTTACGGTGCACACAATAAGATCGCAAACACCATCCCTCTAGCACACTTACGTTCAACTAAACAACGTCACACACACTAGCGACTACCAACCTTACACAATAATTTCAGTGATAGTAAATTGCTAAAAAATATGTTATGACGATTCAAAAGTAGAAGAAGTCTTATTGAATAAATACAAGCAATCAGAGGCGGCTCGTCCTAAGGAGCGCTGGGGGGTAACCGGCACCTTTAGAATAACAGTCTTATTATGGGTACGTTTTGTTGCGTTCACAAAATAATCTTACTTTTTTGGCACCGGGACCTTCTAAAACATATGGAAACCAATTGCAACAAGACTGTTTCGAGCGGTTTCGAGACGTCAATCGAAAAATTGGAACCGGCACGCTCTCTTTGACATTTAGCATTCTTGTTATAATGTCAATAATGACAGTTTTAAGCAATTTTAGTGAAGTTGTAAATATGGAACTTTTATAACATTATTTTGAATATTATTAAAAGAATACACATCAAATTTAAGTGAAACGTATGTAGTTGGAAATCTATTTAATAAATGAAGCTTTTAAAGAAGATAATACATTTATTATATTAAAAATGCAAAATTAACATAACTACATCGGGTTGTTCCAAGAAAAGGCTTCAAACCTTTTGATTTAAGAAGAATCGTGTAAATAATTTATTATTGCGAAGTGCGCAATCATCACGAGTCTCTATGAGATATGGGGGCATCATATGAACAATCTTAAAATACAATTATAACCTACAGATTTATCTGTGTAAGATAAAAGTAATGTAAGTACCATACCCAATGCAAATCTTAAGAGTATATTTAAAAATACGTTTGTTTATGTACACATTCTCCACTTGTTATTTCTCTATATAATAAAATGCAACCCTACTTATTCTCTAAACATAAATTTTATCTAATACCTACTTAATGTAAATCTATAAAAGATTGTTTATTATTTCTTCTTGATTCAATTTATTTTATCATGTTATATTATTTATATAATAAAACACTTAAAAGTAAATCTACACTCAAATGCACTACCCATATTATACTTATGTTAAGGATCTCATTTAATTTTGAGAAATAATACCATTATTTATTTCCAGATTCTACAATCAATTCCGAGCACTAGGAATAAGATTACCCAGCGTAACCACATGGAAGCATTGATAGTATTCAAGAAGCTATAAAGTGCCAGCGCAACATATGAATATATTTTTTCAATAGGAAGCAATATCATGCTATAAATGTATTAGTGCAATTAAAAACATATTTTATAAATCCAAAATCTTTATTTAGTCCTTTTTATTTATTCATTGACAAAACATTTGCTCCTTTACTTCTCTTGATAACATTTATATATAAAAAAATGTAATAAAACATGGAATTATTTGAAAATAGATTCAATTCTATTTTGATTAAATATTAATAATTAGGTATATTACTCAAATCCAAATTTGTAAGTAAATAGCATATTAAAAAGACCCTTGATTAAAAAAATAAAGTCTTATTTATAATACCAGCCTTTAAAACTTAAAATGCAATAAACAAAAACTTTATATTTACATCACAATGAATAATTCCTACACTAATAGATTAATGGTATTTATATTTTTATTTTAATTTAAATCAATTATTGTATTTGCATAATATAGAGTAGATAAATAATTCAAAAACTTGCAGTACTTATGTATACTTTTAATTTCATTTTTATTAAACTTAAAAGTTAAAATGAAAACAATGTAGGTACTATATTAAGGTACAATTAAATTTTTACATTTTCTTTGAATATTTTAAGTGTAGACATGGTGGCGCCTCCCCCAACTTGAAGTTCTCACTACCACATGATCATCTCCCAAGCCGGTACTTCCTTGTTCAATGTTTGGGCAAGCCGGCAATCAACACAACTGTGAAAGATAAATTGGATTTAAACTGATTCTTTGTTGCTTTAACATTTAATAAGTATATTTAATATGTTTACTTTTATTATTAAAGGGCTTGTCATGGTGTATGTAATTTAAGATGTTTTTTTAAACAATGTCGGTATAGTTTGTTAAATAATAAATACTTTATTTGTTAATCATTTTTCAAGTATTTTAACATTTTAGTTGTTTATCTTGCAATTCTTAATATCGTATTAAAAAAAAGTTAAATGTGTAGGTGTGTAATTCCCACAGGTAATTCCTTACAAAATTGTTAATATAAGTAGCTTCTAACCAAACATAGATAGGTTTGCTTATAAATTAATATAAATATTTACTTTTGACCAGCTGCTCTAGTTTTTGTGAACTCCCAAATCATTTGCACTTAAACTTTCAGCAGAGAATTCTATCAACTTCGTCTCATCATAACTTTTACCTCGTTGGGAGTTATTCATGTAAGTACCTATCTTTGTCTTTGTAATTTCGGGGTCAGGGAGCTTCGCGCACTCTGCACAATGTTCTGCTGTAAGTTAAATAAAAATTACTTCAATTAAGTAACAATAATCAAAACAGACGAAATCATGCAAAAACCAAAACTTTATTCGTAAAAATATATCTCTGTAGTCTGTTATCATAAATCGTCCTTACTCGTACTTTATCTTACCTTGCTATTTCAATATTGCTTTTTCGCACTTTCTCATTTATCCAGAGATGAGATTCACATATTTAAGTTTATGTTTATCTTAAATTTTAGTAATATGAATTATTAGGACAGTGACATGACATTTTGATTTTTGACGTTTAATGTTCGATACAAATCATTACGACTTGGCCTAAAAGCCTCGTAGCCAAACCATTAATCTTAAAAAAATAGACAAAACTTCGGAATTCATTCGCTCTTTGGACATTGTAGGCAATCGTATAGTAATCATGTTGAAAAGGCTCCCGGTACCAAAATAAAGTAAGATTATTTTGTGAACTCAACAAAACAAGGTTGTTATTATAAAAATGGCGGTGATTGAAAATTAAACGTCAAAAATCCAAATGTCATAATCACTGTCCTCGTATTATTATCTAAAATTTGGATAAATCAAATTGAAAAATTGCGAAAGATAAGTAATATGCATTAAAGAATGCATGAAAGAGGCATGAAAGAGCAATTGAAATAGCAAGGTAAGATAATATACGAGTAATAATTAATATATCTAAAACATTGGACGATTTATGATAACACAGATATATTTTTACGAATAAAGTATTGGTTTTTGCATGATTTCGTCTGTTTTGATTATTGTTAATTGAAGTAATTTTTATTTAACTTGCAGCAGAACATTGTGCAGAGTGCGCGAAGCTCCTTGACCCTGAAGTTACAAAGACAAAGGTACATAAATAACTCCCAACGAGTTAAAAGTTATGCTGAGACGAAGTTGATAGAATTCTCTGAAAGTATTAAGTGCAAATGATTTGGGAGTTCACAAAAACTAGAGCAGCTGGTCAAAAGTAAATATTTATATTAATTTATAAGCAAACCTACTTATCTATGTTTGGTTAGAAGCTACTTATATTAAAAGTTTTCTAAGGCATTGTACCTACACATTTAAGTTTTTTTTATACAATATTAAGAATTGCAAGATAAACAACTAAAACGTTGAAATACTTGAAAAATTATTAACAAATAAGGTATTTAACAAACCATACCGACATTGTTTAAAAAACTTCTTTTTAGACGTTTACATACACCATGACAAGCCCTTTAACCCGTGACACGTTCTACGCACAATATTTGTGTCGTAACGCAAATTGTACTGTAGCGTACTGCGCACAAACTCTGTGCCTAACGCGGCCCGTGACATTGAAGGCCATCTGTAGTGAATTACAAGTGAATGTTTCCAGTATAAAAAATATTTCTCTATGCCTTAAACATTTATAATTCGAATCGACACGACTCCGAGACAGGCAATAGAGACCAAAACCACAAAATAAAAAAAAAAAGTGAATCATTGATTGAGTTGCGTCATCGGCCATAGTTTGTGACATTTGTCTTGTTCAACGAATATTTGGATTGTGAATTATGCCGAGAGGAATAATTAGATGAGTGATAATTGAGACGTATATTACTGGAAATTTTACGTAGAATACGTTTATGATATTGGTTTTAGGGATATTTGAAGAATACTCAGTGAAAAAGTGTCTCAACTTTTCAGTGCGGAAGACGCAAAATGGCGCTTTTTTTCTTGTTTGTGAATAATGGAGATTTGTTATTATTCATAGTGAAATACGTTGTGTTAAATGTGTGAAAATATAAGTGAATGTATTTGGCAATCGTGTAGTGATATGAAAACGTGAATATGATCATTTGATGACTCAGCATTATCATGTAAGTGTTAGTATGTAAGCAATTAAAATTAAAACAAAAGAAAATCATTTTTTTATAATTTTATAGAAAAAATATATCGTCATGATTACATTTTTATGCTATAACTAGTTTCTTCCTCTTTCCAAAAATATATAATACATGGCATATAATTATAGAACAATAGGGTAAATAAAATTTTCAAACTCGGTAGTCATAAAAAAGCTAGATTTCGTGAACTCCCTTGACACTATCGGGATCGGTGCCGGCTGTGCGCCAGACGCGTGATAGGTTAATAATAAAAGTAAACATATTAAATGTACTTATTAAATGTTAAAGCAACAAAGAATCAGTTTAAATCCAATTTATCTTTCACAGTTGTGTTGATTGCCGGCTTGCCCAAACATTGAACAAGGAAGTACCGGCTTGGGAGATGATCATGTGGTAGTGAGAACTTCAAGTTGGGGGAGGCGCCACCATGTCTACACTTAAAATATTCATATTTGTATCATACATCTGAAAATGTAAAAAATTAATTGTACCTTATTATAGTACCTACATTGTTTTCATTTAAGTTTAATAAAAATGAAATTAAAAGTATACATAAGTGCTGCAAGTTTTTAAATTATTTATCTACTCTTTATTGTGCAAATACAATAATTGATTTAAATTTAAAATAAAAATATAAATACCATTAATCTATTAGTGTAGGAATTATTCATTGTGATGTAAATATAAAGTTTTTGTTTATTGCATTTTAAGTTTTAAAGGCTGGTACTATAAATAAAACTTAATTTTTTTTAATCAAGGGTGTTTTTAATATGCTATTTACTTACAAATTTGGATTTGAGTTATATATATCTACCTAATTGTTTTTAATAAATATTTAAGCTAAATAGAATTGAATCTAATTTCGAATACTTCCATGTTTTATCACTTTTTTTATATAAATGATATCAAGAGAAGTAAAGGAGCAAATGATTTGTCAATAAATAAATAAAAAGGACTAAATAAAGATTTTGGATTTATAAATGTTTTTTATTGCACTTAAACATTTAAAGTATGATATTGCTTCCTATTGAAAAAAATATATTCATGTTGCGCTGGCACTATGGCTTCTTGAATACTATCAATGCTTCCATGTGGTTACTCTGGGTAATCTTATTCCTAGTGCTCGGAATTGATTGTAGAATCTGGAAATAAATAATGGTTTTATTTCTCAAAATTAAATGAGATCCTTAACAACAGATTACATAAGTATAATATGGGTAGTGCATTTGAGTGTAGATTTACTTTTATAGTCTTATATTCTATATAGGTAAATAATAACATGATAAAATATAATATTGAATCATGAAGAAATAATAAACAATCTTTTATAGATTTACATTAAGTATTAGATAAAATTTATGTTTAGGGAATAAGTAGAGTTGCATTTTATTATACAGAGAAATAACAAGTGGAGAATGTGTAGTTATACAGACGTATTTTTAAATAGATTTGCATAAGGTATGGTACTTACATTACTTTTATCTTACACAGATAAATCTGTAGGTTATATTGTATTTTCAAATTGTTCATATGATGCCCCCATATCTCATAGGGACTCGTGATGATTACGCACTTGTTTACTATTTAGGTACACGATTCTTCTTAAATCAAAAGGTTTGAAGCCTTTTCTTCGAACAAGCCGATGTAAAGTTCTATTATTATCTGATAACTGTCAAATTGTCAAATAGATCGCAGTTCGCACCGGTCCCAATAATTGAGTGAACTATTACGAGTGGCGTCATCAAAATTGCTAGAAAAACAAAATCAGTTTAACGCTGCAACAAGCTTGCGTTAAGGGTGTCACGGTACGAAAAGACATAGTAATGTTATAATAAGCTTGCTATAAGAGATGGCGGTTACCCCCCTGGTGCAGTGAACTCCCATAAACAATTATAATAAAATCATACTCCTTAATTTAATTATTAACATTAATTATTACTATTTAAAATCAATCGTAATCTTTAAAACTACTGTTAATACCCATGAATATATCCATCATTCCATCATCCCATACACCTGTATAATACCTACTGTATTATGTAACGCGCGAAGCGGTGCACTCACGATTGCGCTCCAATGAAAAAAGATTTAGTACATTTCCTAATACGAAATACAATAGGAGTGAAAGAGAGGGTTTTGCCAGAGCCCTGCGCGTGAAACAAAAGATTTTCTATGGAAAAGTAGCAAAATTCGGTGCGCCGCACCCGCAAACGTTGCCGGTTCGTTTTCACCGCCCGACAGCACAGCGATTGCGACGTTGCTAGTTGCCACGTCTATAATATAAACAAACCTGTGAAACAAACACTCGACTCTCGAGTCAACTTCAATGCACGCGCGCGATTCATGCAATTTTCTAATTAAAATTATAAAATACGTGTTGAAATAGCCTGTAGTTATCAGTATTACTTGTGAGTGTTAAAATGAACAATAATTATAATGTGGCGTTCATTAAAAAGTGTGATAAAACGTTACAAATTCGGCTTGAATGTAAAGCTAAGGGACCGCCACGGCCTGAACTTGATTTTACGCAAAAATGTACGACAAAAACGAAAACATATACGCGTGTGTTTAAATCTGAACAACATGTGAAAACACCGTGGTTGTGTGGTTGTGATGAAGCAACAACAGATATTTACGAATGTCTTGTCGCTTTAAGTTATAGATATTTTTGCACACCAAAAAGAAAGACGTATGTATTTCCTTTATAAGTAATTTTTTTGATAAATGTACTGCTTTACACCAAGTATTTTCAGTGTTTTATTTCAAGTGAACACCCATAAAATTTTGTCACGAGCCGCCTCTGCAAGCAATTCCCGAACTCGAACTGACCTCGGGCGCCATGTACCCCACAGTGCCGACCCGCCCCCGCACGGACCCCCCCTCGGGCACGTCCACCGCCAGACCGAGGTCCGATATGCGCACGTGGCCCGCGTCGTCCAGCAGTATGTTCTCGGGCTTGCAGTCACTGAAATATATTATATATTTATTAGTTGGGTAATTCACAAATTATAGCTGTGTAATTTATATGTTAATATATAATTGTGGAGGAAGGAAGGTGGAATTCCTTCATCGAAAAAGGGAGGATCCTCGACCAGTCTACTCGACTGGCCGGCCGTGAAGGCTGTGAAGGCCGTGAAGGTGATGGATGATGTCTGAAAGTTGTATATATGCTCTGTAGCGAAAACATTTCGCTTGCGCGATTCAGAGCGAGGTGTCGCTACAATAATAATTCATTAATTCATTAAATAGTTGAAATAAGTAGTGTGTCGTCTTGTCAAAAGTATCTAAGCGAGTGTTCAATATTATATTTCATAACGATGTGAATATTGAAAACTTTGCTTTAGGGCCGATGTTACAATCCCTGGTTAAAACTTACCCGTCGAATTAAGTATTACACGATAATGTTAAAATGTCACCTGTAAACCGTTAATTGCATGCAATAAGAATACATTTTGAAATGGTAGTTTATTACGTTATTCAACGAACAATTTTTAACCGAGGATTGAAAAATCAGCCCTTATTCAATAAATTATTTTTCGATGCTTGTCTCGAGACATAGCAGGGTAAAAAACAATACGGGCAATCCTGTTTTTATAAAAACAGTTTATGTTTCTATCATTATTCTTGTTTTGCTGTTATTTCTGTTACTATTGTAAGGTGCAAATCTTACTTGCAAAATTATTTTTCAAAAAATTTTTCATCATTTTTTCTTTAATTCCTAGCATTTTTGGTACTGTTCTAGGAATCTTTTTTTTTTTTACCGGTAAACAATCCCCATCTTGTGCAAATGCTCCAACCCACACGCAACCTGTGCCGCGTAGAACCGCGCCCGCTCGAGCCCGAGCCCGCTCTCCGCACCGCACATGTTGTATATATGGAACTTTAGATCACCGCCTGAAAAATTTTAAGAGAATAATTATTTTATTGCATAGCTTCTATCGCGGGCCTTGAGCGCGGGGATCGAATCCAGAAATTTAGTATCGAAAAACCTCACGCTCCCCACGGGGACGGGCGCGGAGGTGTGGCTTGAAGGCATAGCATGCAATAGCTTTACCGCGGCAGTCCCCGAGTGACACACGTCTTTTTTTAATTATAAAAAACTTCATTTGCCTCCAAATTATTAGAACTAAACAAAATTTAAATAGGACCAATCACAAGGAACTGGCTTGAAAATAAAATTATCTTCAAAATTATCAATACCAGATGTTATCGAGCATTTTGCGTCCTATCACATTGAGGTATTTCTATGACTCTGCACTAAGAATGGAGCAGAGAGCTTTGCACTTTATAAGAATGTTTATAAGAACTTGTCAAGAACGTTAGGTACTTGTAAATATCGTTGATAATTGACAACCAACATTTGCCTATACAAACGACAAAATCACAATTCACAACCATGAGCAATGCCCTTCCCCACAAAACTTATAATCCACTAGTCCTTTCCCCTAAAACTCACCATTCATTATAGTCAACACGAGGCACAAGCATCCTTCGTCACAACGAAACGAAAGCGCGAGTTGATCCGTTGCAAGATCTACTTCTCGATACCACCTACCACTCACAATAGTGAGTAATCCTCTTACTCCAAAAACTCACAACTTATCAGAATTGTGAGCAATTTCTCCCCAAAAACTCACCATTCATAATAGTCAACACGAGGCACAATGCATCTTTTGTTTCATACGCATACGCGAGGTTCACAACGAAACATGAGTTGATCCGCTGCAGGATCTACTTATCGATAATAGACACCTACCACTCACAATAGTGAGCAATTTAACCCCTTACTCCAAAAACTCACAATTTATCAGAATTGTGAGCAATTTCTCCCCAGAAACTCACCATTCATAATAGTCAACACGAGGCACAATGCATCTTTCGTCTCATACGCATACGCGAGGTTCACAACGAAACGTGAGTTGATCCGTTGCAAGATTTGTTTCTCAATCAGCACCATCGCTTCGCCCTTGCGTTTCTTGATACGCTTCTTTTCGAGCTTTTTGCACGCGTACATTTTGCCCGTCGCTCGCACCTGTGGAGTTATTGTTTCCGAATCAGTGTTAATTAAAAAAAGTACTAATTGAAATTGCTTCTAAATTAATTGAATTATTTATTAATTTTTTGCAGATTTACTGTAATGCAATTTTACATTCAATTTACAAAATATTAGTACATAAAAATGATTATCATTAACAAGTTTATTCACAAAGATTACAAGGATAAAAACGTTTTGAGTTTGAAAAAGGTATCCTGACATGCTACTTTACCATCTAGCAAGACAAGTCGTATTTTAACCTAACAAAGACATTTCCACATGAAATAAGTTTTCTATACCAACAAATATACCTTTGAAAAGAGTCTTCTAAGGCCATTCTCCCATTGCGATACGCACAGGCGATTCAAGTATCATGTAAGTCTCGGAGACTAGTCGCCGCGGAATATCTCACATACATTGTACCGGTAGCGTAGTGTGCGAGCCTACATACAAATGTATGTGAGATACTCCGCGGCGACTAGTCTCCCGAGACTTGCAGGATACTTGAATCGCCTGTGCGTATCGTAATGGGAGAATGGCCTAACTTCTTCGCAGCAAACAAACTTATCTCCACTAACCTGACAAGCGCAGACCTCGCCAAATCCCCCCTTCCCAAGCACACGGTACATCCGAAACGTGTTCTGCGTGACCGGCTGCGCCTCCAACCACTTCCACTGCAAGTATCTATGGAAATACATCGACCGTTCGAACTCCGCGAACGGCGTGCCCGCTAAGAAATTCTTGACGCATCGTATGCACTCGCTGAATATGTCCTTCGAGCCGCCTGGAATTAGGAGACCAATAGATAAATTTATGTAGCTGAAGAGTTTGTTTGTTTGAACGCGCTTATCTCAGGAACTGCTGGTACGATTTGAATATGTATTTCGGTGTTAGATAGCCCGTTTATCGAGGAAGGCTACTAGACGATAAGCTATATATCATCACGCTAAGCCCAACAGTAGTTGAGCACTGCGGCGAAAACCGCGATGCACAGCTAGTTTAGAAATATTTTTATACATTAACATTGAGTTTAGAGCAATTTACAATTCTAGATATTTTGTGTAATGATCATAGTCCATCGGATTTACCAGTATGTGCCGCTTCCACATGCTGCCCGATTTAATCTAGAGTCCCACGTGTTTAAACAACAAAACTTTATAGTTAGTCAACAGCAACAATTAATGGTAATTTTATACATTATTCGACGAATAAGTTTTATCCAAGCATTGAAAAATCAGTCCTAATAGTAATAAAAGTTTTACTACTCTTACAAGCATATATAGACAAAAAATTAAATCATTTTCATTTAACTACCATTATTTTACCAAACGACTGTTATTACAGAATTCATCTGTTGGAAAAAAGCAATGCATTCAAAACCACAAGGGACCTGCATTTTACATAACTTAACTTTTCCTGTCCTCATCCCTGAATACAGATAATATTTGAGAATCGTAAACGCGTCTATTGTAACGTGAAAATGTGGGTCGCTTCTCTCATGGTGTTGCGCCAGTTTTTATCCCAAATTACGAAACTTCCACAACAATCACTGTATGAATAAATCTCGTGATGGATCAGTATTTAACGGATACATTTGTATCATACCATCTAGATACTCCACATTACGCGATAATATCATCAATTATTCCACCTAAAAACATCGCAATTTGCATGTAATATGGGTAAGTCGTTAAAAAAGAAGATCTTTTCACCTAAATTCTATCAACTTCTATAGTCAGTAATCCAGCCTTTCTTGATGAAGGTGGTAAGACCTTACTACCATGAGACTTTTCAACCACCTACAAGACGGTTTAGGTTTTGGTAAGGAATTACCCTTTTTATTAATTTTTATTAATAATTACCCTTTTTATATTTATTTTTATTAAGGCACCCGCCATCACAGGGTGTTTGCGCTACCTCTGGATTATAGTCCAGACATTTTTGCTTTATACAACCACCCTTACCTTCAAGCAACGCACTCGCGTCTTCAATAACAGCGGCCGGTACCACATCCGTGACCGCCTCCCCATCTTCCGCCTTGAGATAGTGGCTGAACACCTCAGAGGCGAGCGCCACCCGTCCCTCGTCCACCTCGACTTCATACCGCTCCGCCTGAATAACGTCGGGGCGCTGTTATTGGTTAATTATAGTGCTATCCGTTAGATAGAAGTGTTTGTGCATACATTAAATGGTATTTTTGGTATGGAAGTGAAACTACAGTGCTACAAGACAGGAACATTGTGGCAGAATACTTATGCAATGAGTGCTAGTCTAGTGATATCTATTTGAATTGGGTCGATTTTTCAATGCTTGGATAAAACTTATCCGTCCAATAAAATATTACACGATAATATTAAAATGTCACGTAAACTGTCAAATACGGGCAATTAGAATACGTTTTTAAAATGGTAGTTTTATACATTATTCGACGAATAAGTTTTATCCAAGCATTGAAAAGTCGGCCCTTAATTGTTGATGCGAATTTTGGAAAAGTCAAAGTGCGAGTGCAAAAATAGGAAATTTAAGGGACTCTATTATTCTGTCTACTACATATTTATATTTAACTGTAGTATTAATAGTCCAGTCATTTAGTTCAGAAAAACGAGATTACATGGTCACTTATCCGGGAGTCTTTTTTTTATTATAACCACGCAAACGGAAAAGATACGATGTGGCAAGTCTATAAGAGAACATCAAAATTTATAATTTTCAAAAGCTTCCGGAAAGCTTTTTAGACAACACCACCAAATGACTGGACTAGAAGACCGTATCTATAATAAAAATAAACTGTGATTCTAATGACTTCATAATTTATAAATGCGAAAGTTTGGACGGGTGAATTAGATAAGAACAGCTGAAAGTATCTTGATGTAACTTGGCCTATAGTTATAGTCGAACCTACCTTATACAATTTAACATAAGGGTTTAAAATATCTGCCATAAAATGCATAAACAAGGAAGATGCAATCTGAAATCCCCAGGCTAACATTATTTCTTAATAAGTTCGAGTTTATTAATTAGCAGGAAAATAATCTGTTATTTACAACACTAACAACTCTAGTGCTTGTTTTTATGTTTGTTTTACACGCTATGAGAAACAGGTAAATTCCGTACACATAATTAAATAATGTCGTACATATAATTGATATTTTTTTCTAACACATTACGTCACGTTTAATTATAGTTAGTATTACGTATAATACAGATAATTAATTCCTCATCACACATGTGTTTAATGTTATTGGTTATTGGTCAGGAAAATAAACGAAGGAAAACATTTCTAGCACTATTCCAAACGAAAGATTAATTTAGAACGACTTCAAACGATGATAGTAATACCACAGTATTACAATATTATTTCCTAATGGTAATAGTGTGGTAATACATATTATTATTTACTTACAAAACAATATAAGTGCCACTGTATATACCTACATATAAGAATCGCTTACAATAGATACTAGTACATTTAAACTTCTCTAGCTCCACCATCTATTACCATATTTTACAACGGATTACTATAAAAAACATATAGTACATCACACAAACTTTTAGCTTAGCACAGTTCATCGTACCTCAACAAAAGGCGAACTATAATTTGTTTGAGTTTGAGTTTGAAATATATCAAAACACAAACGTGAGCAAACTTAACTCCCGCTGTATATCACTCTACAGCTACAAGCAAAGAATACTACTAGACGCAGAAACTTCGTTACATTGATTAACGATCGGATCGCCCCATTAGATGTGATCATTGAGTTGTGACAGTGACGGATCTGTAGGTTGTAAAAAAAAGTATATTCTATGCGGGTATTTGTATATTAGTGTTGTAGTTTGTAAGTCAGTAGGTGTTCAACTGTTGGAGTGAAAGGACATCTCAAATGTTAAAAGCATGAGATATAAATTTCGTTGCAGATACTCAAGGGATACATTGATTAACGATCGGGATCGGCCAATCAGCTTTGATCATTCCCTGTATTGAGTTGAGACAGTGACGTATCTGTAGGTACATTATGAGAACTTGTATTAAATGCGGGTATTATTATTTTTAGTATTGAATTGAATCTTGAATGTCAGGCTGTGTATTTGAAGGACGTTTTATGTTAAAACCATATTGCGTTATATTCCAGATGCTTAAAAAAATATTATCATTAATTTATAGATAACTATGAGAAAATATAAAACATATATTTTACTTTTCAATATCAATCGGTCCTCCACTAACATTAGTATGTCTAATGAATCTTTAATAGTGAAGTGTATTCAAATAAAAATTACCTAAACCTAACGTATCGTTTCATTGAAACACTCACAACAAATATACATATTATCTATATCCACCCTTTACCACACTACATAGTATAAAACAAAGTCGCTTTCTCTGTCCCTGTGTCCCTGTGTATGCTTAAATCTTTAAAACTACGCAACGGATTTTGATACTGTTTTTTTAAATAGATAAAGTGATTCAAGGGGAACGTTTTAGTATATAATTTATTATGTTTTAGACAAAGCGGGCGAAGCCGCGGGCGGAAAGCTAGTTTAATATATAAAAAAAATAGCAACCCTTCAAATCCGGCCCTGTATTCTATCCACAATCCCAGCGCACCTCTATTAACCCGGGACCTCAACCAAAATCGCGTTCATTGAATTTGCCAATTACCCAGCCGTTATTACGTTCTATGTATTGATTTAATGGGCCACATTGTTAATTCAATATCGGGGTGAAACTGTATTATGTATGTAGGAATAATTAAGTAATTAAATAATTAAACAGATTGGTTAGGGGTAAGATTATTAAATATGATTTTAAATAGGTTGCTTTTATCTTAATCCTAAATGTTGTTGTGCTCTGTGTTTAAAACGTCTTACGTATATCGATTTTTATCAAAAAAAGACCTCATCTTTGACGTAATCCTGTATTTTTTTGTAGTATATGTTTTGCTTACTATTATTTTGTTAATATTGCAATGTTATTGAATAACATTCGTCCATATAAAGTTTCGCACATATACAGTTCATAGGTTTAGGTCCGAAAAACAAAACTTCTATCCAAATTTTCGCATTTATAATAGTAGATGGGTTTTAAACTAGTAGGTTGGTAGCTATGTCTAGTCTTATCTATTCTAATATTATAAAGCTGAAGAGTTTGTTTGAACGCGCTAACCTCAGGAACTACTAGTCCGATTTGAAAAATTCAGTCTTAGATAGCCCATTAATCGAGGAAGGCTATTATAGGCTATACATCATCACGCTTAGACCAACAGAAGCGGAGCCACGCGGGTGAAACCGCGGGGCGCAGCTAGTCTATGATATGAAGGTTAACACTAACCGCATCAAGGAAGCTGTTGTACTTGTGGTAGTGGGGTCGGTTCTTCTCGCAGAACTGTCGGAACAGCAGCTTGCCGATCGGCTGCTGGTCCACTATGTAGTCGTAGTTTATATCTGAAACAGAATTACACATAACATTAAATCTCTACTTCTATGCTAATATTATAAAGCTGAAGAGTTTGTTTGTTTCACAGGATGACAGGAATCACGGGCCCGATTTGAAAAATTATTTCACTGATAGATTATTTACCGAAGATTGAAGAAGGCTATAATATTATCATGCTAACAACAATAGGAGCGCAGCGGAGCAATGCGAGAAAACCAGCACACCGCACAGCTACTAAAAATTAATAATAATAATAATATAGGATTCATTCAGATAAATTATAATTAGCAAGTCCTAGACATATATATGAGGGATAGGAATTAGGAAGTTTGTGTCCTGCAGTGGGAACATTTATGGGCTGATGATGATGATGATACACAATGAAAAAATATTTCCACCGTTCGTATGGTTACAGTTAGGTATTATTTAAATTCGAGTAATATATTTTGTGTATGAATATAGTTTTATAATGAAAATGAAACTAATGAAAACATCGCAAATATTTCCCGCATTAGACAACAGTAACTAAGCATAGTTTATTGAATCAAAAAACTAAAAGAACATTCAATTATTTCTATTGTAATATATTTCACAGCTCAACCATCTCCGTACCTTTTATTTAACTTGTCACATTATTATGTGCATAAATTCAGTACAGATTATGCAAATAAATCGTCAACTTGTTCAACCGTAATATTAGAAGCGTGTAATTTTCGTTACAGTATTATAATACAACTTTATCCTGTACTAGCTGTTTCCCGCGATTTTACCCGCATTGCTCCGCTCCTGTTGGTCTTAGGCACTCTTAGCTAACACCGAAAGAATTTATCAAATCGGACCAGTAGTTCCCGAGATTAGCGCGTTCAAACAAACAAACTCTTCAGCTTTATAATATTAGTATAGATTATCCTGTATAAGTTTGATAATATTTTTATATATTGGAAGATAACAAAATCTCTAAACATTTGGACTTCAAATACAAGTAGTAGTATGCAATATAAATAAGAGAAAAAAAAAAATCATTCGCACAGATTATTATAAATGTCTTAAGATAAAATATATTTCTGGCGTAAAGAGAAATCAGCAGTAATGCCATTTTTATATATTTTGTTGGAAACCTTTTACTTTTACTTAATAATAGAATAGCTTTCAACTTGCGTTAGCTTAACACTGGATATAGCGTCTACAGGAATATTCAATTATCGGCAAGTATTTCGGCTATTAACTCCCGCCTGGACTGCTGATAACAAATATCCCGATCCAAATTAAACCTTATGCTAAAGAAAATAAAGCTCAAAATTGACCTCTTTGCTCTCCTCATTCAATGCTCCATTGAGTCATAAACAAGTCATTAGGTAACATTTATCAAAGTGCATTTGATTCTGCTATAAAGGACCAATACGCTGGCCCAGTTCGATAAGTGTGTTGATCGATTATGAATCTTAAAGTATAGCAGTTAAGAACTGTTTTACATTGATGACATCTGCCGAATTGAGGTCTGAACCGTTAACCCGATATCAATTGGCAAATCGCCGTTTGTTGACAATCTGTGACTCTTGCTCACGAATACGTCCGCAAATATTTAAGATTTAGGTTCTAGATAATCCTTTTTAACAAGGATAATCAAAATATTTTAGTAAGTTCCAGCTACAAGAACTTAGCTTTAAGTTCACCTTTTCTCTAATAAGTAAGGGGGGTGTTTCCAACAATACCAAACTTATGGAGGTATGTACCTACTTATTATTTACGTTACCTACCTACCTTAAATACATACCATACCCATTTCTATTCAAACTATTTACGTAAAACATAACAACGCTAAACGCAAACTTTCGAATCTAATATTCACGTAGAATTTAATATTTAAAAATCTTAGTTTTAATCTACCCTCACCTCAAACTCATTTTCAGGAAAACTTTCTCAAAACTACTTGAAGAAACTCGAGTGGAATTTTTTTCGATAAAAACTCGTTAAACATCTGCAGTAAGTATGAAAAGTTACAAAAACAATTTTTTTTTTTCAACTTTCCCCATTTTAATATCAACCAGCTTTATTTTTCGTTAGAAAACTAAAAGTGAATACAAAAAAGTCGTTATTTAATCTTTATTCAAATTAAAAGCTCAAAGTAACAAATTTTTATGCTAACCTTGTAAAATTTCTAAGAGCTAAGGGCCGCAATACAGAAAAAAATTAACGATTGAATAAAATTAATGGGAGACTAATTGCTTTAAACTATAATTGTTTCATTTTCTCTACAATATTTTCAGTATAATCAAAAGTACTTCATACTTTAACTTAACATGAATAATTATTTATTAATATAACGTAATCACAATAATTAAAATATGGATAATCCCGAACATAAAACACATATCCCGTCGTAGATACAACTATAAAATTCCATGGGTTTTTATCAATTTTATCGTTAAACACTGGGGATTTTATATATAAATAACTTTACGTGGGTGTGAGATAAACATACATTAAACATACAAGTTCTATATGCATTTAATGTTAATAATTACATACAAACCCCAATTTTAAACTGATAATAAGCTGTAATCTTAACTGGCGGTCCCGCCTAACATAAAATAAAACCCAGGAACAATGTATCTGCTGTAAAACTTGTCATAATATATATAAGTTTTGAGATAGGTACAGTATATATGTCGCAGGCAAATTGTATAATCTCGCCGTTTACAAATGCCGAGCATTTTGAAAAATGCTGAGGATTTACTTTTTCCAAAATTCTACAAAAAAGACGGTCGCGAGCGTATACTTCACCAGTATATTTCGGACCATCGACTCAGCATCACAGACTGAGCGTCTACATTAAGTGATTAAAATCTAATTGCCGGCAATTGCCCGCCGGCCTGAGGTCAATTGTATAGCCTTTATGTTCAGTCACATAAAAGAATGTCTATTTAATTACTTTACGGCATTTGTATGTAATTTCGTAAATATTTGATTGCGGACGATTATAATTCAACGCAACGATCAAGCGAATGACCCGAGTTCTAATGATGATGATGAATTTTGTTATACAATACCTACAAAAATACAAAAATCTTTATTGTTACTTAAACATTCCGAAGATTATTATCTTCGCAATGCACTCTCCACACTAGGATTCCCTGTGTTGTGGAGAATAGTCTCTTCCAGCTTACATCTATTCAATATCAATCACGTGCGAACTCTAAAGAATATTATAAATGTTTTACACATACAAAATTGCAATTAATGGTTTCGTGACTTTGTCGTAAACAGTTATTGAGATGCGAACTCATAAATACGAAGCAATACAATGTTAAAATTATAAGCGAGACAATTTATAAACAAAATAGCTAATACTTCAGAACATTTAATAAAAGGAGCTTTGTAAACATCACACACAATCCCTCAATCTATACTTATAGTAAAAGACTGTAGAATGTTTGTTGGTTTGAACGCGCTAATCTCAGGAACGGGTCTTCAAAAATTATTTTATTGTTAGATGGTCCATTTATCGAAGAAGGCTATATTATATCATCACACTACGACCAATAGGAGCGAGGCAACGCGGGTAAAGCTGCGAGGCACAGGTAGTGATAGTAATGTAACAAAACATTTGAACTATTAAATAAAATTCCAGGCATTAAAAACGAAAAACGCCTCCGAGCAGTACATCTATACATCACCAACAATTAAGGGCTCCAAAGGTCCCGAACCTTCGAAGTACTCCCCTTATCTATGTAATGCGATACCGATGTTTAACGCGCTGTTAATGGGATCTTTACGACATGTACAAGGGCACTTTATGGGCCACTAAACTGCGATACGGACACCGTAAACAGACCTCTGTTGCGCGACACGATCCCCGGAATTCGTCAGTGTGTTTTACGGGGAACGTCTGCATGTTTCTAATCCTACTAGATCATTGCTATACATTTACGAATAGCTTGTATGTCTTGTCTTGTTCCTTATACAGTGTCCTCTTGTTGGCTCCTAACATCTGTTATGAACGTCTATGGTCGGCGCAATGTCTTTGCACCAGGTAGGGCGTCCGCTCGTTTGTCTTTCAGTAAGATAAAAGTGCTATGATAGGGACTCGTAAGAATTCCAGGATCGAGCAAGTTATGGCATCTATATAAATAAATAATAAATAATAAATAAATATTATAGGACATTATTACACAAATCGACCTAGTCCCACAGTAAGCTCAATTAAGGCTTGTGTTGTGGGTACTAGGCGACGATAAATATAATATTTAATAAATACATATATAGATAATAACACCCAGACCCAAGAACAAATAATTGAGTTCATCACACAAATATTTGCCCTGACCGGGGATCGAACCCGGGACCGTCGGCTCAGTAGGCAGTTACTTTACCACTGCGCCAACCGCGTCGTCAGTCGTCATATGGTGCATCTATACATCTATATGGATCGAGCAAGTTATGGCATCTCTATGCCTTAAGATAACACGATAAAGAGTTTTGTGTAGACAACGTAATACAACACCAGTTTTAATTTATGTAAATGTTAAACAATGTACTTCTCAACACAAAAATTAGAAAGTGCTGTCAAAACAAATAATAATATTACCAGATTATGTTTATGAGAGTAGATTATTGGAGGGAAATGAAACAAACTTGAATATTGAACTAAAAACTGTCACCCACGCTACACACCACTTATATCCCCATTACAAATATTCTCATCTCGATCATAAACAAGAATTAATGGACTAAGGTCACAACCATTACACCGTAATAGATGTACATCATATTTCAAATGAATACATTTAAATTACATCGATTTACGTCTTGTTCCTGTAACGAATAATCTCCATCGGCTTTATCAAAGATAGACTTAAAAATAACGTTGATAAATTCCTCTGTAAGGGGGAGTTGGGTGATGTAAAAATAATCAGAAGGGATCGTTGATCCCTCGCGATAAATCATCTCATCCCGCCCATAAACAGATCATCATAAATAAATTAACATGGATTTCCTTTTGATTTAGTTTGTCCCTCATCCATTATTTATATTGGGGACATTTTTAACGATGATGATAGGTAGGTATACAAAGGGAACGACTAACAAATTCTAACTGTGTGAAATTCGACTGGAGTAGCGCAGTTTTTAATGGCGTATATATTGTGCCAGGGTCTGGTCAGTTCGTATCACTTTTGTCAAAAATCTAAATTGTTTGAAAAGCACTGATATTTTATATATTTAGAACTTCATTTTACTGTGTAGTCCTTAACTTTTATAGGTTACCGACAACCGTGTCCCTACAGTGGAAACAAACTAATCACATTTATAAATAAAACAACTATAGAAGAGTGCAATAACAATGTGAAAATACCTACGTTTGATCTTTATATTGTAGAACACAGATTGCTGGCGCCATAGAGCCACAACATAAATGTCAGTAACAATGTCCTACATGCTTTAGCATTCTGCCAACTGTTGTAAACCTCAACTCTCAAGTGCTATGTTTGTACACGAGTTTGTCTCGTTTATTTTATCAAAAAATGTATCCTACTTTCGCAACAAACGAAACATTAAAAACATTAACTTATTTATTTTCCTCGTCTTTTCTTGGTTGCCTGGTAGAGATCGCTGCCAGCGATAAGGCCGCCTACTGTACATTGTTATATTATATTTTTAAGTTTGTAAAATGTATTCTATAAGGTGTACAATAAAGTATTTTTCATTCATTCATTAAAATGTACAAGAGTACAAAAAAGAAAATGTATTTGGTCCTCTTATCACAGTTTACTGAGTTTAGGATTATGATAACGGAGCATCTAATCAATTTAAATTTGCTTAGGGATAGAGAAAAATGAAAATTACCTTTGTAGATTATCTTGTGTCTCTTAGACTTGCGCCCCTCTTAAAACCGAAATGGTAGTAATCTCGAAAATAGATGTAGTCTCTAATATAGATAAAAATATAATTTATAGTAAGTATTGACTTAAGTCTATACTTACTATTTATTGTTCCAACAGATTCGAAGATCGAGATCAAGCAAAAGACAAATCCTTACCTACATAGTACATACTCTTAAAACATCACATTAAATCGAAACGTTCACAAAAGAATTTTAATGTTATTATTACAGTAATTACGTATTGTTACTTTATTGCCCAACGACACTCGAAAACAAAAAGGAAAACGGTTAAATTCCACCGTTTAATTGGTCGTTAACAATAATTATGACCAGATTATCAAGAAATGAGTACGATTCGGTATGGCTTATTAGTATGGTATATTAAAATTACTTCACTGGTATCTTGCTCTGACTTTGTCTGTATTGAACAATTGTAATTGTAAATCAGCTTATATGCTAGAAGTTTTCAGATAAATCTGTATTGCATGGAGCAATGAACACCAATCAAACTTCAAAACTGCGCGATATTGGCAGAAGTTTTTATATGATTCGGGCATAAAATTTAGACAGAAAATGAACTTTATAATAATGATGAAACTAGACCAAATTGTAGGTCTAGTTTCACTAGATATTATCATTGCTAAATTTCCATTGTTCTTGCATTAGTTACACATGTAATTTTTCAGGTCACCGGATCCATAGTGTATGCAAATATAGCGAATACAGATAAGAGAATTTGCATTCATTAACCACATTATTCATGCTCATGTCAAACGGCACAACACAATGAATTAAGTTATTACAATATGGAGCAGCCATGTCTCTGTGGACTCCTTTGCGCTCTCACCTAATTAATTGTCGCTCGCCATTATTGGCTACAGTATGTGTTTTTATTTAAAAAGGAATATGTAGTGATGTTGATCCTATTAATATTATAATCGCGAACGTTTGTAAGAATATACGGATGTCTTTCTCGCAAAAGCATGCTTATCGGTTCCGTATGAAAGTTGGCACAGAGATAGATAATAGTTTGGATAAGCACATAGGCTTTTATCTCACCTTTTATCCGGGTAATACGTGAGTGAAGGCGCGGGATCAAGCTAGTTATTAATCCAATATCAGAATTGTTAGAATATTTTTCACATTCCCATAATTCTGCAAATGAAAAACACCCAGAGAAGTAATCAACCTCCAAATAAAGGTATACAATCGACATGATAAGAATGCAAACCAAAAATAGATGCACACCAAAAATACCACCCACTGCAACTAGATGCAATTGGAAACATACGCCCACACTCGCCAAATCCTAATATCGATCAACCGACAGACGTTTGAAAGGAAGCTATCAGATTGTATGAACCCGTACTCGTAACGTGGCCGTGACGTCAATGCTCTATTATCGGCTCGAGCCCTTCGGCAGGTGTTGATAACGGCCTAATACATCAGCCGGCGCGTTCTACTCGAATGCTTGTGTATCCTGTGAGAGCTGTGAACCAACTGGTGTCCAAGATTCTTGGTAATTTGAACACTATAGGGATACTAAAGCTTTTCTTTTCACTACTTCTTTGCTAGGCTTTGGAAAATTGGCATTTTCTTAAGTGCTTTAAATTATAAGTTAAACGAGTCCTTAATATTTTGATCATGTAATTTTTACGTTTAAGTGCATTGCAGGCAATGGTTTGAAATCAATAAGTGCTTTAATATTACTACTATTATATTTTATAGTTGGTCTTAACAACCAAGGAAGATGACAACGTATTGATTTCTTTCTACAAATCTTCAATCTTACATAAGAAGAGGAAGCGAAAAATCAAAATAACTAACAAAATCAGATTCCAAATCCATTATCACCACCATCTATATCATTCTTCCATTTTCCGCCTTTGATCCCATAATTTGGACAATACAATTTGGTCCCGAGATACTGATTAAGTTATTTCGGCCATAACAAGGCATATGAATAAGGAGCCATTACGCAATGAGGCTAATGTCATTGTCGTTGAGTGCGGCCCACTTGTGATCTGATTTGTCTTAATATATGCTCACCCAGACCGAACTTTGACCCCTAACTCATTTGTAGAGTGTTCGTAGTTTCATGGGACAGATAAGATTCAATATTCTTCTAAAATATTTTATAGAAAGTCACTGCTTAGAAAGCAGAGTACAGCAGCTAGCTGTTTTTCTTTATACATTTCGATATTGTGGAAAATTTATGCTGATATTTTTTTCGCCGATAGACTTTTATAAGTGCTATATTTTTTCTAATACCAATATTGTTGACAAAAATATAACAAGGCTAGGGTTCAATATAAGCCTACTATTCATTTATTCTTCTAAAGGCAAAATCACGCATTCATGTGACGGCAAAGATGTGAGAAATAGATCGTAAAATTAAATTAGACCGAATCATGTTCTGAGTTCTGACTCAAACAGAATTAAGTTTTAATTTTTCAAGGAATGGTTTTAAATGAAGCTTTATACAACCTCTATGTCCCTGTAGGTACCAAATAAATTTGCGATATTCTTTCATTACATAAACGTAATCGTAATAAATATAATAATTATTTATCACAATTATACGCTTTTGGCTTCATATCAACATAACGTACAATTTATTAAGCCCTTGTCGCTCTTCTGGCTAAGACAGGACATCATCGTAGTATTTATTGTAAAACATATATTATTTGAGATTAACGTAAAGACGATTAACTCAATAAATCACTGTTTGAAGAAAAAAAATCGAAAGGAAGTCGTGAATCATGTGAGCTTTATGCTGTTAATTTTGTGCGTTTTCTATCTTGCTTATAGCCAAACTATCCAGTTATCCTGACTTCACCCAGATAAAAAAGAACCCGAGAAGTATGTAGCTCTTTCAGAGTGAAAGTAGTTTTTAAGTTACCTCTTATCAGTCAAAATATTATAAACTTTTGTCTTTATAGTTTAGATGGGACGTAGATATTTCATACATTTGTGCATTCAGTACGTATTTATTTGCCAAGTTTTAACGATATTACCATCGCCTATTCGGCTACGCTCGCGTTCCTAACTGCCTCTTTATTGCTATATAAAGTTTTATTAATATTTGTCGCGAACCGTTTCGACTTCAAACCGTTCGTGTTTATTGCAGCTTACAATTTACCAAGTTTGTGACTACGCTACGCTACGACACGTTGTTTTGATGATCGTTTGGATATTAGGGCGCATACCGACGTGCATTTGAATTTAATATAATATTCAGTTTTAATATTTATCAGCATAAGCGAAGTATTTGACAAAAATTGTTTTGTAAATTCAAACCATCAAACATAATGAATACTTCTGAGTAGTGACATTATGAGTTCTACGAAAGTCTTTCAACATTCATCATCTATTCAAACCTTATATTATTATAGCCGTCAAGTGTCCGATCAAATAAAAGGAAATTACGAATTCTAGGAAAATTTCTAAATCTATGTTACCAAAACTACGCCAAACACAGTCATAAAAAATTGTAATAAATTTCCCACCAATCGCTCTATAGCTGCCAATCCATACTTTTCCAACTACCCTCAAAAACAGATTCAAATTCGAAACCAATAACGCGTACAGCCGTCAAGTTTCAGATGAAAATAAAAGGGGATTTCAATAGAAGCAACTCCAATCGCTGCAAATAGCGTTTCATTTCAGCCACTTTGATTGGAATGGAAACGTTTTTCCGTTACGAGGGTTTAAATAGTTTTGTATGACCCCTCATACACACAGTACGTGAGCATTCTAATTGGTTAGTTCGTTTTGATTGTAATAGAGAAATTTACTATGCAATCTATACTAATATTACAAAGCTGAAGAGCTTGTTTGTTTGAATGCGCTAATCTCAGGAACTACTGGTCCGATTTGAAAAATTCTTTCGTTGTTAGATAGACCATTCATCGAGGAAGGCTATATACGTTATATATTATCATCACGCTAAGGCCTAAGACCAACAGGAGCAGAGCCACGCGGGTGAAACCGCGGAGCGCAACTAGTCTTTTTAGATAATTCGAGGAAGCGGGATATTTTCAACAATACAAAAGAAACTGCTAATATCCGCATCCTTAGCATAATAGTTAGAACTGAAAGTATTGTTATTCCCGATATAAATTATAGTATGTTTAATGTGTGATAATGAAAGTGTCCACATACGTCTTCCCAGAGGAATACAAATCAAATCAAAGCAAGAGTGAATATCTATTTAGGCAGTTATACCCATTCATATTTTTTTTTAATCTTTATTTAACGAGCTTAATCACAATATGAATATGTCACTCAGATACACACATACCTCTAACTATTTTACACGCTAATACATAAATTCAGTAATTGAATAATTATATCTAGCTACAAATTTAAGGATACTGATCCGAGGCGAACCTTATTTTATATAATTTGATGATAAGTTTTATTTCTTTCGCATGGGGGTTAGATAAAAATATAATGTTAATGTCAGCAAACTTTTTTAATATGTTGCTACACTCGGATAATCGGTAGTTTGCATCACTATACGCGCTATTTCATGTCAAAATGCGATATTTATGCAGTTCTCCCAAGCCTATGCGCTTCATTATCAATTTAAATTGTTCTGTGTGAAATGCCCAACATTACACCTAAACTCGCGCTTTGCAAATACGATCCTACAGATATTTTGCTCCCGTCCGATTAGGGCCCTTCTGGCCTCCTCCACTCAAGCGACAGCTCAAGTCGAGGTTCGTGGTCCCCGTCAAGGGGGGACGCCCTTGTGCATGTCGCTACCAGGGTGAACCTTCAGTTCACCCCCGCGTCCGCGTGAAAATGTAGAAGCCCTTCTGGCTAACATTGAGAGACACCACACAAAAAAAAAAAGATATTTAGCCATATATCCTAAGTTAACCAGTACGAATTAACTTGCGATATATGCGATATATTAGTTTTTCTTTAAAATATTACTACCCAAAATAAGTAAAATTAGTTTTTCCTACTAATTACATTCCATTATTATATTTATTTTGGAGAGGTGCCTAATAATATTACATTGAAAATAATGTCATCGGCTCTGCCCCCCTAGACAAGTGGCTTTCTATTAGCGTAAAGTTCAATAGAATAGATTATGAATGTATGAGATTGACGTAATCAATCGTCGTCGTCGTCGTAATCAAACGTCAATCTCATACATTCATAATCTATTCTATTGAACTTTACGCTAATAGAAAGCCACTTGTCTAGGGGGGCAGGTCTCAAGTTAGTTAGTTGTAGGTACTAACGTGTGCTCAATAAAAATAACTTCACACCGTTCTATTGCGATAGCGTGACAGAAACATTTCATATTGGGTCAACAATTACCGCGTTTTTAATTGAATTAATGTAACAAATGCCTCCTTTATTGTGGCCACACCTTTGTTCTGGTAATCATATAATACTGATGTAGGTTGTCTTATGTCTATGGGGATCGATTAGAAATATGTTTATTGTACATTTTAATGTTTTTAAATATAATTATTATGTTGGTATCTATGGCACTTGTATTATATATGTCGCACAATTAAAAAAGGAGTGTGGTATCTATGGCACTTGTATTATATATGTCGCACAATTAAAAAAGGAGTGTGTGTGCCGAGCACACGTGTTAGAAGTGAAACTTCATTGGCAAGATTCAAAGATACCAAAATCATCGCTTTACTCGATGACGTGACGGTATTCAAACGCTCAACGCGCCTAAAGAAGTTTCACTTGAAAAAGTAAACGATAAAGTCAAATACATACACAAAAACAACGATATACGGTTATTGATTAAAATGTAGTGTTCGATATTAAATATTGTAGTTTACGTAGGTATGTTTACAAACAAATGATTTGATTCTACACGCTTTGGTTTTCAAATTTCACGCCTCAACCGCTGAACGGATATAAACGAAATTTGATATACAAATAGATTGAACCCTATAAAGGGACGGAAGCTTGTTTTGTCGCGTAAAACAAAACACGAAGGGTGTGAAATAAGGGACATTCGTATGAAGGACGTGTGTCGCGTGATAAGGAGAATTACTTACACGCAAGTAGCTGTCATTGTAAGACAGCGCGGCGTTTCCACCAGAGAGCAAGACACATAATACACAAATCAAGAAGTGTAGGACAACATTTGCAAATGATTTTCACTATAGGAGTGTAGCATTCGTACATTTCGTACTATTACTTATACTTTTCGTAATTATAGTTGTAAGTTTTTAGGAAAATAAATGATTTATTTATTGCATTGATTTTTAAAACACCCGCGGAACATATTTGTACATCGCGCGATTGTTTGAACGCATGTGAGCACGGGATCTAGTTTTCATTTATAATCTACGATTGACGATTTACAAGTTATAAATGAAAACTAATTGAACGAAATTGTGGGGATGAATTAGCATGTTTACAATAACAAAAATCTTATCACTATTAATATGCACGATGTAGTACAATTATTATTCACGATGTAAATAACATCGGCGTTTATAAATAGCTTGTAAACAACCATAAAAGTTTGGTCATACAAAATCAATGTAACGTAAACATTGCTAAAAATACACGCATGCATTGATAACACATTTAGCTATTTGTGGTCGTTAAGATATAATTACGTTCGCGTATCGAAGCCGGAAACTCATCAACGTTATCGGAATGAAAGAATATTTCGGAATTCTAGTACCTTAGTCATTGGCTTATCTATAAGGTGGGTGTATTTTTAATTGACTTTCGAGGTTCCTTATTCGTATTTTTTTTTATTAAGGCCTTATTTTCTTATGTATTATTAGAACTTTAATTATAACTCGAATAAAATAAAATAGAACGAAGTCATCGAACTTCGCGCGTAGTTATTTATTTCATTATTTAAATAAATACATGAACGCTTATTCAGGGCAAGGTTGTGACAAAAACATACATACCTACACTTATAATATGTATACATACACTTATATTATTTTATTGTTACATTCATGTCACATCAACACAATATCCCCAATATTTTCTAGCTGTGCCCCGCGGTTTCATCCGCATTGCTTCGCTCCTATTTGTCTTAGTGAGATGATATTATATAGCCTACCTCGATAATTGGCCTATCTAACACTGAAATATTTTTGAAATCGGACTCGTTATACCTGAGATAATCATGCTCAACCAAACAGCCAAACTCTTGCAGCTTTATAACATTATTTAAAACTAGTTTCCTACCTAGATGGCCCAAGGAAATGTCCAAGGGAATAAGATGTTTCACCGCTGTAAAAAGTGGCTTATTCCATTCGCATTTATACTATTAACTATCGCTAATCAAAATACATATCTATAATATAACAAATCCGATTAGTTATCAGCTCGTTATCTCACAAAGCATCTGTTACGAAGAATAGAAAGCGCTTACATAACGCGAGCGGATAAAATCAATCGACACTTGACATCGACAAATTGTTTGAAAGTGTTTTTTTGGTCATATGACTGTGTATATACGACTTATGTTTGTTAGTTAGGCAATAGGCATATTGTGTTATGATGTAAAATTAGCTATACGCTAATCTATAGGTACTAATATTATAAAGCTTAGGAGTTTGTTTGAACGCGCTAATCTCAGGAACTATAACTGGTCCGATTTGAAAAATAATTTCGGTGTTAGATAGTCCATTTATTGAAGAAGGCTATACGGCTTTATATCATCACGCGAAGACCAATAGAAGCGGAGTCGTACAACAGGTATTTGTCACCAATCTATTTCATCTTAAACGCAAACTAATGTAATAATGTGTTAAGATTGTGCCCTGGAAATGCTCTTATGATTACTATCAATCTGTATTTCCCATAGTCAATGCTCTGACGGACTTGATGACATAATATGATGACAATACTTCCAAAAATATTTGCATATACTATTTATTTATTTCCAACGTAGCCTTCGCAATACTAGTCCGGGATACATCGTCCATTTTTGCAAGTGATTACTATCAAGCTAATTTTTCGTGAGTAGCTTTATTTTGATGAGATGCCCAATAATTTCATGTACGAAACTCTCGATTGTGGTAGCTACCAGAGGAAACAAGGATAAAATATTTTGATTTGATGGTTCTCAAATATTAATTACCAACTGAATGTTTTTTTTTGTTCAATCTCAAGATAATTATCTAAATTATTCGAAAAAATATTTGTCCTACAAAATCTATGGTTTGATCAAAGAGTCCCCCTTTCCAATGTGTATCGATAACGAAGTCATCATAAATGATTACTAACCAGCTGATTTTTTTATTTTCACTTATTTAATACTTGTATAATTCAACAGACATATTGTCCTACAAATTGCGTAATAAATATTTGAGAACCGTCAAATCAAAAATTTTTATCCTTGTTACCTCTGTAAGCTACCACAATCGAGAGTTTCGTACATGAAATTATTGGGCATCTCATCAAAATAAAGCTACTCACGAAAAATTAGCTTGATAGTAATCACTTGCAAAAATGGGCGATGTATCCCGGACTATACACATTATTCTCTTGATGACATAGCGATAAGTTCGTATCGACATTACATAAAGAATACTTTCTATTATACGAACTAAGATAGCGATAACGTTACTTTGAATATTGAATACTTTGTAAAAGAATATCTTATCGTGTTTTATGGTGAGTCAGAAGACAGCAAAGTAAACCCAATTGTTTCAGGACTACTGAATATTAGCTGCAGCCGTTCCGACTGTATGTTAGTAATAGTATAAACTAAGGAAGATTTTTCATCAGTACCAAAAGCAGCCGCTTTTTATTCTTTTTCTATTATTTTTTGTTATTAAATTATATTTCCACGTCCGTTGGTACTTAAATAAAACGCCCTGTATTCATTTATTCAATAAAATTAATCTCCTTTTTATACGTATGCTATGTTCACAAATAACTAAAATTTATATCCACCTAACATCAAATATGAATCGAAAATAACCATTTTGCATTCACATATAAAATATTCAACGTATATGGATAAAATGCTTGCATACACACACGTCTATTGATTGAAAAGATATTCTTCCATACAATTTCTTATTTCAGCCACATTCAGACTTCAATCTAATTTCAAGAACCGGAAGTATGGATAGACCTTATTTCCTGGTTTCCGGACGACTTTTACAAGCAAATCCTATATCTATCTATTAAAATAACAGCAAAGTTGAAAGTATATGAAACTTTTTTATTGTTCGATAATATTTTTTTTTGGCTCGTTAAGGCAATAAATTTACACATTAATACACATTTCACTAAAAAATAAATGTGTTATTCGAATAAATGAATAGGATTATTCCTTGATTTTCCAAACAAATAAAACTTTTTTTTTTTTTATTTATTGTCGACCTAGGATGTTAAAAAGTCTTCAAGTATGCCGGAACCCGTATGACGATACATGTTGAACACAATCAAACAAACAGTTACATTTCCTCATCGTTCACATAATGTCGTCACGACTTTTTGCAATATATACGATAAAACTTACTTACTTCTAGACAATACAAATCTATATCGGGACTTGAGAACTTAGCGTCGCAATTTAACTTACATTAGCTTTACTCTGGCATAACAAATTCTGTATTTCAGGCATAACTAGATATTGTAATCAAATGATTTAGTATAAGTAATGTGGGCAACTGAGTATCTAATTTTCTTTTTTAACAAAGTGGTATTGTACAGAAATATGTTGTGAAATATTTTTATCTATCACTTTTATGATGTTTTTAAAAGATACATTGTTACTGAATGATTCGACGATAAGAAGTATCATTTCAATTCATGAAACCCTGATATTATGATTAACCTCTTGTCATTATTAAGTAAAAAATAAATTATATAATCTACGGCAATAAAAATAACTCGAAGCACGCCATATCCCGCCGCGCGTACGACATAACATCGTCACGACAATATGCAAACCGCATACAACACTTAAAATCGATGCCTCTCGATTCTTCTCATTCGTTATCAATAAAAAATCATCGATATTCTCATGATGCACGTCAGTTGGCGCGCGGAAGGAATGACAATAAATGACGTGCAGTTGCGTCGCCTTGACGAATCAATTTGATGAATATATGAATTTCAATATGAAATTAAAGGTCGTGTCGATCAGAGGACGATGTTGTGAACGGTCTGTTTGTTTTTAGAGAAAGGTACAGTCAGCAAAACATAAATTGTTAAAATTTTTAACCGACTTCAAAAAAATAAAGGTTTTCTATTCGACCGGTTTTTTTCTAAATGTTATTCATATATATTGAAAAAGTGGAAACTCATGAACTATTAAATATAATTACTTTAGTTTTGTTTCATTCTAAATTACCAGTTCACTTAGAACCGACAAGATATTATTGAGTTCAATCCCGAGTTTGCCAAGAAACTAGTAAATGTATGAACATCTATCTCACCTATAACATTTAAATAAAAAAAGTAAATAAAAGTAATAACATTATCCAAAACACGATAAAAACACATCCACCAATCACCACACCCCATTACGTCGCTCAACCAGTGACAAACGACATTTGACAGCGCTCACGACCATTCGCTAGATCATAACAACTTACTAGATGTCGAAACAATAAAACGTTACAGTCCAACTTGTCATATCAGTTCCGGGATTCAAAGGGGAGGGGGGAACAAGAGAGGGGAGGGTAAGGAGGGGGGGTCATCTGTTTCACCCCGGACTTGGCGGCGCCGCTGCTAATGCCTCGTGGCGTTTGTCCAGCGCCAACGACGACGGGCAGAAATTTATAGGACAATAGTTTTAAAGCTGCTAAGCTTTGAGAATTGTGCAAAATTGATATTTATATGTTTAGGTCATCTGCACATCACCACTGCACATTACCACTGCTGCAATCTGTGATGAAAAACATCAACATTGACGACATGGTTGATGCTATATCTAACCTTTCAAAGACGGTCAGGATGGTTTATGCGAATAAATATTGTCCTTGAAATATAGAACAAAATAAAATACTGACAGGCAAACAAATAAACTTCTATGGAGAATGTAATTGGAAAAATGGGAAATAATACCCATACAGTAACTAGCGTACACTAATAACTATAATATGTTCGGCCATGTATTTTTTTGTTTCAACAGAACATTAGGAAAATAAAAAGCAAGAAGCAGTACACTATTAACCGGATAAGCTATTATTATATGTTGTGGAATAAGATCACGCATCTAACATTTCCACTTAAATATATAGGGACTGGCCAATTCGGCCACTCAGTCCTACCACACATATCAAATTTCTTTTGTCCCTTAACGGCTTTGGCTCTGTCCCTTATGTACTATTTGATTAAGGAAATATTCAGTGTGTTTTTATATGACATAGTTTTGGAAGGCCGGATATGTTTCGCGCCTTATTTCGCGCATTCTAATAAATGGATCCTTGATCATGATAAATAGCGATTTCGAATGTTGTGCTTTCTGTCTTTTATTCTTATTTCCCACGTTGCTAAAGCTTTTGTATATGAAGATGAAACATAATATTTTCATACAATATAGGCCAATCTAGGAATATCACAAATCACAATAGATGTCAATGTCTCAAGTCGCGATTGAACAATTTCATACAGTTCCGATCAGCTGTTTTTGTATGAAAGAGTAACCGGATCCATCCATATTCCATGCATACAAACTTTCACGTTTAATATTAGTATAGATAGTAGGATAGGATGTTAAGCAGTATTTGATAATTTCATGTTGAGTATCCCTAAATAATCACTTAAACCACGATGATGTAAGCATTACGAAAGCTTACAAGTGGCATACAAATGATTATTGAATTGACAAATGTTAAATATCAAAGCTTAAGGAAAGCTAAGGTTAGTTGCGTGACTGGTCCTATTAAACATGAGCATTGCATTAAAGATGTACGCAATATACAGGACTTGTAAATGTTTAATTTTAATAATGAAGAATAAGATAATATTGGTCATTTCAAGTCCTAAAGACAAGAAACGTGACAAACATACTCATAATTTTATTTCTGTAAATACATACATTATCATTCAGATGTATGTATTCGCAAAAAATGCGAACAAGGACATGAACACTCAGGCAGTAGAAAAACTCAATGCTCAGCGTACAATATTTTTCAGCGAGACACTTATGAAAATATGCGCAATAAAGTCTACTGGAAAAACCGCTTATTGTGTTCTCTTTTCTCGATGAAAACAGTGAAATTATGGAAACATTGTAAATTGCACTAAGCCTTTCATTATTATATAAGTTTATTGAGTTTGAAGATATACGCTATAGCGTACCTTGCTGGTTTTTCTTAGAATCGACTAACCAAGCTCTTTCCAAGAGATCCTCTAAAATTCCTCGTTGAATAATAGTATTACATTTTAGCATTTGGTATTTGAACAGGAACTATAAAAGTCCTTTTCTTTCTGTTCTCACATTACATTATTCCCTGAGGGTATTATGCGAATACATATAAACATCAAGGGACAGTGAACCATTTCCCGACACATCTATTTATAGTCCCCCCATTAAGTAATAACTGTGTCTAGTTATTAACTCTGGGACAGTGTTTTCCTGTTTTGTACTGACTTTAAAATGTTTTTATAACAAAAGCGAATATTTAAAAGAAAACAATAACATATTCCTAAAAAGTAGGACCAGTCGCTGATGGCCATATCTCCAATGACGAATTCTAAATCAGCTTGTGTGACGTACTTACATTTTCCCCAAAAATTTTATCCTTAGGGAAAACACGCAGAACTAGTTATAAAATAAACTAATTGAAATACCGAAAATTTTAATCCTCCCAATTTTTTTTTTCTCTGTTTTCGATATTTCTTTAATTACTTAATAGAACCTCGTGCAACCAACACGCCCGCGAACAACACTAAGGTTTTTATCAGTCGCTCACAGACGTGACAGCATCCAAGAAAAACTACCAGCTCATACATAGCATTAAGCAGTCAACGTTAAATTACTGCGACAATTCATCATGCGGACGGGTTTCCACATTTGGCGCCCGGCAGGCTAATGTATACGCATTGAATTTTTTTAGTCGCCGCCAAAAGAGGCTGGCGAAAAGTTGCCCTGTCAAACTGTCAAGAAATTGAACACTCAACTGCTGTCTATGACGATGCAGTGCCGAAATATGGAGTTCTGTACCTAGACATAGTAACATTTTATCATATTTCAATACGTGTTCTTTATTTCGAAATTAAGGCTATATTTTGCATACAGAGAGAGGAGCATGTGTTAAAGCTGAGTATATTTATCTTGTTCTCATTTATTTGGGCATGTATATTTAATTCTATTAAGTTGTTCACTGTATTTATATGCTTCTGCGCCAATATTTGGTACTTTAGCGAAACAAATTTCAGCACTTTTCATCTGCATTGAAACGGTTACATCATGGAATTCGGACTGGACCATTTGCTTGATTGGTGCTTGAATATGACTGATGATAAAAAATGTTACGTAACCTGAATCATTATTCTTTTATTATTATTTTGAAAAAAAAAATACAAGTCCAAAAATTTTACCGCTTACATGGTACCTACATATTTTAAGATCTCCTCGAGCGGAAATCAAAGCCTTCACCTTAATAACCTATAAATACCAAATTCTGAAACCATCTACCGTCCAGTATTATCAGTTTCAACCAGACATACAACTTACCTAGCTCAATCTTACCACTATGATGTATTGACACAACACGGCACTTCACAAAGACCATGTTAAAGGCCTGTTCTAACTACAGCGGTATCCGCTACCGCCGTGGGTAGCGGTATCCCGATGGGCACGCAATTAAATCTCTTACGTAGTATATTATAGGGACTCTAATCGCGTACCGATCGGCTGTTCGCTACCGAAATCGGATCGGCTGATACCGCTGTAGTTTGTATAGACCTTAAAGCAAAACCAAGCCAGGCCATTACAAGATAAATAAGTCATAAATTACACCTACTAATGTATTGATTAATGAAAATTTAAACGGCTGCCCGATTAATGTAACTCCGTGCGACATACGTTATATCGTGTATTGAATGTTTAAACATATTTTTCACACTATCCGCCTTTATTAGTAGGTTATTACGAAATATGGTGCTTGCGACACCGCCGTATGCACCTTGGACGATTTAGTATTAAACTGGCTTTATCGTTTATCGTTACTTTTAATATGAATTGTATCCGGAATAATGGACACGAGGCAATCCAGGACCAGATGTATAGACGTGTTAAAGATTATAAAGTTTAAAATAACAAACCTTTAAAATCAATCTCCTAAAACATTTTCTACTAATGGCTTACAATATTATAATAACCCTGTTTTAAATAGCTAATAAAAACAATTTACAACACAAACACCCATTTATTGCTCTTAGCCATTTTAATTCAAACAAACAACTACCCTCCCTTAATACAAAATAAAACACATTTTACCTCGAATATCGTTCTCATAAACAAAGTAATTTATTAAGGGTGCACTCACACACATCAGTCACCGTCACGGCACGTCACCGGACAGGATTAAAAAAAAATATGTATCAATAGTTCTAGTATGACTCTGTTCCCACACGACAGTCGCCGGCACGAAATCTATCAGTGACGTCACCGGTCAGGCACGTCAAATAATCTTTCCATACATGTATCATACTTTTATCCCCACTCACCCGGTGCCGTCACGTCTCAGTTCAGTCAGCGTCGTGCTACCGTCAATTGCTACATGTTCTCTAGCGTGACACACGTCTAATCACTGACTAACCTGATGTATGTGTTCAATGATTCAGTCAAACCGGCGACGTGACTGACGGACAACATGACGGTGACTGGTGTTTGTGGATACGTACACGAACCGTCACCGATCAGTCATCGGTGACTTGACGGTGACTGATGTGTGTGAGTGCACCCTAAGTCCCATTTCGTCCCGTTAAATCTCGACCCATTGAGAGAAGAGCTTTCAAAACAAAATCAATATTGGGTAATTCAATTGTTACTCTGAAGTTGTTTTAAAAGTTTACGCAACAAGTGATGTATAAAACTTGTAAAGTGTGAAAGAAACAACATCACTCCTACTAACCTAACTTCAGTTTTTCTGAATGAAGTAGTGGCTGCAGGAATCATTTATTTGTTTAAAAAATTGCATAGTGCATACCTACGTGATGAGAATTTAATGCAATTTTCTGCCCGATAACTTTTGCAGTTGAAGAGTAATATAGAAAAGAAGAAGGATTACAGTAATGCATTAAATGAATTTTAATTTGAAAATCCCCTGATACTGACTATGTGGTACTTATCTATTCTTGCTTATCATTATTTTTTCAATGTACTGAAATGTTTCGCTAAGCTGCAACTCTGTCCTCCGTCCTATGACTACACGATTTCTCCTCTAAAAGTCTATGAATTATGATAGAAACAGTTCAAGTGAAAGAACAAGAATCAACAAACATTCAGCATTCACCAACGAATCCGCTACGTAATCTAAATGTCAAACAGTACGCCGCAGCCATCAACACAACTTACAAACGCTTTTCCTACCGCTAATGTAAACGGGAAAGTTTGCGCGGATAGACGTATGTTTGTTTGTGTTACACGCAAAAGGGGCTTATCGGATTTAGATGCAAAGGGAAAGTTGGCGCGGATGTGGACGCACAAAATAAACGGCTAATTGGATCTGGATGTAAATTGGAATAGAGATAGATTTAAGCCTAGAAAAGCAAATGCTGTGTGTGTGGCTTTTTACAGGGTACCCGAATTAAGTCGCATGGTGAAGATAATTAAATATAGATGATAGAAGTCATACCTTTCAATGGTCTTTTTACCAACATTTTAAAGCACATTTTATAACAACACAAAATCATTTTCATAGGTACTATTCCGCTTTGCAAATGAACTAATTGAGTTTTGGACTCATAAATAAAACTTGTTCAACCAATGTTTGAAATACTTCACGACAACTGTTGATTACTGTCACAACTCTTAATGCAATCCATTTATTAACGGACCGGAGTAAAACTCGTAACTAACAAGTTTTAATAGTTTAATTAAACACCTTTTCCACAGGGCTGCAATAAGACCACCACCATGCAGCGTTCCTCCACTTAGCAGAAATTCTTCAGTGACACATATTACCAACTAGCTGTGCTCCGTGGTTTTACCCCCAGTGCTCCGCTGCTGTTAGTCTTAGCGTGATGCTATATAGCTTGTACCTAATAGCCTTCATCGATAAATGGGCCATCTAACACCCAAAACATTTTTCAAATCGGACAAGTGTCAAGCAGTTCCCGAGATTAGCGCATTTAAACAAACAAACTCTTCATTTTTATAATATTAGTATAGATTTGGTATTGACAAGTCGCTCGTCCCAGTATAACCCGGATTTTTTTTTGCTAATGTTACAAGGTAAGAATGTAGATTTTTTATTATTTAAAGAATTTCTAATGTTAGTCGAGCAATTTTTGAGTCAAAGCGTAAAAAAATTATATTCGACAGCTACTTAAAAGAAAATTTTCAGCTTGTTGAACTGCACATATGTGCTGCATCCAACATCCGCGATGGCACGAATAAATATTATTCCACGCTCGTAAACAAACGTCGCTTGTATCAATACAAACATGAAAATTTACGCTTCATCATTTCGTTGATCATTTTTAAGCATTTTATGTAATTTTTAGATTATTATTCGATACTTTCACCAGGATTATTTTCTATTTTAGGTTAAGGATATTAAAATTTGTAAGCCGCTACGCCAACGCAAAATATAACCCTCGACTTCAAAATTCTTAATCCCATAAATCAAATTATAATTCCCATTTAAAACTCGACAAATGTTCCAGTTATAACAACGAGAACTTTCTTGAACTTGAGCTGCCCCTTTAACTAAACCAAGACTGCATAATCCAAACATTTCGCAAATCCCGCTTCCAATTCAAAGGGCCCATACATCATCCAATTTGTACGAAATAAAAATAGCAATCTAATAAAAAGTGATAAATTAAAACTCGGTGGAGACAGCCCTAATCCGCCCTACGGCGGTTACGTTTAATAAGGGCCTTCCGTCGCCCACGGTTAGGGAGTCATCTTTTTTAATTAACATAAATGGTCCAAGATCCCAGAGCGATAAGACATAACTTATTTTCTAAAAGATGAAACTTTAAGTTCTCAGTAGTGTCTCATGTACTTTGTATACCTGCGTGTTTGTGAAGTTTGCCCAGTGACACCTGGGCAGGTACCAGGTGAGAAAGGTGACTAAAAATAAGAGTTACTTTACTTAAATTTAGATGGCTGATTTTTAGATATATTTTATAGAATATCATTCTCAAATGGTATCGCAAGTATCAGACACTTTTCATGGACCAAAACTTTTGTCAGACGCTTTAAAGCTCCACCAAAAATATATAAACTTTACTTATTTTTTAATGTCTGATTTTTTAATATGTTATCAACATAACTATTACAAAATTATATTTAATCAGTCAGACAAATTGGAATGACCAAAAATCCACTAAACACAAAAAATATTCGGCCGTGAGTACGAACGCGAGAGCACTATGCGCATGCGTGTCAGAGCGAAGAATGTAAATACATATTCCAAAAAGTACTTACTGCTTTCGATAAAATATTTCTGCATCTCTTTTCAAATAAATAGTCCATTGAAAAGTTACATTTGGGGTTGTGTTTTTTAGAGGACGCAATTTTATTTTTGTGATGTGTAGGGGGGGTCAGTGTGAAGCTAAAACCAAGTTTGTGGGGTCGCCACCCTTGTCCCACGGCCGCCATCTTGAAAATAGTGGCTGAAATGGTTTTTACGATATATCTCTTAAACTATTTATCTGATAAAAAATAATTGTCAACAATATTTGTTGCAAATTAAATTTTCTTCAACTTTGGTCTAGTAACTTTTTGTCATAGAATTATAAATAAAAAAGTTATAAGAAAAAATGTTCAGAAATTAGAGATATTTATATTTTTCAATAAAACCTTTTTTTTTTTTCATTTTACGAAGAAATTGTATCAGACCATTTTGTAGATTACTTTTCGAGGAACAACTTTTATATACAACATTTTTTGATTAAGTAAATAGCTAAGGTTTAATAGCGCTCCGAAGTGAGTACTATTTTTCTTTCCTCTCTAGACCTCTAGGTCTACGACAAAAAGTAACGAGTCTATTAAAGTGAAACTTTTATTACATCGTCTCAAACTTTTTGGTCTGTGTAGCGCATGTCGCGTGTATCGCGGCTGCCGAGTAGGTATACCTACTCGGCAGCCGACCGACACGCGACATGCGCTACACAAAGCAGTGTTCGGAACCGTTCGAACATTTTCACTTTTACCGTGGTTTCATAAAACCACACAACATTTTTTTAATTATTATTTCTAAATAAAAAAGTTATAAGCGAAAATGTTCAAAAATTAGAGATATTCATATTTTTCGATAAAACTTTTTTTTATCATAGACTCGTAACTTTTTGTCGTAGACCTTAACAATATTTTTTTATCAGATAAAAAGTTTAAGTGTTATATCGTAAAAACCACTTTAGCCGCTATTTTCAAGATGGCGGCCGTGGGACAAGGGTGACGACCCCACAAACTTGGTTTTAGCTTCATACTGACCCCCCCCCTACACACCACAAAAATAAAATTGCGTCCTCTAAAAAACACAAGGTTAGGCCTAAATAATGTAACATTTCAATGGACTAAAAATGAATTTCAACATTAAGGTAATAAGTAATAATTATTAAAATTAAAATTATTTATTGCATATATTCGGTAAATTAAATTTTTTTCGGAGTAATTGTATTTTATAAAAAAATATTTTTATTTTTTTTTACCAAAGATAACAGTTTTTACATTTTTTTTAATAATTTTAGTAAAAAAGAAAATAAATATAGTTAGTAAGTGAAAGTATTTGATTGTCCTTAATCATCGTTATCATCATCAAAATAATCATTAGAATTTTCATAATTGAGCCAGTCATATTGTCCATTCGAGTCATCATTCTCATCGTCATCATTTATATTGTTGTCGTTGCTGTCAGCTTCTTCTGTAAAAAAACAAATTAAAGAATTACAAAGCATAAAACTACAACAATACACAACTACAACAATACAATAATTATTAAAATTAAAATTATTTATTGCATATATTCGGTAAATTAAATTTTTTTCGGAGTAATTGTATTTTATAAAAAAATATTTTTATTTTTTTTTACCAAAGATAACAGTTTTTACATTTTTTTTTAATAATTTTAGTAAAAAAGAAAATAAATATAGTTAGTAAGTGAAAGTATTTGATTGTCCTTAATCATCGTTATCATCATCAAAATAATCATTAGAATTTTCATAATTGAGCCAGTCATATTGTCCATTCGAGTCATCATTCTCATCGTCATCATTTATATTGTTGTCGTTGCTGTCAGCTTCTTCTGTAAAAAAACAAATTAAAGAATTACAAAGCATAAAACTAAAAAATATAAAACATAAAATGAATTATTGTAAACCTGAAGTTAAAGTACAGTACCTGGATCTTCAAGTGCTTCACTGACGTCTCCTGGTAATTGGTCACCATCAAACCAATGAAAGTGATAATGGTTTTCTTCTAACGTCCAGCCATTATTTTCAGGGGTAAAGATGGTTGGTTGTTTTTCATTTGCATTATTCCATATGCTAGCAATGTAATTAGCTCGGAGATATTGTTGAAATAATTCAGTTTTGCATGGTGGTAAATTGCTAGCATCAAAATTTTTTAAACTTTTTGGATTAAATTCTTCGTTAACATCAGAAACGGTATAATTATTTAAAAACAGCTGAAGCCGGGCAGCATCAACGTCAAGTGTACCAGAAACATTATAAATTTCGCAGATAAATTTTTGTACTTTGTTAAAAATATCCTGTTGTATGTGTGTATCGGTAAACGACTCTGAGCTTCCAAATTGCATAAAAGCAAGCTGATATTCCTGCTTCTTCATCAATATATTAAAAGGTCTTTGTTTACCTTTTCTGAAAAAGGAAGGATTAAAGTCACACCCAGTCAATGCATGAAATCCGGGTAAACTTTTACACAAAGATGGGCTCAAATGTTCGTAAATTTTTTTTAAATTAATGTATCTCTGGTTATTTCCAGTGCCTGCGTATAACCATACATTGGAGTCATCATTTTTCAAATTACCCATATGTCCTAACATAATTATTGCAATATCCGTGTCAGAACATCTAATAACAAAATTTGCTTGAGCATCAATGTTACAAACATGAAAAACAATTTTTGTGTCAGCTTCTTCATGCTCTGGACAGGATAAACTGTCATCTACACCTGATATAACTTTGTTGTTATCAACGATGTAAGAATGACATTGTTTATAATTTATAAATATCCATTTATTCTCAACAAAAGGAACCATTTCATCAGATGCCCAGTGTTGAATAAAGAAATCAACGAGGGCCTGTTTAAAGTTGATGTTTTTCAGTTCTTTTAAAAAATCTGACGGTCTAACTTGATCAGGAGCAGCAATATTGAAATCTAGTTGAGTTGATTCTTGGCGAAGAGATCTCTCATAATCTTTAATCGAAGGAGATAAATATTGATCAAAAATAACATCGTATCTTATCGCTTTCAGTTGCGTTACCATTTGAAGCATTTTTTTTGAGATAGCTCCAAAAGTTTTCGGGACATTTTTCATCGTATGCAGCAAAAAGAAACCATCAATTAATAAAACATCTATTTGAGCAGGTGGATTGTGCTCTAAACCTTTCTCCAAAGATTTCATCAAGGTGGATTTCTGGGTTTTACAAATGGCCCCATCAAAGTGGCACATTGATAATGGCATCGGAGTAATAGGATAGGATAGAATTTTGCCCATATCTACTTTGTGATCTATAGATATTCCAAGGATGCGCCCGAAAAGGTCTCTTTGCATACGTACCTCTTGTACTTTACCACCTACTTTTGCTTTTTTCTTTTTGGAATAATCCAGTGTAAAGTTTTCCAGTGGTGTTTTCTTAATACTTTTTTCGAATCTGCTAATATCCAATTCACACTCAGAGATAAACGTTTGACGTTTATCGTCACCATTTTTTTCAATATTTACCAAAAAATTTGCTACGGACTCTGATGCAGCTTTACCCGATGAAATATTGATTAAAAGATCTTTTGGCACTTGTGAGTCGAATGGATTTATAAATAAATCAAAAGTATCGATAAATTTTTGCAATTGTTTAGTATTATTTTTAATAGAATGATTGGTGAGCTCGGCCGAAACGTCTTGATCCTTATGCAAGCCCAAATCTTTATACATTGAACTAATTATAGTGGATCTGATATCATGACTCCGGGCCCATCGTTGACGAGCAGAAATTGAATTTGTGAAATGTATTATACCAGTGAGCTTCCTTGCTGCATCTGCGTTTATTGTTTGTTCAAGAACTAAATCAATTGGTTGTTTAGAAAAAGATTTATTGGTTCTTCGAATACCAAAAAAACCTTCCTGGAAATCTTCGTACAAATTAGGATGAGTTTCGGCAACGTTCAATAAATTAGAACAATATCTAACAGTCCAACGAGCATAGTTTGGTTGATTACAGATGAAAAATAAATTTGCGATTTTCGGTAATACGTACTTCAATAGATCAAAATCTCCAATACGAATGCTTCTAGACAGAGTTAAATAATAGTTGATGAGGTTTATATATATTAAATAAAACTGCGCTGTTTTTCCATTCTCTCCATTCAGAGTCTGTTGTTTGTAAATGCAATAATGGTTTAATAGTTTCTTCAACTCTTCATTTTCAATTTTAAACGATGACATTTGAGTTCTTTGCAGACGTTTAATTTCTTCAATAATTTCATCCGTAACTTCTACATTATTGATATCTAAAAAAGATTTAAAATGTAAAATCTCCAGACCTACTGACATCAACGGATGAAGCCTTTTACACCGATTGAAATGTTTTCCGTCCTGAAATCCTGCAACTGACCCTGAAGCTAACAAATTACTTTGCACCATGACATTAGACAAGCCGCAATCCACTATGAATTTCCCTATAGCCTTAAAGTATGACATCATAATATGAAATGGTCCTAAATGAATAAATAAATTATCAAACTTGGGTGCTTCAGTAGCTTGAATTTGTAAGGCCACTTTTGCTATTGCCAGATCATAAGTTACTTGAATGCAAGGTTGTTTCAGTTCTTCACAAATTTTTAAGCTTTGCTCCATTGTTTCCAATACAACTGATGTGTTTGTCGGCGATAAATTTATTGGAGTGAGATAAGAAATAATTTGCTTTGGATTATTATCATTGTTACTGATTAAACTATTATAACCAACCCACATAGGAAGATTTGGTAAATGGTAAGCATGGCTTAGCATCCAAATTACATCAATGTCTTTATATAATTGTAAAGAAACAGGCAGTGTTCCTTCAGCTTCATGAATAGAAATTTGTAACTCATCAGTCATCTTGGGTTTTTTCATGTATGGCCTATCTTCTACCTCAATGATCTCCATTGTTCTGCGTCGTCTTTTTCCCGTCGTTTGACATTCTTCGCTGGTAGCAGAAGGTAAATTTGGAGTTTCTGTTTCATGTAAAGTGTTTGGGTCCTCGTTTTGGTAGATTATACCGACTGTGTCGTGTAACGTGTCTTTACCACTTTTGGTTTCTACAAACCGATCGAAATTATCAAACGCAACTCCAGTGCATAGATTCGGATTTTTTCTTATTACTTCAGGACATATAGTTGATTTTTGCACAGAGTAAAAAGTACTTTCAGTTTCCAGCTCCTCTACCCCTGGATAGCTAATGCAATGGCCATATCTGTGGATGATGTCGATTATTTTACGACTGCTTGTTAAGCTTTTTAAAGCCATTCCAAGCTTAATATGCTTAGAAGTTTTCCATTTACCATTAAAGATGGCATACACAATATCTGCACCCAAAGATTGAACTTGTCGTTTACATTTTGGATTTTGTTTCCTTTTGTTATTACCTCCTGCAATAAGAGTATAATAAAATTGCGTTAAATTTTCCGGCACGGAAACTTCGCCGGCCGTAAGGTCCTGTACAGACAAATTATTTGGCAAATTTTTCTTCTCGACTTGCAACACCGATTTCCTCAATATTAAAGCAGCTTTATTCAGTATGTCCTCATCCTTTAAAATTTCTAACATTTCCTCATCGATCACAGTAACATGTATTGGAGCAAGTAATTTTTTATTTTGGCACGTTAAAAATTTAACCTCTTTTGTAAATGCATTGTTTATTTTGATCTCTAAATTATGTGGAGTAAAATTCCCTGTCACCTCTTCAAAGTTTTCTACTTCCTCTTTGAATAACTCCATATAATGTCTGTGGAGATAAGTCAGAAAGTAACACCGACCTTTCTTTATAACATTTTCTTTTATAAATTCACACACTTCGTCAAAAACAACTCGATGGTGTTGACGAAGATCATGCCAAGACGTTTTAGCTGTATTATTCTTTGGTGACAACTTGTAAGAATACTCCAATTGACATTTACTATGATAATATATTTTTGAATCAGTAATATCTTGTACTTTTTCAATCAACTCCGCTAAGTCTTCCTGTTCTTCATTAAATTTCTTTAAAAAACTGTTTTTATCACACGCATGCAGTGGTAATCTTTTTAATTTCTGTCTTTTAGTTTTTTGGCCACAATATATACATGCTTGGTTGTCGTGAGTATTCACATCACTTTCAAATGAAATGTTATGAGGAGTAGAATCAACGGTACATTCAAACACTACAGGAGATTCTTTAGAAAAAGATAATACTGGTTCAATTGATGCTAATTCAACTGCTGGCTCCGGTATTACAACAGGTCCAGGTACAGTACTACCTGGACTTGAGTTTGATGCTGTATCTGAATCCGTAACAGTAGTTTGTTGACTTGAAGCACTTGGTGTATATGCGTCATTATTGACAATGGGATTAATTGGTAGAGTTGATGTCGATGGTACTGATGTATTTTCACCGATACTAGATGCATTTTTTTCTTTTGCATTTTTTGGTTTTTCTGAAGTTGCAGAATAATACTTTTTTGGCAACGCAGTAAAACATTTATAACATTCTCGGTGATAACTACTGTCGTACAAATCATCCGGTAAAATTATGTCTTTGAATTTAAGTTTATGAATTTTTCGTTGTCTCAAAATGATCTTGCATTTTTTAAATGTCTCTTCGGAAAATAAGTTTATTTTATCCGTAGATTTTTTACAAAATACACATTTCAATGATTCTTCTTCCATGATATTCACTATTGCAAATAAATAATTATCACTCACAACTGACACTTACATCGTGTCAGTTACAACAAAAACATATGCTCTCAGAGATCCGAACTATACTATTTTTTATTTATTTTTGAAGTGAAAACTTCTTTAGCGGCATTGGGTATAAAATCTTAACTCGCGTCAGGACACGTGGCCTGATCGAAAAAGCGAAGACGGATTTATTTTTGAAGTGAAAACTTCTTTAGCGGCGTTGAGCACTTTTTCTGTTTTTAACCCGTTTAACACAGTGTATAATTACATATTATTTTATCATGAAAATGGAAGCCCCCATTTAATTTGTCTAAAAAACTTATATTATCATAGGTAAGTAAATTAACGCGAACGGTAATTAATTAATTAATTACGCTGCGATCTTCTGTTCCATTCAATAGTGAATGAAGTAAAGCTTAAGCATGGAAAAAATTTACGAACATTTGAGCCCATCTTTGTGTAAAAGTTTACATGATCATTGAGGATGTCATGCATTGACTGGGTGTGACTTTAATCCTTTCTTTTTCAAAAAAGGTAAACAAAGACCTTTTAATATATTGATGAAGAAGCAGGAATATCAGCTTGCTTTTATGCAATTTGGAAGCTCAGAGTCAAAAAAAAGTTTTATTGAAAAATATAAATATCTCTAATTTTTGAACATTTTCGCTTATAACTTTTTTATTTAGAAATAATAATTAAATAGACTCGTAACTTTTTGTCGTAGACCTCGAGGTCTAGAGAGAAAAGAAAAATAGTACTCACTTCGGAGCGCTGTTAAACCTTAGCTATTTACTTAATAAAAAAATGTTGTATATAAAAGTTGTTCCTCGAAAAATAATCTACAAAAATGGTCTGATATAACTTCTTCGTAAAATGAAAAAAAAAAAAAGTTTTATTGAAAAATATAAATATCTCTAATTTCTGAACATTTTCTCTTATAACTTTTTTATTTATAATTCTACGACAAAAAGCTACTTGACCAAAATTGAAGAAAATTTAATTTGCAACAAATATTGTTGACAATTATTTTTTATCAGATAAATAGTTTAAGAGATATATCGTAAAAACCATTTCAGCCGCTATTTTCAAGATGGCGGCCGTGGGACAAGGGTGGCGACCCCACAAACTTGGTTTTAGCTTCACACTGACCCCCCCCTACACATCACAAAAATAAAATTGCGTCCTCTAAAAAACACAACCCCAAATGTAACTTTTCAATGGACTATTTATTTGAAAAGAGATGCAGAAATATTTTATCGAAAGCAGTAAGTACTTTTTGGAATATGTATTTACATTCTTCGCTCTGACACGCATGCGCATAGTGCTCTCGCGTTCGTACTCACGGCCGAATATTTTTTGTGTTTAGTGGATTTTTGGTCATTCCAATTTGTCTGACTGATTAAATATAATTTTGTAATAGTTATGTTGATAACATATTAAAAAATCAGACATTAAAAAATAAGTAAAGTTTATTTATTTTTGGTAGAGCTTTAAAGCGTCTGACAAAAGTTTTGGTCCATGAAAAGTGTCTGATACTTGCGATACCATTTGAGAATGATATTCTATAAAATATATCTAAAAATCAGCCATCTAAATTTAAGTAAAGTAACTCTTATTTTTAGTCACCTTTCTCACCTGGTACCTGCCCAGGTGTCACTGGGCAAACTTCACAAACACGCAGGTATACAAAGTACATGAGACACTACTGAGTACTTAAAGTTTCATTCTTTTAGAAAATAAGTTATGTCTTATCGCTCTGGGATCTTACTCTAAAACGATTCGCGGTTCGCGCTCTGTGCTTTTAATATTGGGCAATGACATGGTTTTTAGCCGTCAAATATGTTGCGGTTCAAATTTGTATACGTGCGAATTTTATCCGTGTGAGTATGAGTATACCCACATAAAAAAATCGAAGGAAGAAATATAGTTAAAAAAATAAAACACGCTTTTAAAATTGCACTCATGAAATTATTGTATCCTTGATAAATGTACAAAGTTTGAATAAAATCCGTTTGTTTAAAGGTATCGGTTAAATATAAACCTAGAGATGAAGCAAAAAAAGCGTGTTTAAATGAGGAGTTTTTCTTCTTTCAGATATATTCTATTAGAAATGCCACACGCTTGAGGAATTCAGTAGTAAAAAAGGTTAAAGGTGAACATAAGTAAGGATCGCGATTCGGTTCTTCGTCTTCATACTTTTTTTTTCAACCGAGTTCATTCACATTTACCAATGCTACGTGCTTTCATTTCGAATGGAAAAATAGACGTTCATATTCCGCCAGTACCAATAAAGGTCCTTCGAGACAATAAAGCATTATTCATCAAACATACTACAGTACTTTGATGCTCTCACTAAAATCACAGATAAGATAATGGTTACTTCTATAATAGGAAATTAAAAGCGATTCTTGATTATTGTTGATTATTTTTTTGTAAAAACTTAAAATAAGACATTTTTTCGAATGGGACATCGAAGTTGAGTTCGTTGACTACTAACTAAAATAATACGAAATCTTTGGATAGTCAACCAATTATTTATCAACTTTTTTATTCAAAGGATTGAAAGCTTATCAAATCCAACCCCAAGCATGACTCAAGCTCACCGCTCAAGCCGCTTGCCTGTCTCACTCAGGCTTTACTCAACACAAATGCGCGGGAAAATAGAGCGAGCCATTGTCGACAGCTCTTTTGTTCTACCCTGCTTTTCCTTCAATGTTGCCATATTCATGTACCTATACCTTGCCTTGTATAAATGCATGAATTGACTATTGGGATTGATGAATGATGTTATTTTTAGCTGGTAATATTAAATCTATAATTGGCATAGATACAATGTAATAATGAAAGAACATTATTGTTTTGTTAATTTATTATCATGCATAAAATACATTATCGCTTTCATGGTGACTTGACCATAATAAGTGTTTTTGTATGCATTTCCTACTAAAACGTTTTGTATGTAAAAATTAAATGAATGAGTTTTTATTTTGTTTTAATAAAATATTAATTTGTAGGATATGTAAAAAATGGAAACTTCCGTAAGTATATAGGCTCCGAATACTAAAAATTAGGGATGTAACGATACCGATACCGATACCGATATATCGGCCGATATATCGGCAAGCCGATATATCGGTATCGCCGATAATAAATCAACCGATACCGATATTTTTTTATTAAATTCTTTCTTTTCTTTTATGTTTTTGCATTGTATTCATTCATATTGTTTTATTTCTGTTTCTGTAATAGTGTTAAGGAAGAGCGGAACCTCCTGACACAAGCATTTTATTTGCTTACTAGTAGTGTTCCAATCACAAATTTGTTTATGTAAAGGAAAGAAATAAATAATTTTGAATTTTTTTAATTTTTAACGTGATAACGTTTTTAAAATCGTGTCAAAAACTTGTGTCACACCAAAACCTCACGAGCGCGATCGCAGGTATAACGAGAGAGAGACGGACCGATCTCCCGTTTCATCTCGAGCGCTGCCACTGCATTATGTTATCACGTAAACATCTCGATCGTAAACCTACTTTACAAACAACCAATTTTTTTGATATCAAATAATTCAAAAATCCGCGCCCAATGAACGATGCGGGAGGCCGCCCGCGCGTGCGCACTTTGTTTTCTGAAAAAACTCTACAAATTATTAGTAAACTTTTATTAGGTACTGATTGTATGTGTATTACTTAAAGTTTAACTGACTTCGTAAAATAATAATACTAAAATAAATGGTTTTGTTGTTTTTTGATTTGGCATTTTTATTTAAAAGAATACGATTAACAGTTGTCTCTGTTAAATGTTGGTAACTTTTTATGCATAATTCACTATTTATTTTTCTACCAAGCCATCGATATCGGTATCGGTATCGGTATCGCCGATACATTACTACAAATATCGGTATCGGTATCGTATCGGCAAAATCATGTATCGTTACATCCCTACTAAAAATATATTTTTGAAAAAATAAAAACAACATTAATTGATATCGAGTAAATAGTCGGTACCCATTAAAGTTTTAATAAGCCTGAAACGAGACAGGTGCTTTAACAGATACAATTACAATTTTTCCTCTGATTAATCGCTACCTTAAGGTAATCGCTACCCGAATGTTATATTTACTTTTATAGCATACGAATGCTTTAAAAATGATACATTTGTAAAGAATAGAAAAAATTTGAACCCGCGTCTTTCGCCTTACCGGAGCGGTTTCGAATCCCGCCTCGCGATTGATTATTTTATATAGGTACTTTAAAAATGTATCATCTCGAATATTTTTGTCTACTTAATGATAATGATAGAATGAATTAATAAAAACTCACCTATTCTTGTCTTTATATCTAAGCATTGCGATATGTGTGGAAACTGGAGGATCTTCCGCCACTTCTTACTCTTGCCCTTGTTGCTATCGGAACCACCTGTTAACAACGAACAATTAAAAATTATTAATATTGTTAAGAAAACGCATGAAATTATTAACAAACATTATATTGTTAAAAAAACACGTATAAACCCATGAAATTATTGTATTGTCACCGATCCTTGATAAGTGCTTCTTTGAATTTGATATTTTTGGTTTTACGACATTCAAATGCAAATTTCTATTCTTTATATAAATTTATATAAATGTTTCTATACTTAATATTAAGCTGAAGAGTTTGTTTGTTTGAACGCGCTTATCTCGGGAACTACTGGTCCGATTTGAAAAATTATTACTATGTTACATAGCCCATTTATCGAGGAAGGCTATAGGCTATATAATATCATCTCGCTTAGACCAACAGGAGCGGAGCACTGCGGGTAAAAACGCGGAGCACAACTAGTATGTACATATAATTTTAATTGGCAATGTCCGTTGGGGGGGGGGGGGGGGGGGCAAAATCGAGTCTAAAGGATTTGGTTACATATAAACATACACTTAAATCTAAAGCGTGCTAATTAATCTCTTATCTAATAAATATTAAGAAAAACCTTCTACACAGTGCCTTAGGATGATATCATTAACATAAAGTGGAATATTTTATGCCTAAGACTTCAGGCTAAAATGTAATTTAGAAAATGTCCGACCTTTGAGGGTATTTACATAGAAAAGCCTGAAGACCCAGACTACTTAAGTTCTGAAGGTACAAAATTATCGTTTGAGAACATTTTATAAGAAACACTATAAATACAAAGAGGATCGATAGTCTTTATAAAATATTTTCATATAGTAAATATTTGCGGTGCCCTGATCTATTCATATTTTATAGCCAATCACAACTTCACAAAATCACAAGTGATAATATACTGAACATGTATAAAAACCAAACTGAAACTCAAACAATTATTTATTCAACTAGACTTCGTTTCGAAGCGCTTTTGAATCGAAAAAATACAGAAATATAATTTACCATAAACACCAGTATATTATTTATTCTGTGACTCTCACTTTATTTGGGTATTTGATCTTCCACACATAAAGAAAGATTGAACGCGGCTTTAGAGGAGACGTCCTTTGGCGTGTTTGCTTTCACAGCGGTCTATTTCGAGATATGTAAAAGAACAATAGACATAACCTTATCGACCCGACCTAAGGGCCTTTTCGAAAACGATTATCTAAGTAATTGATACCGCGACTACATATCCGTTACATAAGGCTATTTTCAAACTATAGCATCATCTTAGTTACTTCAACAACATCATCTATCTAAACAAAGATAATTTCCTTTTTCTCATAGGATAAAGCTCTTTTGACTTCAATTTTTATAAATTCCATCAAATCCATGTTTACTTGCAACAAACGTTGTAAACACGTTTGTAAGCACAAGACGACAATCAGTTATTACCCCCTACCACTACTACGACACAGAAACTCGCATCTCACCGTCACATCTCGACTCATTAGCGAAACGAGTTGTCTCTAAAGCTAAACAAAGGCACAAGTTGCGCAACACACTGCGCAACGGCATTACGTAAAGACGCTCGTTTATAATTGTAATACATTTTAATAACTGCTCTTTAGATGCTTATTGCCTTTCAATTAATGTTGGCGAATTGCTAAACTCGCGATTATAGGAGCAATTGCGCAGACTAGTGAGATGTAATATCTCCTGCGCATTGACACGATAGTCGTTAGTGTTTAATTGGAATAACAGTCTCTATAGAGTAACAGCCCCCCTAGACAAGTGGCTTTCTATTAGTGTAAAGTTCAATAGAATAGATTATGAATGTATGAGATTGACGTAATCAATCGTCGTCGTAATCAAACGTCAATCTCATACATTCATAATCTATTCTATTGAACTTTACGCTAATAGAAAGCCACTTGTCTAGGGGGGCTGTTCTAGTACAGTCTTCTCTATTGAAACTGCTTTTGGAACCGATGGTACCTATATGTCTATGTATTAAGATGATTAATAAGCCCTCATAAAGAAGTCTCTTTGAAAAAGTTATTGTTTGACTTTGCGTTCGTGTTTACCACGTTTATATTTTAAAACTAAAAACTGGTATTTGTCCTTTCCTAGAAAATTGGACACACTTGAACACAAAAACATGTAAAAATACTTCGGCAAGTTTTGGTCTAACATTCTCTTGATATATCAATTTAATGGGTACATTAGACTGGTTTTATTTCCAATTGTTATTTTCTACTAGATAACGACTTTGTCCGAATTACATTTCATTTGGCAAAATAAAAAGTACCTACTTCAAAATATGATTCCTCATATTATCATGTGAACAAATATTTAGCAAAAACCGTTAATTTTCATAATTCTCGTTTTACATATGCCAAAAACTTTTTCAGTTAGGTACTGTTCCACCAAAATATAGCATTTCCTATTTTATCTCTACGGAATACGGATATATCAATAATTTTACGGACTTTTCAATCTAGAGTTGAAATCCACCGCCAACTGAACAATCGACCACAGACTAATAATTTTCCATCAAAACAAAACGCTGGCAATACACCAATTAATATGTATATTGTAACAGTGCGACGCGGACGGAAGAACCATTCTCCCTTATAATTAAAACGATGTTTCGGGTAATTACGCCCTAGGAGCTTTGGCAAATTTTAACACATTCGCGAGTACGAGGCCAAAGTTATCCGGTCTAACAAATTAGAATTATATTGATTAGCATTACAATGTACAAATACTCTGAAAGATATGTATCTAGATAAGTAGATAACATTGTATTTCGGTATGATCATCAATTATTGCAAATACAAAACCTTCAAATTACACGATTTATGTTAAATTTTATGCACTTAAGATAATGCTTTATTTATATATTACAATTTTAATAGTCTTTAAATCTAGTATCATACCTAACTACCTAACTTCACTAACTCTTAGACAATAAATGAATAGAAAGTTCTATTTCCGAATTCATCTTATAATATCAAAATCCCTACAACTATAACAGGAAAATATTAACACCCAAAACCACTACAATCTTCAACATTACACCAAAAATAACTTTCACTGAGCATCTATACATAAACATTATTCGCTTTCTTGTTCCATCAGATATGGCTCAAAGCTCGATAAAGATCACTAACCAGATAATTTGTCCAATACAATAGAATATAGATGGATACTTGTTTTTACGGCCGAAACTCTGGGGATTTGATAGACGTGTTGTATTCAAATGTTGGCACACGATTGTTTCAATTTCTCCTTTTGCCATGACGATTTTAATCAACGAACTACTATAAAGCGAAGATTTATTGTGATACAAATTTCGAATGTATTTATTAAATTAGACTTCTTTAAGAAGTTTTTTGAAGAGAAACTTTTTTATCGGGGTTGGGAAAAAATTTAATGTAACATTTTTTCGTTACGCGTGACATTTTTCCGTTATGCGCAATCTTTTTCTTATCCCTACCACGCGTGATTCGACGCATTTCTGTAAACTTGCATATATGTAGTAAATTATTTTTTAATAATGTACACTAGTAGGTACTAGGTAGTAGGTACACGCACACATTTTTATTTTTTTAATATTCGTAAATAACAAGGATGTAGAAATTATTTACCACCACTTGTATTAGGGATACTACATATTACAAAACAAAGTCCTCCGCGCGTCTGTCTCTTCGCGATAAACTATTGCAGCGATTTTCTTTCTGTTGTCACCAAAATGCATTACGCAGTTCTCAAGACTAGTTTTAATATATAATTTGCTAAGTTTTAGACAACACGGGCGTATCCGTGGACGGAAATATACTATGGGGTATACAGTTATGAAAATTCATGAGAAAATCTCAGTTAACACACACTTCCATAAGCGTCGAAATAAAGACCTCAGACACTCGCACGGCGTTGGATAGATAACATACCGACACCCATATACGTTGCTATTGCTGTAATTAAAGCGCCTAAACTGTCACACCGTGGTGTATTTTAATTAATTAGCACTTTAATGGAGCCTAGCTTTTATCGCAGAAAGCGTAGATTGTATCACTTGCACCTTGGATACTTTCAGAGTTGAAACTTCACATCAGAAATTAGATACATTCAGTGCTTAAATGAAACGAAGCTTTTATTAAAAAAGCTTAGCTAGTCTTAAGAAGAATCTTATGAAGTCACAATTTCATATCATGTAGGTAGATATTTTATTGACCTACATTTACTCCAACTAAGGGTACAACTTCAACCGTCAAAAATCGGCTCGAGTGTTGACAAACCACTTTCCGAGCGGAAAGCTTCCGGTTCCTGATATTATAATTTAATATTAATATTTCAGATAAATTTCGACATTTTTTTGGCTGAAGTTTATCCATTTCAAGAGGTCACAGGATAATACCTACCTACTTACATGTTAATTGACTGTACCTACTGTCAAAATTTAAGCACAAAATCATCCTCTAACCAAAAAATGTTTACTGAAATCAAACGTTAAAAATTTTATTACAAAATCATCTTTCCTACAGGAAAAAAGTTTACCTCCCTATAGATATTAACTGTACTAAAATGTAACATGAATGATGAACTCACTTTATTTAAATACTACCCACCTCTTCCACTCCATACTAACGGTACGTAACAGCCCACGGACGTGTCTAGGCGAAGGTTCCTCCATTAATACCTACGTTGTTTGTTTATTTCATTCATTCACTGCACTATAAATAGCTAACAGGCTACAAGGCGAATGCACTGCGGATTATTGCGGATCGCTGTTACGTCACAAACACATAGCACTGCACTATTTTTGGATAGAAAGCGACCGGCCTCGATGGCGAAAAGTTTTGACATTTCCTTATGTTTTGAAAAGTATTATTTTTTATACAATACTAGCGGTCCGCCCCGGCTTCGCCCGTGGTTTAGACTATCCTATCTCTCAAGTTGGATCGAACTGCATATGGTGTGCGAATTTTATTATAATCGGTTAAGTGGTTTAGGAGTCCATTGAGGACAAACATTGTGACACGAGATTTATATACATACTAGCGGTCCGCCCCGGCTTCGCCCGTGGTACATATTTACGTTTTCTCTACATAAAAACCATCCTCGTACTTCAAGGAATATAATAAAAAAAGAATTATCGAAATCGGTTCAGCCGTTCTCGAGTTATGCGCTTACCAACACATTTTGCGATTCATTTTTAGGGTTCCGTAGCCAAAATGGCAAAAACGGAACCCTTATAGTTTCGTCATGTCCGTCTGTCCGTCTGTCCGTCTGTCCGTCTGTCACAGCCGATTTACTCGGAAACTATAAGTACTACAGTGATGAAATTTGATGGGAATATGTGTTGTATGAACCGCTACAAAAATATGACACTAAATAGTAAAAAAAAGAATTGGGGGTGGGGCCCCCCATACATGTAACTGAGGGATGAAATTTTTTTTTTCGATGTACATACCCGTGTGGGGTATCAATGGAAAGGTCTTTTAAAATGATATAAAGTTTTCTAAAAAACATTTTTCTTAAAGTGAACGGTTTTTGAGATATCAGCTCTCAAAGTCGTAAAAAGTATGTCCCCCCCCCTCTATTTTTATAACTACGGGGTATAAAATTCTAAAAAAAATAGAGGTGATGCATGCTAATTAACTCTTTCAACGATTTTTGGTTTGATCAAAGTATCTCTTATAGTTTTTGAGATAGGTTGATTTAACTGTAATTTATTATATTTGCTGCTACGGAACCCTTTGTGCGCGAGCCCGACTCGCACTTGGCCGGTTTTATTATATATAAGATAACAAGGTACTACGGACTGAAATCCAACTGTTCCGTCGAGGCACTTCAATGACGGGGCCACGGGTATGGTAGAATTTGTCCGCGACCCCATCAGCGGCAATACAATACAGGTACTGTATAAAACTGACCTTAATCCGTAGTTGATTACGATTCAGCCTTTGTTAGTTGAGTTTTGGGCGGTGGTTAAAACAGCTGAATACGTTTAAATAAAACCTGAGTAATTACCTACCATGTTTTGGCTAGGTAAAGCATTTGAAACTAACATCAGCTGTTTTTGCGCCCGGGCAGGCACACTCATCTGTAGGTAGGTACCTACTCTCATAATAGTAGGTAATATAATATTTTTTTATGATATAATTTATGCAACCGTATATAACACCTCTATTAAAGAAATTATGCTAAACCTCCACAACGACGTTTCAAGAATACGAGACAAATTATCCCCTACATGGGGACCAGGCACAATTTTCTGTGTGTTTATAAAAACGTTATAGCGATAGGCATATCGTCAATCGAGTCGTAATCTACGCTAGATTTATTAAAGTCATTATTTAGTAATAAACGCAAATATTTGTTCGTACCATATAACCAATTAAGTGCAATAGTAGTTAAAAAAAAATTGCTATACATATTTTTTTAATTACATACAAAAATTCTCAATAATTCACCACCAGATGGCTGTCTCATACCAAAAGCGCAGCCAAAAGAATGTGATATACGATCATACAAATATGTACAGCATATCACATTTCGGAAATTGCTTCACCTGATTTGAAATCGTGAATTTCTCAATGTTATACAAACTTTTAGATACTTTTTTAACATGAGATTGGGCAAATAAGCTTTTGGCTAGTGCCGATTAACCATACTTATTTTTAGGAAAACTTTGAACTTCCGCGAGGATACCCATATCGCTTCATTGTCATCATCATCATCAGCCCATAGACGATCCCCCTGCTGGGACACGGGCCTCGTATGAGGGTAAGGCCCCATATCATTCAGGAGTATACCAATTACGACCTATCCTTAGACTTACCAAATATGCACAAGAAAAATTTTTAAAATCGGTCACATCATTTCCAACTTTTGTTAAAACACTATTGCATAAAAATCTTATTAATATAAAGATTTTAAAAGAGCAACTACACAGTTTCTTGCCGGCACTTTGTAGAAACTGCTTTCAAAGCCGTTAGAAAATAATTTCTATGCATTATGACGACTCAAAAGACTTCTAAAAGAGGTCTACTTGTATAAATAAAGGTTTGAGTTCTCATGAAAGGTTTTCAAGTGAACACATACTTATGTACTGAGGTGTTTAGAGCATATTATTTATTTCGTTTCACCTGGAAATGTTATTACACTTTTAAATGAGTTTATTTTTATCACTTATTTACACTACTTTATACACGCTTTATATTAGCTTCACCTGTATGTTTGTATGTTTGTAACCGACTTCTTTGGGCGCGATTTTAACCCACTTTAAACGGCCAGATTTCGTTCAAACTTTGTAGATTTATTTAGGACCGATGACAATACACTAATTTGATAAAATAAATAATAGTTAAAAAAAAATAAAAAACACGCGTTTTATAGAAAACCGAACTAAAAGCGTGTTTTTTAGTTTTTTTAAACTATTATTATTATTTATACGTGTTTATACTAAGCATTACGACAAGTCGTATTTTTTCTATGTACGCTAAAAAACAGGAATCTTTCGAGTAGAATAAAATTCTGGTCTATTAAGGAAAAGCGAAAGACGCGAAATTAAATCTCCCGTAACAATTTTTTTTATTCCTTCTCTTGCCGGAACGATATTATTGTAAAGTCGTATTCACTCGTGAAGTTTATCGTAAGTATTAAGTAATTGCGTTTCTTATCAATGACTATACACACATAAATAGTGCTCTGTTATGATGTGTGACGTAATATTAAATCCGGAAAAAGCGTACAGTGCATTCGCCTCACAGCCACTTGCTTATTTTTAGATTACCGTAGGCAGTGTGAGATAAACAAAACAATATTTGAGGAACCTTCACTGTAGCGGCTATAGGCTACTTGTAGTATATTTTGTTGCAACTATGTATATTAATTATTTTTAATGTTTTTATGTAATAAAATATCAAACGTGATCAAACTATTATAAAATGCATTTCAAAATTATTAAATCAAATGATACGGACAGATTGAGATAAAATTTTATACATTTTTCATTACATTTTTAATAGAGAATAAAAATTTGTTATTTCTTATCATTCTTCTTATAGGACCCCAAATAATACTTGTTTTTAAAACTGCTATTAAAGTCAGAAAAATTATCTTTACTGCCATCTTAATTAATAGCGGCATTATAAATTAGTAAAAAAATTTGGAAAATCCAAAAGTGCACGCCTCATAATTTTTTTTTGATAAATATTTATTAATTATTATTTTTGTTTATTTAATAACAATTAAACCACATCGAATCAGACCCTGAAAAATGAAAGGGTTCTATTCCTGAGCATACTCAAGCGTAAGAGAAAAAAAAAGACTCGATTAGTAAAGTATTTCGGTCGCTATCGTGTTAACAAGAAAAAAGGATCCGCACATACAGACACACGGACGTCCAAGACAGAACTTTTTTAAACTGTTTTTTAACTAGTTTAAATAACAAAAATGACATCAAAAATATCATGAACGTTAAAAATAGTGTTTTTTCTTAATATGTGTGTGTATGTATTATCTTACAAGTGCAATGTATGATACATAAAGACATTTTAAGTTTGAAAAATCAGATGTTTTGCGCGAAGTGACAGTAGTACCCAGCTCAACGCTTCGCTTATGAGGCGTGCAATAATTGACAATTTGAGACATTTATTTAACATGTTAACAAAATAACCAAAAAACAGACAACTTTTTTCAAAACCAACAGCTAAGAAGTTGAAATAAGGAATGGACGTATTTGTCTGATGATTTTGGTCACATGTGAAACCGTGGGTCACTTATACTTCAGCTCAACTTTAGTTACTGTCTTTAATCTTATAAAGAGAAGAGATAATACTCATTATAATGACAATGTTATAGTGTTTTTCACACCAACATTATAATAAATAATAACAATTAATAGTTAATTACGGATATGTGTATAAATTATACTGTATTATTGTTATCATTTTTAAAGCTATTTGTTAAAGATATACAATAGTATTAGGTAATAACCTATCTAGAATATAGTTTCACTTTTGAATTAATTCATAAAACATAATTATTTTAGTTAAGATGAGTTTTAAATAATTAAATTGGTTGTTAACAATATATCTATACTAATATTATAAAGTTGAAGAGTTTGTTTGTTTGTTTGAACACGCTTATCTCGGGAATTACTGGTCCGATTTGAAAAATTCTTTCAGTGTTAGATAGCCCATTTATCGACGAAGGTTATAGGCTATATATCATCGCGCTACGACCAACAGGAGTGGAGCCACGGGGGTGAAACCACGCGGAGTAGCTAGTGTATTATATATTCACTGCACTCTTATCTTCAAATCATAAAGACAAAAACTTTAAACAACATACAATGCCTCCATAAAAAAATGACAAACCTGTTTTTTATATATTTAAGCTGTTATCAATACAGTAAAAGCATACATAAATATATATTTTTCAAGGCAATATTCAGTCATTGAACTTATTATTTCATTTTAAGATTACACTTAGATCCATGGAATAAACGTTAATAAACTTATAATTTGTTAAATTTTATTAACTTTCATTTTGAGATTACACTTACATCCACGGAAAAAACATTAATCGGTCTTACTTATAAAATGTTACCAATTCGCTATGCAATGGATTAGTTATTGCAATAACCTGTCTTGTTTTTATGATTGACGTTTCATGTGAGCAAGAGCAGGACAAAGCTATAGTAGAAAATGGTAGAAATTTATCCATTGTTTAACTTTTTATAAGTAAGGCCGAATATGTATAACTTAAATTTTATTAATTATTTAAATAGATACTTAACAATTTCCTTAATAATGTTTTATGAAACCTAGTACCATAGCAACTGGATGGTTGCCTGAATAAGGAAGAAACTGTAGTAAATTCAAGTTCATATTACCTATTTAAAATTTTACATTTAAATTACTATATGTCATGTTTTTTCATTGCACATCTTGTGTAACTATTTATCTTATAAATTATAATTAGATTTAAAATTTTATAAAATGACTGTCTATCAGTGTAAAAAGACAAAATTACTTAGTTATTTCAGTTACTGATTGTTCTAGTGTTTTAAAATGAGTATAAATAATAATTACTTGTGTTTAGTATGTTTTGGCTCAAGCTGGTTCATGTGAGCTTATTTGTCAGCGATAATACACAATCAGACTATCATTAAATTATTATAAAATCTTATTTTGTACATTTTCGAATTCAATTTCCCATAAATTAATGTCCTAAGACTCACTATAATAGTCAATGAGACTATCATCAGAATGGCTTTTTAAAGTGGCATCTGAAATTGCTATAATTATTTTTGGATCAAAAAACTTAAGTAACAATTACTTCAAGTTTGATGTCATGGATTATAATCTTGGTTTATGGCATATTAAAAGATAATATGATTTGATATTTTTTGATACACTGCTGTGATGAAATTTCCAATTCTCACTGTTTATAACTGTATGACATATTGGACAGGTCTACATTAAGCATATGTTTTAAAACTACAAAATAACAAAATATTTGTATGAGTGAAAAGGAAGTACTAGATAATTTTATAGGACTTTGAATAAGTATTCTAAAAACTGATAGTCTTTACACAAAAAATTAATATATACTTGCTTTCAAATAAAATAATCATTCAGCATTCTTATATCCCGAACAAAACAAGGCAATATTTTATCAAGTGTAATTAGTAACATGTGAGGCTATATTTATTTATGTTGCGGTCAACATGAGGCGATAACGGCGCGTACATTAAACCGTCGTAAATTGATTGATTAGCGCTTTACAACTTTACATAATTCACTTAAATACTCGGCCATTGAACTATATCACGTATACTAATCACGAGGTAAACATAAAACATACAAATTGCATACACAACCCGAGCCGAGCTGCCTCATGAATTATTCCTAACCGTATTTATAATTTTAAATCGCTACGTACCCTCTCTGGCTTTCAAGTAGACAGTGTTGGCTACAATATTTTCTAATTCCATCAGTTCCAGTGTGGCGGATTTTATTATAGACCCTCCAGGAAGCTGTTATCCGCCTTTGCGGCCGAACTGCCGCCGTCTCTCCGTGCAATAAGCCGCCCATCAATGAACAACGCGAGATCACACAGAAAACTTAACACTGCACAACATTAGATTTCATGAACCATTTATTAAACGCACATAGGAGTTCTCACAGAGATACCACAACTCTTTCAACGAACACGCAACTGACCACGGAATCCCGATCCACAGAGCAAGTAATATGTCCCGATCTTTCACAGGGGTGTGACGACTTGTAGTTACGTTCGTATCCTAATTATTGTATGCTCCTAAATAATGAGGTTTGTTTTAATGTATCCTGTTAGTTAGGTTAACCGGTCTGTTTCTTTTACTTTATAGTTATTAGTTACGAAGAACACACCCCGAGATCGCATCGAGTTATCGACGGACGACGACAGCAGCAATACCAGTGTTAGCAACCTGAAGTGAGCTGATTATCGTACCAGGGCCGTAAAATTATCGTACATTAGGCGTTTTTGGTTCGAAATTATCGTACTTTTTAGAATAAAGTCAATTATAAATAAATAAATCATATAAATTGTAATATTGATAAGTAAGTATGCAAGTTCTCTATAGTTAATCTTTGTTTAACTACCGCTGTCAAATCAACGGGACACTGAAACCCAAACGTTTTACGTGCCATAATATTCATTATACTCTTTGGTTTTACGCGTGGTACAGACTACAGACTTGAACCGATTCCATTTCCACTTTATGTTCAATAAACGCGCCAAGTTTAAAATTCAATCTGACAAAATTTCACTGTTCCCATGAAAGTTCGATATGAAACACGTCAAAATTTCATATTTATATGGGTGAAATAATATAAATTCTCGAATTTTGCCTGATAGAAATTATCGTAAAATCAGCGTACGATAATAACATGCTATCGTACATCGTACGTAGGCACCAAATTATCGTGTTTGTACGATAATTATCGTACGGTTGGGGACACTGAGCAATACGCTACAAAAAAATACTAGGCAAGCAATAGCACGGTGCCATTCCAATTTCCAGTTGCCATAACATGGAGTAGTAACTTCCCATACGTTTTTACCCATTTATTCAATTATTTATTTTGTATACCAAGTCAAAGTGTATCACATTATCGTTACGTATCGATTATCAAAAAATTTAAACATGTTTACAATTTATAAAATTTCACCTTTTTCTTTTCGAATCATACTTTCTGTCATAAAATAATTAAAATCAGCATAAATTTGCAAGACTTATTCAAAAGTAGCTCTGATCAGGAAATTAATTTACAAAAATAAATTATGTAGGATACTGCAGACTGTATTTTTACCAATATATTGAGGAAATTTTATGTTGTAGTAGGCAACAAATAGATGTCAATCAATTTATAGGCATAGAATAAAAATAAATAAGATGTAAATTATTATTTATAAAAAAACTAAAGGGGACCTAACAAAAACTTGTGGGACCTTAAAGGACCTAACCTATCGATTAAGGTCATTTTCAACCCAATATTCCATTGATGGGCTGCTAAATTTGCATTGGTAAGATGTAGGCAATAAATTATGTTGTATGAAAACCTCACTTAAGTAAAAGCCACATATAGGTCGTTATTAAAAGGTGCACATAATGCTTCAATAATATTATGATGGATTATCTTCCTAGTAAATAATAATTTCATATTGTTTCATTAAATAGTCAAGTGTAATCTGAGTTACATATTTTCAATAAATACGTTCTATTATAGCTGTGGTCTCTGGCTGTGGTTAACACTTGACAGTTGACACTTGACAGTAATATAATATAATTTATTTGATACAAACCAAACATATAAATAAAATGAATAAACTCTCGGACTTAAGCTCTCGGAGCAATTAACAAGCCTGGAGAAGTAACAATTAATTGAACGTTTCTTATATAGTGGCTCTCTTTTATTCAATACCCTAATTAATGCGATAGAAAGAGACAACACACTGTTAGATAACAGTGTGTTGTCTCTTTCTATCGCATTTTCATCATTTCTATCGCATGTGGATTTGAATGCCAAGCAGATGCTTGGCATTCAAATCCACATGTAGCCACTTTTTGTTCTAAAAAGGTAGTGCTTGCCACTTTATCGAATACTAAAATATCGATAAATAAAAAAATTAAGTTATAAAATTGCTTGAAGATAATTTAAGATTCGTTTAATTTGGAATTATTCATTTGCGATGCTTATTGACTGCCTTGCATTGTATGGTAGTGGTATTTATAAAAAAATTATATTAGGTATTTTGGTTTAGGTTGCTTTTATGGTTTCGTAAAAAGGTACGTATTTTTTCCGGTTTTCATAGATTCATTCATAGAATTATACGGAAATAAAACAAATAAATATTTATTTTTTGTACAACATTTTATTTCGATACTTAATTACCAAATTACGATATTTATTATTTAAAATAGATGCCACCTTAAACTTGTGGCACAGCATCTCTGCAAAGCACTTTACTTTTCTTCCCGTATGATTCGAAATGATTTGAACAAGGCCGAGAATGTTTTGAAGGCTTCCAATTTTCCCTGTGCTATAGCTTTAACCCAAACATCTTTTAGTTTTTCTCAAGCCAGAAACCTGCAAATAACAATAAAATCCATACTTAAATACCTTTTTTTTTTCTCCTAACCTAAAGCAGTCATTATCAATGAAGTACTTCGTACCTACTCAAGTATCGATAATTGCACAACACTATGGAAGTTATATTTTGCATTTTTTCTAAAAAGTAAGCTGATTATGATTTCATTTCAATGATTACGGTTAGATAAAACATAGATGATTATGAAAATAACGTAAATTAACTTATTTATAATACAATTAACAAAAAAATTGATCAAAACACTAACCTGTTAAAAGACAAATTCCAATCTTCATCCGATTTCCTAGTACATACTACGGCTTTTACAGCCGTGAACAACACAAGCCATGTAATCTTTAGTAAATCATCTTTTCAGAAAATAACATAAGAAACTAGAAAACACGTTTTTCACTTCAAAAACAATAATTAAAATCACCATGCATTAGTGACCAGACTGGTCACTAAAACAAATTGAAATGGCTACATGTCATTTCAAACTGTCGAACTGACATATATCTGTCCTCTTTTTTCGCATGACATTTTGCCATAAGCCAAAAAGGCCAAACTAGTGCTTTATTGTTCAATTAATATTATACTATACTCTTTGGAATGGTTACAATTTATACCCGGCGCGGCGAATGATGATCCCTATGACAGTTCGTCTTAGTGATTGCTCGTATGATGGGTCGTTTCGATACTTTACTATTTTATAGGCAAAGGCGTGGTTTGCATTCATCCACGTCGGTAAACATGTTTTAATTTTTATAAATATTATAAAATGAATTTTTAACAAAAATTTTTAACGTCTTTTATGTTGTTGTTGTATTAATTTAAGTTTTTTGCATAGATTAAGTAGGTTAAAGTAAAACCCCCCCAACGGTCCAGGCCTTGTCGTGGCGGAGGGGCTCAGTAGCTCGGAGTTATGGCCCTCTGAGTGAAGCGAAATTGGACCAGCGAGGGGCTGAACGGCTGGTTTAGAGTCGGGGAGACTCAACCGGCCCGACGGCCAGGGCTGGGTGTGGCCCAGCGGCCGCTGTGTGCGGCGTGGGATGGCGGCCAGAGGTCGTGGCTTGGCGGACCCCGTGTCCACTAGGCAAGGGTGGCGCTGAACGGCAGTTGGGAAGCCTCGACTGACCCGACGGCAGAGGTCCTATTTGTGGGCCAGAGAGGAGCCGGCTTTTATGCGGCGGTGGATGGCGGCCAGAGGTCGCGGCGCGGCGGGCTAGCTGGTTTAGCAAGCCACGCCGTGCAGCGGAGGGCGGGATCCCGACGCGTCATTGTGATGACGCGCGGAGACTCCTGCAGAGTGTGGGGCGGCGGCCGCTGTAATACGACCGTCTGCCAACTCGTAATCCGGTCCGTGGGGCCGGACCGAGGGCCGCCACCTCTGGTGAGGTGGGGGCTGCGAGGTAATCTCTATAAAAGTGCGCCGGAGGGTCTCCCGACGTGTATTTCACACATCGGAGGACCTTCCGGCGTGCACCCTCCGGCCGGACGGTGATGGGGTCGGGGGTTCGGGGGAACGCGGATGATGGAGCGGGGAAAGATCCATTGTCTGCGCGTTGGTGGCGTAAGCCTTCGTTCCAGCAGCCGCCAACGAGGGGGGTTCTAGTGGTGGGCCTGGAAACGGGCATCTGCTGGGCGGGACACGCGGTAGAGTCGTAACCGTTCCCGCAGTTCCGTCCAAAGCAGCGCGATGGAACAGAGTGGGGTTTTAGTCGGTAGAAATCCGACATAACCACGGCTCCATCCCCGGGAGCCGGGGGTATCTAAGAAGATTTCCCCACTATAAAAAAAAAAAAAAAAAAAAAAGGTTAAAGTAAAACGAAAGTTTTCCAAAACATAAAAATGCGCCTTATCATTTTCACGTAATTTTTAACCCGTTTAACACAGTGTATATTATTTTATCGTGAAAATGGAAGCCCCCATTTAATTTGTCTAAAAAACTTATATTATCATAGGTAAGTAAATTAACGCGAACGGTAATTAATTAATTAATTATGCTGTGAACTTCTGTTCCATTCAATAGTGAATGAACTGAAGCTTAAGCATGGTAAAAATGTGATCTCGTTTCCAGTATCGAAATTTGTTTATCGATACTTCCGCACTAGTCGATAAATGCCAACGATGTAAATTTTGTAGGACGTAAACGTAAAGTCAGATTGATATAATTTCTCGTAAATGTTAAGAATTGTTATAATTCCAGCAGAATATCATTGTTTTGGCATAAAGCTACGTAAAAATTAATAAATGCCATTTTTAGACGCTTCCAATACGTTTCTAATTTAATGGTGACGCCATTACAAGTTTGTCTCTTGAGAATAATTGTCAGTGTCATAGGGATCATAATTCGCCGCGCCGGGTATACAAATTTTCTGCCTGCTACATGTTTGCTACATGTGTTTCGATCAAATGTTTCGATTTTTCATCAAAATAATAACATTTTTTAACCTTAACTTGTAAATATTTTAATCAAAAAGTACATTAAAATAATTCACTAAATTTCCAATCAAGGCAAAAGCCTATTAAAGTTTCAGTGTGGTAAATTTAAACATTTAAAATGCAGACAAATGCATGTCAAGTTTGTGGTGGTTCTGATATGAACCTCGTTGATGGGTTTTATTATTGTGTTGAATGCGGCACGCAAGACCAGAACATTCAAGAAAGAATTGTTGAAAATGAAGCGTTCATTTTCACTGGTATATACACAAGAAACGATAAGTCAAAAATTCGAAATGTGAAGGAGAAACTGAATTGTAAGCAATTTATATCAATATCTAAAGATTCAATTTTCTTCCTATTAAAGCGACGATATCCTTCTTTTATTAATTACATAATAGTTGTGAGAAAACTTTAATGAACAGATTGAGATGTAAACTAGGTATACAATAAATTAAAGACACAATATAACAATTATAATTATTTACAAGTATATTACGGTGCTTTAAATTTAAAATTAAATAATAATTGAAATTATAATATTTAAAATTAATAAGAGTTTATTAAATAATTTGGAAAATCCAAAAGTGCACGCCTCATAAATTTTTTTAATAAATATTTATTAATTATTATTTTTGTTTATTTAATAACAATTAAACCACATCGAATCAGACCCTGAAAAATGAAAGGGTTCTATTCCTGAGCATACTCAAGCGTAAGAGAAAAAAAAAGACTCGATTAGTAAAGTATTTCGGTCGCTATCGTGTTAACAAGAAAAAGGATCCGCACATACAGACACACGGACGTCCAAGACAGAACTTTTTTAAACTGTTTTTTAACTAGTTTAAATAACAAAAATGACATCAATAATATCATGAACGTTAGAAATAGTGTTTTTTCTTAATATGTGTGTGTATGTATTATCTTACGAGTGCAATGTATGATACATAAAGACATTTTAAGTTTGAAAAATCAGATGTTTTGCGCGAAGTGACAGTAGTACCCACCTCAACGCTTCGCTTATGAGGCGTGCAATAATAATTTAGTAACACAATATTATTATTTATGTGTCCCAAAAGTTGGTCCGCCTAAAGCAAAGGGGGCGCAAAGTAAGGACTTAGAAAATTTTTGATCAAAAGTGAAAAAATTTTTTTTTTCTTGCGCGTCGACGGAGCCCCGCTTCGCGGGGCTCCTATTTTTTTAACAAACCTAACCTAACCTAACCTAATGAAAACCATCAATCTTTGAAGGCGAATATCTCGGCCATTTTTGATTTTAGAGAAAAGTTGTTCCTATAAAACATGCTTATATTAGCGTAATCTTTACGATAAAACAATAATAAATAGGTGTTATAATGACACCAACTCCATCAAAAATTTTCTAAGTCCTGCGCCCCCTTTGCTTTAGTCCAACCCAAAAGACCTAGTCTAGCCTATCTTAGAAAGCGGTGAAACCGCATGGTTGTACCATTCTTTTCTCCAAAGCCTAGGGCAATTTCAACCTCCTATAATTTATTTGTGGATGAAAAAGGAAGCTTTAATTTTTATAAATGTATTAAAAAAGTGAAGTCATGTGTCCCCAAGTGGGGTAAGGGGAAGATGCATTATGCATACATCTGTTTCACTGATCGATTTTTCTTTAGGGACAAGTAGGTGATCAGCCTTCTGTGTCCTGCAAGGTGGAGACTTTTTTTTATTTCCTCTCCACTGGGAATGGAACCCAGGACGCCACCGGTTCTATGCTCATGCATCAACCACTGTCCCAAGGAGGCAGTCATTAGAAATATAATATGTAAAATGAAACAGTATAAAATGCAATTATTTACTAATTACTTTATTCTTTTTTCAGTGGGTCCAGAGTGGTGTAAGTGGCACGCATATAATTTTATAATAGCTGGTTTAACAGATGAGTTAATTGCAGTGGGTGCTGCGCCTAGTGTTAAACAAAAAGTGCTGTGGATTTGGACCAGATATATGAAATACTTTAAATTGAAGGATAATAGGTAATAACTAATAATACATTTGATCATTATTGTAATTAATATGATCATTACTTTAATAATTATGATAATTGTAAACACAAAGTATTTGTTTCAAGTTAATTAGACGAGAGTTTTAGATGGGAGACCCTTTAAATATTTATTTTATTCTTAATTTTATTAGACAAATGATGAGATTTGTGTCACTGAATGCTAATCTCACTGTATAATACATTTACAGATGAAAATCAGAGACCATATTGGATTATTATGTAGATGGCTATGTTGCAATGGAAAAAAAATAGTAATTGTTATATATTGTGATTTTTTATTATGAATTAGATTAAGCTTCGAGACATTGTTTTTATAAAGAAATACTTAGTGCTTATAAAATATTGCCTATCCTTAAAAAATACGAGCACCTACCATATGATTCAATTATGATCTGTTTGTTTCAGACCTAAAAGTCAGTTTTTTGGTAATGACGATGATAACCAAGAGGCATGTAACGAAAAGGAAGATCATGATGATAATGGCAAAGTTGACAATGTTAATGAAATTAATGACAACATTGATAATGTTAATGAAAATAATGACAACGTTGATAATGTCAATGAAAATAATGACAAAGATGTTGATGAAAATAATGAGGAACTCTGTGAAAATGATGTCAATGATTCTGATGCTGAATCTAATAGAAGTAATGACGGTGAAGCAAGTGATGAAAATGATGATGATTTAGAATCAAATGATAGTGATGATGGTAAATATGCTGATAGAATGGAAAGGAACAGATCTCTCATCAAACATGTCACAAAGGCTGTTATGATTGCAATATTTTATGTCGCTTTGAACTTAGATAAAAGCGATATTCAATTACCACACTTGTTAAGGTATGTAAGGTGGCGATATGTTGATTTTACCACCTGTACCAAATATATTCCGAAAGATCTGGACATTAAGGCAATTCCACGCTTTAAGAAATTTCGAAATTCAACGACAAATCTATACAAACAGCATACGATTCGCAGAATGGGGTTTTCGCTTATGAAAATTTTAAATCTGGGGCTCCCTATAGTACCAGATTTTAGGAAAATGGCAGACGATTATGCAAAAGAGTTGTGTGTACCAGACCATTTTAAAGAATTGGTTTTTGCTCTTATGCGTCAATACCCAAGCAAACACTTGAGTCAACAGCACAAATACACATATAAAGCTATTAGATTACCAGACTACGAAGCTATATGCTTATCTTATTTTGTAGTTGCGTTTAAATTATGTTTCGGCTTGGATGATGAATATGAAAAGAAAGTGTCTAATGTTGTTGATAAAATGAATGATGAAAAGAATTTAGATAAATCATATAAATTTGGTTCTCACTGTTCAAATTCAGGCAGGATGTTTTCCTTTAAAGAATGGTGCGAATATATGAAGTTGCGCAAAATGATTGTCGCCAAACACAACTTGCGAATGGCGAGGTTGTTCAAATTGGATGTAAATGATTACGTATTGTTGGAACACTTGGAGAAAATTCAAATTAAACCGCCCTCATTGGCAAGTGACATAGTAAAAGATATGCTAAATAAAATTCCTCTAAAGACTGAAATGGCTGTTATTCCGAAAGAGGAATTTGATTTGAGCTTTACACCCATGTCATCATACACTGACGTTATCTTAGATTACATCCAAGATCCAGATTTGAGGTTGATGCTAAGCGAAGACTTTACCCAGTATTCACTAGAATACGCAATTAAGAGATTGCGGCTGATAGAAAATATGGATTCTAAAAATATTATTACAGGTGTTTCTAAACACAATAAATTTATCAATAAAAATATTAGTGGGTACTTCAGTGCTCCACCCGGTGATGACGCTAATATGGTATATATTAGATTTTGTGAAAATAAAGACGATACTTCGAATTTACTGCGCGAACCAAATGCAAAAGAATGCCATGGCGACGATGAAACTTCAAAAGTAGAGCCTGAGAAAGACAATGATGAATGCACAGCTATAAATAACAATACAAAAAATGACACAGCCATTACTGAGTATATGAATGAACATAAGGACAAATCAAAACTTGACGATGAAATAACTTTAATATTAGAAAATGATTGTAGGAGTGTCACGTTTGTAGACTATCCGAATGCTTGTATCTATGACGATGACAATAAAGACGATGTTAAAGAAGCTATAGCAATGATGAGTGAATCCTTTGGCAGCTTTAAAGATGACGGGAATTTTTTTGATTATATCAGTAGTAATTGTTTACAAAGTTCTGTAACCAAAAGCTATGAAGCTCCAAATTCGCCTGAAAGTGTAGATCGGAAAACTATGATAAATGAATTGATTCGACATGCCTGCACCACCTACAAGATAAGTTTGCCGAGTAAACTTAAATATTGCAAAGTGGACCGAAATGAGAAAAATAAACCCAGGAAAGAAAAGTATATTCCCGCCGATTACAGAACTGGTTTACATAAGAGAAAATGTGAATCATTAACTTTTATGATGCTGCAGAACTATTACAACAATATACAAGAACAAAAGAATGATGTTGAAGAGGACAATCAAGAACAGAGTATACAAGAGAATGTGGAAGAAGCATCTAATAATGCTGAATTTACTTCTAATGCAGAAAATGAAACTAATACTGATATGATTAATTCTACCGCTGATGATTGTATAGTACAAGAAAACGACGATGATCATGAAATGGAACAGTTACTAGACTCAGAAGAAGAAGAAAGTGAAGAAGAATTTATTCTACCTGAAACAGCGCAGTTAAATGATGAGGATATTTCAAAAATAGATAAAGCTGCCGATAGAATCCTAGAGAAGGAAATAGCTAGATGTGGCAGGCCGCCAAAAAAGAAATTAAAATTAACCGAAAATGACATGAAGAAAGCAAATGATAAAAAAGCAGAAAATGAAAAACTATTGCATCCATCTGCATGGGGTGTGAAAAATTTCAGTTATTGGATACGACGTTATTCTATTCAGACTCAAATGCAAAGAACCAATGACTTACACGATACATTTAATATTGAATTATACCAAAATTTACCAAAATCTTTCGTGTATGTACTGAATGAATGTGGTTCCATTATCGATTCTTCTCCATTTCGGTTGTACCAAAAAATAGAAAGTCTTGAACTTCAAATTATGGAGAAATTAAAGAAAAACAACAAGAAACCCGTAATAAGAAAGAGAAAATCAAGAATGTCTGTTAAGAAGTAATAGTGTAATACCTATTACTTAATAAGTAACATAACATTCACGTAAACTGAATACTGCATCATAAGTATTATTTAAAAATATGAAGAAAATAGATTACGCAAAAAGAAGCAAAAGAGAAGAGAGATGAACCGAGAAGGTAACTTCACGAATCTTATTAAAGATTGCGGCTTACGCAATAAATGATTAGGTTTTTGTGATAATTAGGTTTACATTGTATTAAGTTTAATAATTTATTAACAATGGTTTAAAACTGATAATAAAACTAGTTGTTTTATTGGTCTATCTCAATTCCCATTGCATTTTAAACTTATTTTGGACTAGGTTTCCGCCCGCGGCTTCGCCCGCGCAGTCAAAGAAAAACCCGCATAGTTCCCGTTCCCGTGGGATTTCCGGGATTGCGTCATTTTCCCGGGATAAAAAGTAGCCTATGTCCTTTCTCGGGTATCAAAATATCTCCATACCAAATTTCATGAAAATTGGTTCAGTAGTTTAGGCGTGATTGAGTAACAGACAGACAGACAGTTACTTTCGCATTTATAATATTAGTATGGATGTCTCTAGAGTCCAAGCCCAAAGCATAGCATAAAATACCTCTTATGGCGACGTGATGATGCATTACACATTCGCGCGAAGTGCGAGACGATTAACGAATACAAACTATCGCCACAGTATTACCACAGTATTACAATATTATTTCCTACAGTAAGGAATCGCCTTTGATGTCGCGCGATGCCGCCGCCAGCGTAGGTACTTACGCTGCCACACGAAAATACGCTAGGGTTGCAACAAATGGGAAATAAAACAATTGTGATTATTAATATTATGATGAAATCATTTATTCATATGTACATTCAAAATTATTGCGATTATTAAATCTGATGTAATTATTTGTTCATAAATATATATAATTATAGATATTGCACTGCTAAATATTATTTACGTGGACACTTTATTTTTGGATGTTCTTAATTGTATATTATAATTAATAACATTTAACTAAGTAATGCATTCGCATTGGGATGTACAATCTGATTAGAAAATAATGAGGACAACATATACATAGCTTTGATTTTAATTCAACAGATACAATTAGGTAATACAATCTTTCTGAAATATTGTTTCCTTCTGGGATTTCAATGTAGATTTGCATCCATAAACACAACAGTTTATGCCCACCATTATAGAATACGTAAGTATAAATTATTACACAAAAAAACTCTGAAGCGTCTGCCCTTCGCGATAGGTAAAGCAATCTCAGCGTGATTGCTTTAGGGTGCACTCACACACATCAGTCACCGTCAAGTCACCGATGACTGATCGGTGACGGTTTGTGTACGTATCCACAAACACCAGTCACCGTCATGTTGTCCGTCAGTCACGTCGCCGGTTTGACTGAATCATTGAACACATACATCAGGTTAGTCAGTGATTAGACGTGTGTCACGCTAGAGAACATGTAGCAATTGACGGTAGCACGACGCTGACTGAACTGAGACGTGACGGCACCGGGTGAGTGGGGATAAAAGTATGGTACATGTATGGAAAGATTATTTGACGTGCCTGACCGGGGACGTCACTGATAGATTTCGTGCCGGCGACTGTCGTGTGGGAACAGAGTCATACTAGAACTATTGATACATATTTTTTTTTAATCCTGTCCGGTGACGTGCCGTGACGGTGACTGATGTGTGTGAGTGCACCCTTACGCGGCCCGCGTCGCCCGTCAATGTGTGTAGTGACATCCTTACGAAGGAGTTTGTATGTAGTTGTACGTATTCGTCTTTACAGGTAAATTAGCTTGGAGAAATTTTTGCATATGTAGTGGTGTGTATATTACTCAGATCTTAGAGCGCGTTTCCACTATATCGTTCTGGCCTATACAAAAATGTTTCGATATCCTAACATTACTATTTAATTTTATACTTATTCCTAGCAACACTTTTGTTTTCAATAAAAACAAGTTTTTATTTGAAAGAAAATGGTTTTGACTTTATAAAAAAAATATATCATTCAATTTTACGTCCTTGAGCAAAAGACAAGGCGACTACCGTGAAACAATAAAATATCGTGTCCATAATAATTTGTTTCATAATTAATATTTGACCATAATAATTACGAAACAAAACAAATAAATAAATCGTCACTTGATAGTGGAAAGTGGAAACACGCACAAAACCAGAATAAACCAGTTTACGCTGTCCGCAGGTGCCACGTGCAGTCGTTTGGTAGCGTTAGAACATAAAGCACATTTCATTCAAAAATTATAATTATTATGTACGTAGTTTAATTGATAAATTTTGTATTTGTTGATTGTTGTTATTATTTGTTATTATTGTTATAATATTTGTTGAAGTGAATTACATGTCCCGCAGCCGGAGGGCCCAAATGAAAACTCAGATGTACTTAAAAACTACATTTAATAGCTAAAATGAGACTTTTACACCCATGTCTGCACGATGCAGACCGGAGTTAAAGAATGAATTTATACAGTTTAATAATTATAAAGACGTAAGCTTGGATGCTAACTAAGGGAAATCGCATCCACATTCTATTCCCGTGCGAACGGCGTATTCAGCAGTTTTGTATGAAGGCAGGGCCATAACTAGTGTTTAATTTGTGTGTAAGTGTTGTAACTTTATATTGTTAATTCAATATGGCTCCAGTGTTAAAACATGGTCGAGGCAAGCCTTTGACTTCTCAAACTAAAGAATTAAACTTTAAATGTCGTTTCTTTTTCAGGTTAGTAAATTCATTTTAGTAACATTGTTAATGTAAAAGTTATATGTATGTTAAATGTGCAAATATTAAAATAAAGTCTCCTCTTTTTCAGAGGAGAAACACATATAGTTTAATTTAAAATCCCTTATATATACAGGGTTACTTGTAAAACACCGGCAACCTCGCAGGACAAGATAGCTAACATCATAAGTAACAACATTTGTTCTACGACTTTTGATAATTTGTTAGATTTTATTTTCATACAAAAATAAATATTCATTTAATTTTCCGTCTGAATATTATAAACTCTACGCCTCCCAAAAATTACGTAAACAAAAAGCGAACGAGAGGGGGAAGGGGGCGTCGCGTCGTCCATCCGATAATTAATAGAACATAGACTTACAAATGTAAGGAGAGTACAATAAAAGTTTAAAAATCATTTAAAAATAATTTATTGCGTTATGCCAAAAGTCGTAGAACAAATGTTGTTACTTATGATGTTTGCTATCTTGTCCTGCGAGGTTGCTGGTGTTTTACAAGTAACCCTGTATAAAATAAAAACTAAAAATAAAATGTTGTTTTATTTTATTTGCTGACCATACACTACTACAAACGCAAAAATTTCTCCAAGCTAATTTACCTGTAGTACTTTACGTCCAGATTTGTTGGTCAACTAATCATAAGTTGCCGAGCGCCAACCGAGCGCCCAAGACAACACACGTGTCGTTTTCATAGAATACGTCAGTGCAGCGCCATTACTAATAATAATGAGCGATTAGAGCGTGACTAGTCGAGCAACAAATCCGTGGATTTGTTTTTGTTTGACGGCCGTCTCATTACGCACACATGCGTTGTGAATCTTGGTGGTGCATTGTAAATACTTTCACAAATACTTTCAAACGTTTTGAATTTTGGAGGGGCGCGCCATGTTATCGTAGTTTATCTCTAAATAGCGGTATTTTTGAAGTGAAAACTCCTTTAGCGGCGTTGGGTATAAAATCTTAAACTCGCGTCAGGACACGTGGCCTGATCGAAAAAGCGTAAGACGGATTTTTTTTAGTCCTTATATTCCATGCGTAAGACGGATACCATTCCAAAATATCAAACATGCTGAACGTTAATAATCAAGTTTTCACTTCTGCCGGCACTCCCGGAGTGCAACCCGTCTTTTTTTATCGATAGGGAAGCGCTTGACCACAATCTCGCCTGAGCCCTAATGTTAAGCTGAGATGTGGTCTTAGATGGTACGCGCTTCCCTAGAAGATACCTGTTCACTCTACGCTTGAATACCTCCATATTGTACTCATCGGGGAACACAGATTCAGGAAGCATGTTCCAGTCCCTCGCGGTTCGGATAAATAATGTGCAATCGAACCGCTTAGTCCGGGTATATGGAACGTCCACCATATGGCGATGCCTAGATTTCAGACGTAATCAAAAGGCAGTCACGAACTTACTACATATATTTACTTACAAATATTTAAAGAATGATATACAAATGTTTCGTCGATACGAATGTGTAAATGCCCATGAAGGACATACAATCACACTTTAGAATTTATAATATTGTTAAGGAAAACTGGAAAGAATGCAACTCCACAGATTATGATGCTTCATAAATCATAATATGGTAGCTACTGTGGGTAGCTAATAGCTAAGCTATTAAAACGAGTTTTGAGTATATACTTCCAGTGGCATTGCCTTCTTTGTGATTTACGAAAAAAAATGAGCAGAAACTAAATTCTACATTCAAAAAATATAATCTAGATTGTTGTTACGTCAGTTTTCAGTCGAAAAGTGAAGCGTGAAATTGAGACCCGAAATGTTGGGGAAGAATATGATTAATTTATTAGTTCGTGCGAAAAATAAACCAAAGTTCCATGTGCCTAAGCGGAACTTTGCTCAAGTTGGAATAGGTATAGCTACACCCCCAAGAGCGCCATGTTCCTACTTTGTACGTAATGTTATTTATTTAGCATGAAAATTTTCCTTTATCCGTGCATTAGCATATTAAATTTAAATAGTTTAGAAAATCCAAAAGTGCACGCCTCATAATTTTTTTTTAATAATTATTTATTAATTATTATTTTTGTTTATTTAATAACAATTAAACCACATCGAATCAGACCCTGAAAAATGAAAGGGTTCTATTCCTGAGCATACTCAAGCGTAAGAGAAAAAAAAAGACTCGATTAGTAAAGTATTTCGGTCGCTATCGTGTTAACAAGAAAAAGGATCCGCACATACAGACACACGGACGTCCAAGACAGAACTTTTTTAAACTGTTTTTTAACTAGTTTAAATAACAAAAATGACATCAAAAATATCATGAACGTTAAAAATAGTGTTTTTTCTTAATATGTGTGTGTATGTATTATCTTACAAGTGCAATGTATGATACATAAAGACATTTTAAGTTTGAAAAATCAGATGTTTTGCGCGAAGCGACAGTAGTACCCACCTCAACGCTTCGCTTATGAGGCGTGCAATAGAAATCTTTGCATATTTTCCTTAAAAGATATCCAAATCCAATTTACTAGCACATTGATCAGTTGTTTTGCTTTTTCAGGAAAAACTATTACACATGGCGTTTATAACAACTTTTTGGCTAACCCCGTGTTTATACTTCTTGACACAGATTAAAGTATGGCGTCGAGAATACATCGAAAATAAATAAAAGTATTTAGCACAATAATATGAGTATGTTCTCATTTTAATTTAAATTATGCTGACCCAGGAAAAGCGTACAATCGATCATTACTATAATAATAAGATATTTTATATTACTGTGTACTTAAATGCCTACAATTATTCAAATTTCAAATATTTGAATTTGTTAACAGATATAATATTTTGTAGAATTTGATTGGTGGACTTGCTCACAGATAACTTATGTTTGAGAAAAGCTGACCTTGCTACTTAAGACTTCGTTGCGTGTACTTTAATTTTAGTTTCATCAAAATCAGTCCAGTAGTTTTATATATTGTGTATACCTCACAGAGCAAGTAATATAAGTACCACGACACGACAACATCGGGCTCGCGATGTCTTTCACACGTGCGTAGATTTAAATATATTTTTTTATTTAAAATTAGGCTTGTGTTACAGAGGACGAATAACTTTTGAAAAGAAATAATAATATTCAAAAATTATTGCTTGAATCGAGACAACAGACAAAAATTTTATACGATTTGTATGGAAACCCACCTATCTATTGTAATATTGCTTGTCTATAAAAGGCTTAGATCATTAACTTAATGATATGCGATAAAAGGTCACTATGAACGAAGATTCTCTTTAAAAATGTATTAAACCATACAGATTTGTATTCTATAGAGCTTTTTCAAGGTATAATAATACGGTTCATATCGATGAATAATTATCACATAATTATATAATTGCGGGAACACTATTATTATTGTAATTATAATAATAATGTTCCCGCTTTACCACAAATAATATTAGAAACGTGTGAATATTATCTGTGGTTAGAAGTTCTGTGGTAGTCAGTATATAAGTCAGTATATTATTTTACTCTATGGTACAATCTGTCATTAATTGAAAAGTGAGGTTATGTCTAAGTTTGTTTACTAACACCGAATCGAAAGATTAATAATGAAAGAATCAAAGGTCCAAGGCCAGACACCAATAGAAGATCTAAAAGAGCTACGTAACTATTTCGCAACACACAATGTGACCAGGGAGTATATAGCGCATACTTCAAAAGTACATTCCGTTGGTTGGTCCTGCGATGGAAGGCGCTTAGCATCAGGTTCTTTTGATAAAACCGTTGTTATTTTCAACTTGGAACGGAGTAGACTGGTAAGTACAAAGAAAAAAAAAATCACTACTTGCTTGCAGAAAAATAATATGATTGACATTAGAAAAGAGTTATATTTATCTTATAAAGAACAGACATACAGTTAAATGTAAGAATGAAAAAGTTGTGGTCAGAATTTGCTTAGGAGGCTCATTTAACTAGGTATGTATTTTAATTGGCATATTAGTTTTACTTTCTTCTATTTTTGTACTGATGTAAGAAGTTTTCTATATTTTTTAACTAGCTTACCGCCGCGCCCACGCCTTCGCCCGCTGTGTCTAAAAGCTAATAAATTATATACTAAAACCTTCCTCTTGAATCACTCTATCTATTAAAAAAACCGCATCAAAATCCGTTACGTAGTTTTAAAGATTTAAGCATACAAAGGAACATAGGGACAGAGAAAGCGACTTTGTTTTATACTATGTAGTGATATCATTTATATTGAACAGGTACAAGACTTTGTGTTCCGCGGCCACACAGGCTCTGTGGACCAACTCTGCTGGCACGCCTCACATCCTGATCTCCTCAGCACAGCTAGTGGAGACAAGTCTGTTAGAATATGGGATGCACGGTGAGATAATTTGACTTATATATAAAACTGAAGTTTGTTTGTTTGAATGCACTAATCTCAGGAACTACTGGTCTGATTTTTAAAATGTATTTCGGTGTTAGATAGCCCAATTATAAAGAAAGACTATAGTGGAGCAATGCGGCTAAAACCGTGGGGCACAGCTAGTCTTCTTACATAATAAAATATGAAAAACCTGTGAAATGATGATTGTAAAATCTAGTTATAATTGATAGAAATAAACTGATTTTTGCAAGTAACAGTTAGGGCCGGCGCCCACTGCCGGCACGGCGTGGCGTGGCAGGGCAGAGGATTTTATTACTAATGAAGTTATTTTGAATCTTATTTCAATCAGTTTAGAATTCAAGTTACTTTATTTCGATGCCACGATGCCGCGACGTATCGCAGGATGCTGCAGCATGACGCGGCACGCCGCAGGATGCGGCGGCATGACGTGTCTTGCTGTTTCATTCCAAGGAATGCCGCGGCGCGCCATTGCATCCCGCGAGGCGTATGCGTCACTTTGGGGTCGAGGAATTATGATTGCTAGCTAGTTGAAATAAGGTTGAAACTTATGCAGCATTAGTGGGGCTTTTAACAGGATGCCACGGCATGCCACTGAATGCCGCGGGATCACGCAGGACGCCGCGGGATGCCACTGCACGCCGCGGGATGCCATTACACGCCGCGGGATGCTCTGCCGTGCCATGCCGTGCCGTGCCGGCAGTGGGCGCCGGCCCTTAAGTACAGATTAAAAATTAAAATTGATTTGCTTTCTGAAACCTATGGTAATTGTTTTTTAATTTAAGTGAATCAAAAGCACTTCAAAAATATCTAGTTGAATAGAAAATATTTAAGTTGAAATATTATGTATACTAATAAAATTAAGCTATACTGCATTATTACCTCAGGTCCCACAAATGTGCGGCAGCCATATCTACAAAAGGAGAGAATATAAACATAGCCTGGTCTCCAAATGGCTCCACTATAGCTGTGGGAAATAAAGAGGATTTAGTGTCTTTTATTGACGCTCGCACATACAAAGTTGTGAGTATTTTGTTGGTAAAATATTTTTGGTTCGACAAATTTGAATCTTTTAGTTTAGGTTTAATTTAGTTTAATTTAATTTTAAAGTTGTTGTTAATCCAAGTTACCCTCTATATGTGTGCTAAATTTCATTGTAATCGGTTCAGTAGTTTTTACGTGAAAGAGTAACAAACATCCATACATCCATACATCCATACATCTTTGCATCCATACATCCTTACAAACTTTCGCCTTTATAATATTAGAAGAAATATTAGAAGAAATTGTCTGCACTGCTAGTATTAAAAAAATCCATTTTGTATTGTTTATTATGTTATGTTAATTTCAGGTGACAGAAGAGCAATTTAACTTCGAAGTAAATGAAATATCATGGAACATAACATCAGATCTCTTCTTCTTAACAAATGGACTGGGATGTGTTCACATATTGACGTAAGTTTGTTAAAATTAGCATGTAGTTCTTTATAGAGCACATTAATTCATTGTATTTTTGTTTCTTTATCGATTTTGTGACATTCAAATGTTAGTAGAGATAAACTACGATAACATGGCGCGCCCCTCTAAATTACTGTTTCAATGTGTGTAGTGGCATCCTTACGAAGGAGTTTGTATGTAGTTGTACGTATTCGTCTTTAGTACTTTAGTAGCAGGCCGGCAGCGGTCTGACTCTTGGTGGTGCATTGTAAATACTTTCACAAATATGTACTTTCAAACGTTTTGAATTTTGGAGGGGCGCGCCATGTTATCGTAGTTTATCTCTAGTCACTTAAAATTTTAGTGTGTTTTAAACTTCAGTAATAAGTAAATGAAACACGTTTAAAAATTTACAAGAAATAAAATTCACAAATAAAGTATTGTTCTCCAATTTCTTCTACTATTTCGGTTTCTTATTGGCGGGATCACGGGTGGCCGTGAGGCTAGGCGTGGCTCGATAAAGCAAAAAGACGCGGGTTAGGATCATGCCTCATGATCGATTTTTTCTATTCTTTAAATTTTATCATTTTTAGAGCATTTGAATGTTAGCTAAATATCAAATGTTCTTCGTCCAGGTATCCGTCCCTAGAACAGCAAACAGTACTGAAAGCGCACCCCGGCACATGCATATGTATAGAGCACGCGCCCGGCGGCCGGTACTTCGCGACCGGATCTGCGGACGCGCTTGTTTCACTGTGGGACACTAGTGAATTGGCCTGTTTACGGGTGTTTTCTAGGTAATATCACTGATAAATGATAATCCATACTAATATTATAAATGCGAAAGTAACTCTGTCTGTCTGTCTGTCTGTTACTCAATCACGCCTTAACTACTGAACCAATTGGCATGAAATTTGGTATAGAGATATTTTGATACCCGAGAAATGACATAGGATAGGTTTTATCCCGGAAATCCTACGGGAACAGGTTTTTCTTTGAAAACGCGGGCGAAGCCGCGTGCGGAAAGCTAGTATAGGTAATAAGCCTTAAAACACACATACACACACACACATTATAATATACGCTTTGTGTTTGAACACACTGTATACTGCAGGCCGTGCAATATGTATGAGTGTACTGTATTGAATACAGTACACTCGTCACAGTACATTAAACACAACACATACTAAACTAGCTCTAAAACAAACTACACTGGTAAAGCAAACAGTACTAAAAGCGCACCCGTTTGAATTTACCGAATTTGCAAACCGAGTTGAATCTTGCCAAAAAAGTTTCACTTCTGACATGTGTTCTCGGCACTCGCGCTTTAATCATTTATTAATTTAATTACTCATTTATTACTACTACTTATATTACTATTTATTACAGATTAGAATGGCCAGTACGAACTCTGTCATTCAGTTTCGACGGAAGACTGCTCGCTTCAGCAAGCGAAGATCACATTATCGATATTGGTGACACGGAAACTGGTAAGGAATGATTTTATTTCTGTATTATATTGATTGTGAAGTCTTTTTGAATAATATATTGTGTCTATGTTGTATCTTTTAGGACCTATCTGAATTTATGATCAGGGTTGATTTCACTTCTAGATCATTCAATTTTTTCGATTGATAAAGTAAACTTTTATATATATTATATTATATTTTATATAAAATATATAGCCTAACTAATAACACTCGGTGATTTTATACATATCCAATGGTGTAGGAATTCTGAAATCGGTCCAGTAGTTCCTAAGGTTAGCACGAACAAACAAACTCTTCAGTTTTATGTTGGTCGATAGTAGAAGTACATTTTTTTCCACCAACTACTTATTAACCACTTATTATATGGCAACAAAATAATATTTATTTCGTTTATTAGGAGAAAAAGTAGCAGAGATCCCCGTACAAGCGGCAACATTCACAGTGGCATGGCATCCCTCAAGATATTTAATAGCTTACGCGTGTGAAGACAAAGAACCACCAGAAAGAAAAAGAGATACTGGCAACCTTAAACTGTGGGGATTGAGTAGTAACTAGCAACTATGTAGCAACACTAAAATATCAATAAATGATTTATTTTGAATACGTTTTTTATTTGTCGATGTTGATGATGGTTAGGGAGCCAGGTGCAAATTTGGTTCATTATTTCCTCTCAAGAGATAATTCGTCAGACGCATGAGAGTATAGTATTATAAAGCCTCGTGAACGTCAGCTGGCGCTCGGTTGGGGGGGTGAGCGGTTGTAGCCTCCCACGCACATAGGAAAAAAAATACATTCATTCATTCATTTCCTCTCAGCTAAAAATTTGTCAAATTGTAGCTAACCCAATATCTCAACGAAAAAAAATAGTCAGCTGGTTACAACATGGTGTATTATACGTCAGCTGGTGTCTCGAACATGAAAGTTAAATTTAAAGAAAAATTTATTTTCCGTTATTTCCTCTCAAACAAAAATTTACCTGATGATAGCTTATATGTAACTGTGGATAAATATATATGTCAGCTGGCTGTATCTTGGTGGAAAAACCGTCAGCTGATACGGGAGGCTACAACCGCTCTTCCCCCCAACCGAGCTCCAGCTGACGTTCACGAGGCTTCATAATACTATACTTTGATGCATTTTACTAATTACCGCTTGAGAGGAACTTGGTCATAAAATCTGCTGCTGGCTCCCGGACCATGAGTGAATGGTACGAGATCCCACAGCAGGATTAGTGCGTTCGTAGTTTTTTTGTTATTCATATGTAATTAACAGAAAAATTAGCTTGAATTTGATATATGGTTCATAAATGTGCGCTAGGAAAGTATAAATGGATCGAAACCAACAACCTGTTTGTACCAGATAGGTATAATTATAATTTGCCGTGATGTAGACTACATTTTATATTTAAAATAACAAATGAACCAAATGTTTTTCGAAAAACCGATTAGAAAATTTTTTTATTAAAAATGCTGGCGGCTAAATTTTGACTGGCAACCTAGTCGATATAATAATATATTCTTCTAATTATAAATATACATAAAATTTTGGTTTAAGCACAAAAAACTATGAACGTACTAATCCTGCTGTGGGATCTTAGACTAGATTTAGAAAATACAAAATAGTAGCTAATGCGATTTCATTTTATTAAAAGTATAAAGTGAAATTGAATGAGTAATTGAGCTAAAGTTAGTCAAAATGCCAAAGGCTGCATTGCACCATGTTACACTACATACACTACATACACTAAATTAATTATAAAATTGGTCTCATTCTATTATCACGCCGTTGAATTTTGCCTTATATTCGGATCTTAGACCACGAGTGTATCGAATCAATTCTCGGAATGTGTATCTATGAACATATAAATTTTGATGAGATAATAATAAACTGCATTTGTTTGCCGATTGATTTCTAAGATTTTTTATGTTAGATTGTTTTTTATCTGATTCATATGTATCTATTTGTTCTTTGTTAAAACAGACATTCATAAATAAAACTCTAACATATAAGAAAACTAGCAGTCCGCCCCGGCTTCGCCCGTGGTACCTACATGTTTAAACTATCCTATCTCTCAAGTTGGATCGAACTGCACATGGTGTGTTTTATTATAATCGGTTAAGTGGTTTAGGAGTCCATTGAGGACAAACATTGTGACACGAGATTTATATATATATATTAAGATGTAATTAAATTGTAAGGCAGTTAAATAAAACAATACTTCATCTAATAAGCATTTTATTGATATTTACACCTACATAAATAATAACTTAATAACAACTACTTAAAAGTGATTAAGTATAACATTAAATATCGTCAAGGCATCCATTTTGAATTCCTTTACCAAGTTTCGGTTTGGAATCTTCCAGAATTTGTCATGTTTTGCATGAAACTTTTAGCGTCATCTATTTCTGATAGAACTTCATCTACAAAAGCGTCTTTTACATTATTCGGCATGTTTTTAGCGTTTCCCGCTATGTAAATGTATGCTCCTTCATTGATGATAAGACTGCGAAGTATTTCTTTGTTTTGTGCAATTTTGTGCTGTACGTACCTGAAAAAATATGAATATATTATTTTAAGCGTTTATGCGCAGTTTTACGAAACATTTAAGTGATTTAAATATGTAGTTAATTGTAAAGAACTACATAATAAAGAAGAATAGTATGCTTTATTTTGTTTTGAAAAGATAAGTTAATAGATTTTATAGTATGATTTTTTTTGTTGAGGAAAGTTTAACTCGTATATTTTAACTAGGTCTTTCAAATAAAAGCAACTGGAATAATTTTGACATGTTCAGTATAGGTAAATAGTTTTAAAGTATATAAACGAAAAAAAAAATCAAGTCACAAAAGTTTAATCAAAAATTTTATACAAATGTTTTTTTTTTAATTCAAGTTTTTTACACAAACATATGAACTAGGCAGCTTACTAGCTACCTAGTTCTATTATAGATACTTCTATAATGTAACTTCTAACATATTTCCTATCAATTTTACCACATTTTGTATCAAAAAACTCACTCTTTATCCTCCTGGTCCCTCGAGAAAGCGCAGTACAATGATATCTTCCCCTCCTTTTCCCATCCTTCTAATTCCTCCCTGCAGTGGAAGTCCTTCTCTTTGTACCGACAACCAAAGAAAAGGTGTATAATGTTTCTATCGGCTATGTGCAGGTTAACCCTCTCTTGTATGAGGCTACGGAATGGGGCTAACCCTGTTCCGGGACCGATTAAAATTATTGGAATGTTCTGGAAAAAAAAACCATGGTTGATTTATTTGTATTTGACGTTTTTATAATAAACTTAACGAGTTTCTTTACGTTATTCGCCTCTTTTTCGATTTTTGCGGTTTACAGATTCAATTATATGTTTTTTTCTAATTATTATGTTTTGGTTTCAAAAATAAGAAATTTAAAGAGAAAATGGTTGTAAATTTCTTTATTCTGTTAGAATAGGCAAAATCTGAACATATTCATTGATAAACAGATTACCATTTATAATGTTTTGGTTCCATGCAGTTATCAATTGTAAATATAACAATTATAAATAATATATACAAAAAAGGCAGTGTATTTTAATGTGAATTATTTGTTACAGTTATTTATCTAATCTGCCAATATTTCTAAACGTATAATACTAGTGTAAAAAAAACTATTCCTAACATACACTTTATTAATTATACGACTAATTATAATTAAAATAAACTTACAGCAGCAGGAAACCTAAAGACTCCCTTCTTAATCCATCCATACACCCTATCACCAACGTTTAAGGTTTTAAGCCACTGGGAACAGAGCCCCTGCCTGGGTTTCTTTATCTTAGTCTGATATTCCACTACTGCTACAAGAATGTCTATTTTTTCACCTGAAATGTTATAAAAATAATTAGATAATATTTATCTATACTTATACTAATATTATAAAAAGAAAGGTTTGTATGTATGTATGGTTTTCACGCATAAACTACTGAACCGATTACAATGAAATTTAGCACACATATATAGGGTAACTTGAATTAACACAAAGGATAGGTTTTATCCCGGACGGAAGGAAGCTGTAACAGATACTTTAACAGGTCAGGAAGCTGTAACAGGTGCTTTAGCAAGTCAGGGTGCTTTTACAAGTGCTTTATCAGGTCAGGGAGCTTTAACAGGTGCTTTAGCAAGTCAGGGAGCTTAAACAGGTGCTTTAACAGGTCAGGGAGCTTAAACAGGTGCTTTAGCAGGTCAGGGAGCTTTTACAGGTGCTTTAGCAGGTCAGGGAGCTTTTACAGGTGCTTTAGCAGGTCAGGGAGCTTTAACAGGTGCTTTAGCAGGTCAGGGAGATTTTACAGGTGCTTTAACAGGTCAGGGAGCTTTAATAGTTACTTTTACCGGTCAGGAAGCTGTAACAGGTGCTTTAACAGGTCAGGGAGCTTTTACAGGTGCTTTAACAGGTCAGGGAGCTTTTACAGGTGCTTTAGCAGGTCAGGGAGCTTTAACAGGTGCTTTAGCAGGTCAGGGAGCTTTAACAGGTGCTTTATCAGGTCAGGGAGCTTTTACAGGTGCTTTAGCAAGTCAGGGTGCTTTAACAAGTGCTTTATCAGGTCAGGGAGCTTAAACAGGTGCTTTAGCAGGTCAGGGAGCTTTAACAGGTGCTTTAAAAGGTCAGGGAGCTTTTACAGGTGCTTTATCAGGTCAAGGAGCTGCTACAGGTGCTTTAACAGGTAAGGGAGCTTATACAGATGCTTTAACAGGTCAGGGAGCTGAAACAGATATATTAACAGGTCAGGGAGCTTTAACAGGTGCTTTTACAGGTCAGGGAACTGAAACAGATGTTTTATCAGGTCAGGGAGCTATAATAGTTACTTTAACCGGTCAGGATGCTGTAACAGGTGCTTTAACAGGTGAGGGAGCTTTTACAGGTGCTTTAACAGGTCAGGGAGCTTTTACAGGTCAGGGAGCTTTTACAGGTGCTTTTACAGGTCAGGAGCTTTTACAGGTGCTTTTACAGGTCAGGGAGCTGCTAAAGGTGCTTTTACAGGTCAGGGAGCTTTTAAAGATGTTTTATCAGGTCAGGGAGCTATAACAGATGACTAAACAGGTCAGGGAGTTAAAACAGATGCTTTTACCGGTCAAGGAGCTATAACACGTGCTTAAACGTGTCAGGAAGCTTTTACAGGTGCTTGAACAGGTCAGGGAGCTTTTACAGGTCAGGGAGCTGCTACAGGTGCTTTTACAGGTCAGGGAGCTTTTACAGGTGCTTTAATAGGTCAGGGAGCTGTAACAGATATTTAAATAGGTCAGGGAGCTTGAACAGGTGCTTAAACAGGTCAGGGAGCTTTAATAGATGTTTTATCAAGTCAGGGAGCTATAACAGAATACTTAACAGGTCAGGGAGTTATAACAGATGCTTCTACCGGTCAGGGAGCTATAACTGGTGCTTAAACGTGTCAGGGAGCTCTTACAGGTGCTCTTACAGGTCAGGGAGCTGCTACAGGTGCTTTAACAGGTAAGGGAGCTTTTACAGATGCTTTAACAGGTCAGGGAGCTTTTACAGGTCAGGGAGCTTTAAAAGTTACTTTTACCGGTCAGGAAGCTGTAAAAGGTGCTTTAACAGGTCAGGGAGCTTTAACAGGTTAGGGAGCTTTTACAGGTGCTTTAACAGGTCAAGGAGCTTTTATAGATGTTTTATCACGTCAGGGAGCTTTAACAGATGACTTAACAGGTCAGGGAGTTATAACAGATGCTTCTACCGGTCAGGGAGCTGTTACAGGTGCTTAAATGTGTCAGGGAGCTTTTACAGGTGCTTTAACAGGTCAGAGAGCTGCTACAGGTGCTTTAACAGGTAAGGGAGCTTTTATAGATGTTTTATCAGGTCAGGGAGCTATAACAGATGACTTAACAGGTTAGGGAGTTATAACAGATGCTTTTACCGGTCAAGGAGCTTTTACAGGTGCTTTAACAGGTCAGGGAGCTTTTACAGGTGCTTTTACAGGTCAGGGAGCTGCTACAGGTGCTTTAGCAAGTCAGGGTGCTTTTACAAGTGCTTTATCAGGTCGGGGAGCTTTAACAGGTGCTTTAGCAAGTCAGGGAGCTTAAACAGGTGCTTTAACAGGTCAGGGAGCTTAAACAGGTGCTTTAACAGGTCAGGGAGCTTAAACAGGTGCTTTAGCAGGTCAGGGAGCTTTTACAGGTGCTTTTACAGGTCAGGGAGCTGCTAAAGGTGCTTTTACAGGTCAGGGAGCTTTTAAAGATGTTTTATCAGGTCAGGGAGCTATAACAGATGACTAAACAGGTCAGGGAGTTAAAACAGATGCTTTTACCGGTCAAGGAGCTATAACACGTGCTTAAACGTGTCAGGAAGCTTTTACAGGTGCTTGAACAGGTCAGGGAGCTTTTACAGGTCAGGGAGCTGCTACAGGTGCTTTTACAGGTCAGGGAGCTTTTACAGGTGCTTTAATAGGTCAGGGAGCTGTAACAGATATTTAAATAGGTCAGGGAGCTTGAACAGGTGCTTAAACAGGTCAGGGAGCTTTAATAGATGTTTTATCAAGTCAGGGAGCTATAACAGAATACTTAACAGGTCAGGGAGTTATAACAGATGCTTCTACCGGTCAGGGAGCTATAACTGGTGCTTAAACGTGTCAGGGAGCTCTTACAGGTCAGGGAGCTTTTACAGGTGCTTTTACAGGTCAGGGAGCTGCTACAGGTGCTTTAGCAAGTCAGGGTGCTTTTACAAGTGCTTTATCAGGTCGGGGAGCTTTAACAGGTGCTTTTACAGGTCAGAGAGCTGCTACAGGTGCTTTAACAGGTAAGGGAGCTTTTATAGATGTTTTATCAGGTCAGGGAGCTATAACAGATGACTTAACAGGTTAGGGAGTTATAACAGATGCTTTTACCGGTCAAGGAGCTTTTACAGGTGCTTTAACAGGTCAGGGAGCTTTTACAGGTGCTTTTACAGGTCAGGGAGCTGCTACAGGTGCTTTAGCAAGTCAGGGTGCTTTTACAAGTGCTTTATCAGGTCAGGGAGCTTTAACAGGTGCTTTAGCAAGTCAGGGAGCTTAAACAGGTGCTTTAACAGGTCAGGGTGCTTTTACAAGTGCTTTATCAGGTCAGGGAGCTTTAACAGGTCCTTTAGCAAGTCAGGGAGCTTAAACAGGTGCTTTTACAGGTCAGGGAGCTTAAACAGGTGCTTTAGCAGGTCAGGGAGCTTTTACAGGTGCTTTAGCAGGTCAGGGAGCTTTTACAGGTGCTTTAGCAAGTCAGGGTGCTTTAACAAGTGCTTTATCAGGTCAGGGAGCTTAAACAGGTGCTTTAGCAGGTCAGGGAGCTTTAACAGGTGCTTTAAAAGGTCAGGGAGCTTTTACAGGTGCTTTATCAGGTCAAGGAGCTGCTACAGGTGCTTTAACAGGTAAGGGAGCTTATGCAGATGCTTTAACAGGTCAGGGAGCTGAAACAGATATATTAACAGGTCAGGGAGCTATAATAGTTACTTTAACCGGTCAGGATGCTGTAACAGGTGCTTTAACAGGTGAGGGAGCTTTAACAGGTGCTTTAACAGGTCAGGGAGTTAAAACAGATGCTTTTACCGGTCAAGGAGCTATAACACGTGCTTAAACGTGTCAGGAAGCTTTTACAGGTGCTTGAACAGGTCAGGGAGCTTTTACAGGTCAGGGAGCTGCTACAGGTGCTTTTACAGGTCAGGGAGCTTTTACAGGTGCTTTAATAGGTCAGGGAGCTGTAACAGATATTTAAATAGGTCAGGGAGCTTGAACAGGTGCTTAAACAGGTCAGGGAGCTTTAATAGATGTTTTATCAAGTCAGGGAGCTATAACAGAATACTTAACAGGTCAGGGAGTTATAACAGATGCTTCTACCGGTCAGGGAGCTATAACTGGTGCTTAAACGTGTCAGGGAGCTCTTACAGGTGCTCTTACAGGTCAGGGAGCTGCTACAGGTGCTTTAACAGGTAAGGGAGCTTTTACAGATGCTTTAACAGGTCAGGGAGCTAAAACAGATATATTAACAGGTCAAGGAGCTTTAACAGGTCAGAGAGCTTATACAGGTGCTTTAACAGGTCAGGGAGCTTTAATAGTTACTTTTACCGGTCAGGAAGCTGTAACAGGTGCTTTAACAGGTCAGGGAGCTTTTACAGGTGCTTTAACAGGTAAGGGAGCTTTTACAGGTGCTTTAACAGGTCAAGGAGCTTTTATAGATGTTTTATCACGTCAGGGAGCTATAACAGATGACTTAACAGGTCAGGGAGTTATAACAGATGCTTCTACCGGTCAGGGAGCTATTACAGGTGCTTAAATGTGTCAGGGAGCTTTTACAGGTGCTTTAACAGGTCAGGGAGCTGCTACAGGTGCTTTAACAGTTAAGGGAGCTTTAACAGATGCTTTAACAGGTCAGGGAGTTGAAACAGATATATTAACAGGTCAGGGAGCTTTAACATGTGCTTTAATAGGTCAGAGAGCTTTTACAGGTGCTTTAACAGTTAAGGGAGCTTTAACAGATGCTTTAACAGGTCAGAGAGCTGAAACAGATATATTAACAGGTCAGGGAGCTTTAACATGTGCTTTAACAGGTCAGAGAGCTTTTACAGGTGCTTTAACAGGTCAGGAAGCTTTTACAGGTGCTTTTAAAGGTCAGGGAGCTTTAATAGTTACAATTACCGGGCAGGAAGCTGTAACAGGTGCTTCTACCGGTCAGGGAGCTTTTACAGGTGCTTTAACAGGTAAGGGAGCTTTTATAGATGTTTTATCAGGTCAGGGAGCTATAACAGATGACTTAACAGGTTAAGGAGTTATAACAGATGCTTTTACCGGTCAAGGAGCTATAACACGTGCTTAAACGTGTCAGGAAGCTTTTACAGGTGCTTTAACAGGTCAGGGAGCTGCTACAGGTGCTTTTACAGGTCAGGGAGCTGCTACAGGTGCTTTTACAGGTCAGGGAGCTTTTACAGGTGCTTTAACAGGTCAAGGAGCTGAAACAGATATTTTAATAGGTCAGGGAGCTTTAACAGGTGCTTTTACAGGTCAGGAAACTGCTACAGGTGCTTTAACAGGTCAGGGAGCTGAAACAGATGTTTTATCAGGTGAGGGAGCTATAATAGTTACTTTTACCGGTCAGGAAGCTGTAACAGGTGCTTTAACAGGTCAGGGAGCTTTTACAGGTGCTTTCACAAGTAAGGGAGCTTAAACAGGTGCTTTAACAGGTCAGGGTGCTTTTACAAGTGCTTTATCAGGTCAGGGAGCTTTAACAGGTCCTTTAGCAAGTCAGGGAGCTTAAACAGGTGCTTTAACAGGTCAGGGAGCTTAAACAGGTGCTTTAGCAGGTCAGGGAGCTTTTACAGGTGCTTTAGCAGGTCAGGGAGCTTTTACAGGTGCTTTAGCAAGTCAGGGTGCTTTAACAAGTGCTTTATCAGGTCAGGGAGCTTAAACAGGTGCTTTAGCAGGTCAGGGAGCTTTAACAGGTGCTTTAAAAGGTCAGGGAGCTTTTACAGGTGCTTTATCAGGTCAAGGAGCTGCTACAGGTGCTTTAACAGGTAAGGGAGCTTATGCAGATGCTTTAACAGGTCAGGGAGCTGAAACAGATATATTAACAGGTCAGGGAGCTATAATAGTTACTTTAACCGGTCAGGATGCTGTAACAGGTGCTTTAACAGGTGAGGGAGCTTTAACAGGTGCTTTAACAGGTCAGGGAGTTAAAACAGATGCTTTTACCGGTCAAGGAGCTATAACACGTGCTTAAACGTGTCAGGAAGCTTTTACAGGTGCTTGAACAGGTCAGGGAGCTTTTACAGGTCAGGGAGCTGCTACAGGTGCTTTTACAGGTCAGGGAGCATTTACAGGTGCTTTAATAGGTCAGGGAGCTGTAACAGATATTTAAATAGGTCAGGGAGCTTGAACAGGTGCTTAAACAGGTCAGGGAGCTTTAATAGATGTTTTATCAAGTCAGGGAGCTATAACAGAATACTTAACAGGTCAGGGAGTTATAACAGATGCTTCTACCGGTCAGGGAGCTATAACTGGTGCTTAAACGTGTCAGGGAGCTCTTACAGGTGCTCTTACAGGTCAGGGAGCTGCTACAGGTGCTTTAACAGGTAAGGGAGCTTATGCAGATGCTTTTACAGATGTTTTATCACGTCAGGGAGCTATAACAGATGACTTAACAGGTCAGGGAGTTATAACAGATGCTTCTACCGGTCAGGGAGCTATTACAGGTGCTAAAATGTGTCAGGGAGCTTTTACAGGTGCTTTAACAGGTCAGGGAGCTGCTACAGGTGCTTTAACAGTTAAGGGAGCTTTAACAGATGCTTTAACAGGTCAGGGAGTTGAAACAGATATATTAACAGGTCAGGGAGCTTTAACATGTGCTTTAATAGGTCAGAGAGCTTTTACAGGTGCTTTAACAGTTAAGGGAGCTTTAACAGATGCTTTAACAGGTCAGGGAGCTGAAACAGATATATTAACAGGTCAGGGAGCTTTAACATGTGCTTTAACAGGTCAGAGAGCTTTTACAGGTGCTTTAACAGGTCAGGAAGCTTTTACAGGTGCTTTTAAAGGTCAGGGAGCTTTAATAGTTACTTTTACCGGGCAGGAAGCTGTAACAGGTGCTTCTACCGGTCAGGGAGCTTTTACAGGTGCTTTAACAGGTAAGGGAGCTTTTATAGATGTTTTATCAGGTCAGGGAGCTATAACAGATGACTTAACAGGTTAAGGAGTTATAACAGATGCTTTTACCGGTCAAGGAGCTATAACACGTGCTTAAACGTGTCAGGAAGCTTTTACAGGTGCTTTAACAGGTCAGGGAGCTGCTACAGGTGCTTTTACAGGTCAGGGAGCTGCTACAGGTGCTTTTACAGGTCAGGGAGCTTTTACAGGTGCTTTAACAGGTCAAGGAGCTGAAACAGATATTTTAATAGGTCAGGGAGCTTTAACAGGTGCTTTTACAGGTCAGGAAACTGCTACAGGTGCTTTAACAGGTCAGGGAGCTGAAACAGATGTTTTATCAGGTGAGGGAGCTATAATAGTTACTTTTACCGGTCAGGAAGCTGTAACAGGTGCTTTAACAGGTCAGGGAGCTTTTACAGGTGCTTTCACAAGTAAGGGAGCTTTTACAGGTGCTTTAACAGGTCAGGGAGCTTTTACAGGTGCTTTAACAGGTCAGGGAGCTTTTACAGGTGCTTTAACAGGTCAGGGAGCTGCCACAGGTGCTTTTACAGGTCAGGGAGCTGCTACAGGTGCTTTAACAGGCCAGGGAGCTGGAACAGATATATTAACAGGTCAAGGAGCTTTAACAGGTGCTTTAACAGGTCAGGGAGCTTTTACAGGTGCTTTAACAGGTCAAGGAGCTTTTATAGATGTTTTATCACGTCAGGGAGCTATAACAGATGACTTAACAGGTCAGGGAGTTATAACAGATGCTTCTACCGGTCAGGGAGCTATAACAGGTGCTTAAACGTGTCAGGGAGCTTTTACAGATGCTTTAACTGGTCAGGGAGCTGAAACAGATATATTAACAGGTCAGGGAGCTTTAACATGTGCTTTAACAGGTCAGAGAGTTTTTACAGGTGCTTTAACAGGTCAGGGAGCTTTTACAGGTGCTTTTAAAGGTCAGGGAGCTTTAATAGTTACTTTTACCGGTCAGGAAGCTGTAACAGGTGCTTCTACCGGTCAGGGAGCTTTTACAGGTGCTTTAACAGGTAAGGGAGCTTTTATAAATGTTTTATCAGGTCAGGGAGCTATAACAGATGACTTAACAGGTTAGGGAGTTATAACAGATGCTTTTACCGGTCAAGGAGCTATAACACGTGCTTAAACGTGTCAGGAAGCTTTTACAGGTGCTTGAACAGGTCAGGGAGCTGCTACAGGTGCTTTTACAGGTCAGGGAGCTGCTACAGGTGCTTTTACAGGTGAGGGAGCTTTAACAGGTGCTTTTACAGGTCAGGAAACTGCTACAGGTGCTTTAACAGGTCAGGGAGCTGAAACAGATGTTTTATCAGGTGAGGGAGCTATAATAGTTACTTTTACCGGTCAGGAAGCTGTAACAGGTGCTTTAACAGGTCAGGGAGCTTTTACAGGTGCTTTTACAGGTCAGGGAGCTGCTACAGGTGCTTTTACAGGTCAGGGAGCTTTAACATGTGCTTTAACAGGTCAGAGAGCTTTTACAGGTGCTTTAACAGGTCAGGAAGCTTTTACAGGTGCTTTTAAAGGTCAGGGAGCTTTAATAGTTACTTTTACCGGTCAGGAAGCTGTAACAGGTGCTTCTACCGGTCAGAGAGCTTTTACAGGTGCTTTTACAGGTCAGAGAGCTGCTACAGGTGCTTTAACAGGTAAGGGAGCTTTTATAGATGTTTTATCAGGTCAGGGAGCTATAACAGATGACTTAACAGGTTAGGGAGTTATAACAGATGCTTTTACCGGTCAAGGAGCTTTTACAGGTGCTTTAACAGGTCAGGGAGCTTTTACAGGTGCTTTTACAGGTCAGGGAGCTGCTACAGGTGCTTTTACAGGTCAGGGAGCTGCTACAGGTGCTTTTACAGGTCAGGGAGCTGCTACAGGTGCTTTAACAGGTCAGGGAGCTGAAACAGATATATTAACAGGTCAAGGAGCTTTAACAGGTCAGGGAGCTTTTATAGATGTTTTATCACGTCAGGGAGCTATAACAGATGACTTAACAGGTCAGGGAGTTATAACAGATGCTTCTACCGGTCAGGGAGCTATAACAGGTGCTTAAACGTGTCAGGGAGCTTTTACAGGTCAGGGGGCTGCTACAGGTGCTTTAACAGTTAAGGGAGCTTTAACAGATGCTTTAACAGGTCAGGGAGCTTTAACAGGTCAGAGAGCTTTTACAGGTGCTTTAACAGGTAAGGGAGCTTTTACAGATGCTTTAACAGGTCAGGGAGCTGAAACAGATATATTAACAGGTCAGGGAGCTTTAACATGTGCTTTAACAGGTCAGAGAGCTTTTACAGGTGCTTTAACAGGTCAGGGAGCTTTTACAGGTGCTTTTATAGGTCAGGGAGCTTTAATAGTTACTTTTACCGGTCAGGAAGCTGTAACAGGTGCTTCTACCGGTCAGGGAGCTTTTACAGGTGCTTTAACAGGTAAGGGAGCTTTTATAGATGTTTTATCAGGTCAGGGACCTATAACAGATGACTTAACAGGTTAAGGAGTTATAACAGATGCTTTTACCGGTCAAGGAGCTATAACACGTGCTTAAACGTGTCAGGAAGCTTTTACAGGTGCTTGAACAGGTCAGGGAGCTGCTACAGGTGCTTTTACAGGACAGGGAGCTGCTACAGGTGCTTTTACAGGTGAGGGAGCTTTTACAGGTGCTTTAACAGGTCAAGGAGCTGAAACAGATATTTTAATAGGTCAGGGAGCTTTAACAGGTGCTTTTACAGGTCAGGAAACTGCTACAGGTGCTTTAACAGGTCAGGGAGCTGAAACAGATGTTTTATCAGGTGAGGGAGCTATAATAGTTACTTTTACCGGTCAGGAAGCTGTAACAGGTGCTTTAACAGGTCAGAGAGCTTTTACAGGTGCTTTCACAAGTAAGGGAGCTTTTACAGGTGCTTTAACAGGTCAGGGAGCTTTTACAGGTGCTTTAACAGGTCAGGGAGCTTTTACAGGTGCTTTAACAGGTCAGGGAGCTTTTACAGGTGCTTTAACAGGTCAGGGAGCTGCTACAGGTGCTTTAACAGGTCAGGGAGCTGCTACAGGTGCTTTAACAGGTCAGGGAGCTGCTACAGGTGCTTTAACAGTCCAGGGAGCTGGAACAGATATATTAACAGGTCAAGGAGCTTTAACAGGTGCTTTAACAGGTCAGGGAGCTTTTACAGGTGCTTTAACAGGTCAAGGAGCTTTTATAGATGTTTTATCACGTCAGGGAGCTATAACAGATGACTTAACAGGTCAGGGAGTTATAACAGATGCTTCTACCGGTCAGGGAGCTATAACAGGTGCTTAAACGTGTCAGGGAGCTTTTACAGATGCTTTAACAGGTCAGGGAGGTGAAACAGATATATTAACAGGTCAGGGAGCTTTAACATGTGCTTTAACAGGTCAGAGAGCTTTTACAGGTGCTTTAACAGGTCAGGGAGCTTTTACAGGTGCTTTTAAAGGTCAGGGAGCTTTAATAGTTACTTTTACCGGTCAGGAAGCTGTAACAGGTGCTTCTACCGGTCAGGGAGCTTTTACAGGTGCTTTAACAGGTAAGGGAGCTTTTATAGATGTTTTATCCGGTCAGGGAGCTATAACAGATGACTTAACAGGTTAGGGAGTTATAACAGATGCTTTTACCGGTCAAGGAGCTTTTACAGGTGCTTTAACAGGTCAGGGAGCTTTAACAGGTGCTTTTACAGGTCAGGAAACTGCTACAGGTGCTTTAACAGGTCAGGGAGCTGAAACAGATGTTTTATCAGGTGAGGGAGCTATAATAGTTACTTTTACCGGTCAGGAAGCTGTAACAGGTGCATTAACAGGTCAGGGAGCTTTTACAGGTGCGTTTACAGGTCAGGGAGCTGCTACAGGTGCTTTTACAGGTCAGGGAGCTTTTATAGATGTTTTATCACGTCAGGGAGCTATAACAGATGACTTAACAGGTCAGGGAGTTATAACAGATGCTTCTACCGGTCAGGAAGCTATAACAGGTGCTAAAACGTGTCAGGGAGCTTTTACAGATGCTTTAACAGGTCAGGGAGCTGAAACAGATATATTAACAGGTCAGGGAGCTTTAACATGTGCTTTAACAGGCCAGAGAGCTTTTACAGGTGCTTTAACAGGTCAGGGAGCTTTTACAGGTACTTTTAAAGGTCAGGTAGCTTTAATAGTTACTTTTACCGGTCAGGAAGCTGTAACAGGTGCTTTAACAGGTAAGGGAGCTTTTATAAATGTTTTATCAGGTCAGGGAGCTATAACAGATGACTTATCAGGTTAGGGAGTTATAACAGATGCTTTTACCGGTCAAGGAGCTATAACACGTGCTTGAACGTGTCAGGAAGCTTTTACAGGTGCTTGAACAGGTCAGGGAGCTGCTACAGGTGCTTTTACAGGTCAGGGAGCTGCTACAGGTGCTTTTACAGGTCAGGGAGCTTTAACAGGTGCTTTTACAGGTCAGGAAGCTGCTACAGGTGCTTTAACAGGTCAGGGAGCTGAAACAGATGTTTTATCAGGTGAGGGAGCTATAATAGTTACTTTTACCTGTCAGGAAGCTGTAACAGGTGCTTTAACAGGTCAGGGAGCTTTCACATGTGCTTTCACAGGTCAGGGAGCTTTGACAGGTGCTTTAACAGGTTAGGGAGCTTAAACAGGTGCTTTAACAGGTCAAGGATCTTTAATAGATGTTTTATCACGTCAGGGAGATATTACAGATGACTTAACAGGTCAGGGAGCTTTAACAGGTGCTTTAACAGGTCAGGGAGCTTTTACAGGTCAGGGAGCTGCTAAAGGTGCTTTTACAGTTCAGGGAGCTTTTAAAGATGTTTTATCAGGTCAGGGAGCTATAACAGATGACTAAACAGGTCAGGGAGTTAAAACAGATGCTTTTACCGGTCAAGGAGCTATAACACGTGCTTAAACGTGTCAGGAAGCTTTTACAGGTGCTTGAACAGGTCAGGGAGCTTTTACAGGTGCTTTTACAGGTCAGGGAGCTGCTACAGGTGCTTTTACAGGTCAGGGAGCTTTAACAGGTGCTTTAATAGGTCAGGGAGCTGTAACAGATATTTAAATAGGTCAGGGAGCTTTAACAGGTGCTTAAACAGGTCAGGGAGCTTTAATAGATGTTTTATCAAGTCAGGGAGCTATAAAAGAAGACTTAACAGGTCAGGGAGTTATAACAGATGCTTCTACCGGTCAGGGAGCTATAACTGGTGCTTAAACGTGTCAGGGAGCTTTTACAGGTGCTTTTACAGGTCAGGGAGCTGCTACAGGTGCTTTAACAGGTAAGGGAGCTTTTACAGATGCTTTAACAGGTCAGGGAGCTGAAACATATATATTAACAGGTCAAGGAGCTTTAACAGGTCAGAGAGCTTATACAGGTGCTTTAACAGGTCAGGGAGCTTTTACAGGTCAGGGAGCTTTAATAGTTACTTTTACCGGTCAGGAAGCTGTAACAGGTGCTTTAACAGGTCAGGGAGCTTTTACAGGTGCTTTAACAGGTGCTTTAACAGGTCAAGGAGCTTTTATAGATGTTTTATCACGTCAGGGAGCTATAACAGATGACTTAACAGGTCAGGGAGTTATAACAGATGCTTCTACCGGTCAGGGAGCTATTACAGGTGCTTAAATGTGTCAGGGAGCTTTTACAGATGCTTTAACAGGTCAGGGAGCTGAAACAGATATATTAACAGATCAGGGAGCTTTAACATGTGCTTTAACAGGTCAGAGAGCTTTTACAGATGCTTTAACAGGTCAGGGAGCTTTTACAGGTGCTTTTAAAGGTCAGGGAGCTTTAATAGTTACTTTTACCGGTCAGGAAGCTGTAACAGGTGCTTCTACCGGTCAGGGAGCTTTTACAGGTGCTTTTACAGGTCAGAGAGCTGCTACAGGTGCTTTAACAGGTAAGGGAGCTTTTATAGATGTTTTATCAGGTCAGGGAGCTATAACAGATGACTTAACAGGTTAGGGAGTTATAACAGATGCTTTTACCGGTCAAGGAGCTTTTACAGGTGCTTTAACAGGTCAGGGAGCTTTTACAGGTGCTTTTACATGTCAGGGAGCTGCTACAGGTGCTTTTACAGGTCAGGGAGCTGCTACAGGTGCTTAAACAGGGCAGGGAGCTGAAACAGATATATTAACAGGTCAAGGAGCTTTAACAGGTCAGGGAGCTTTAACAGGCGCTTTAACAGGTCAAGGAGCTTTTATAGATGTTTTATCACGTCAGGGAGCTATAACAGATGACTTAACAGGTCAGGGAGTTATAACAGATGCTTCTACCGGTCAGGGAGCTATAACAGGTGCTTAAACGTATCAGAGAGCTTTTACAGGTGCTTTTACAGGTCAGGGGGCTGCTACATGTGCTTTAACAGTTAAGGGAGCTTTAACAGATGCTTTAACAGGTCAGGGAGCTGAAACAGATATATTAACAGGTCAGGGAGCTTTAACATGTTCTTTAACAGGTCAGAGAGCTTTTACAGGTGCTTTAACAGGTAAGGGAGCTTTTAAAGATGCTTTAACAGGTCAGGGAGCTGAAACAGATATATTCACAGGTCAGGGAGCTTTAACATGTGCTTTAAGAGGTCAGAGAGCTTTTACAGGTGCTTTAACAGGTCAGGGAGCTTTTACAGGTGCTTTTAAAGGTCAGGGAGCTTTAATAGTTACTTTTACCGGTCAGGAAGCTGTAACAGGTGCTTCTACCGGTCAGGGAGCTTTTACAGGTGCTTTAACAGGTAAGGGAGCTTTTATAGATGTTTTATCAGGTCAGGGAGCTATAACAGATGACTTAACAGGTTAAGGACGCGTTTACGAATCTGACAAAAATACGCAGTTTTTCGGTGCATTTTGCGGCGAAATAGTACAAAACCAAATTAAACTAATAATTACCATAAATAGATTACTCCTTAATCTTTAAAAGGTACTATATTTTAAGTCGAAAATTTTGGTTTATAATATTGAAAAAAATAATTTCCGTTGCCTCTTCACCCAAAATTGACAATATCGTGCTGAATAAACGAACATTTTTCTTGTATTTAATAAAACAAATTGATTTATTTAAAAATATTTTAAGTAAGTAGACATGTCTAACTCAAAAAGGTACTAGATAAAACTATCAAAATGTTACAAATAGGCTGAGAAAAAAATTAAAATCAAATCTTATTTTTTCACATATTTAGCTGTAACGCGTGATACTTATTGCATTGAAATAAGGGTTATTTTATTTGTCACTACCTTGAATTATTGCAACACAATTTGTAATGAAATATTTTAGTAATTTAGTCTGCGCTCAGCCGCCGTTGTGAGTAGACACTGTGACGCTTGTAAGCAGCTCCTCGTTTACGAAAAGATCGCTGTACGTATACAAAATAGTTGACATAGTCAAACTTGATCCTTCACGCATTCTGCACCGACAACAAAGGCACAACAAGGTAAGATTTTATTTATAGTATTTTATACTTATGGGATTATAAACTAGAGTTTCTGACTTGACGGAGTGACCTGCAGGTGTACTTCGAAGACTGCTACTGGAACTAATAGACGAGTAGAGCTAGGTATGCCGAGTTTGGGCTCGTTTTGTTAGTTATGTCGAGACCTTACCTCCGGACTTGATGGAGTGACCTGCAGGTGTACTTCGAAGACTGCTACTGGAACTAATAGACGAGTAAAGCTAGTTATGCCGAGTTTGGGCTCGTTTTGTTAGTTATGTCGAGACCTTACCTCCGGACTTGATGGAGTGACCTGCAGGTGTACTTCGAAGACTGCTACTGGAACAAATAGACGAGTAAAGCTAGTTATGCCGAGTTTGGGCTCGTTTTGTTAGTTATGTCGAGACCTTACCTCCGGACTTGATGGAGTGACCTGCAGGTGTACTTCGAAGACTGCTACTGGAACTAATAGACGAGTAGCGCTAGGTATGCCGAGTTTGGGTTCTTTTTGTTAGTTATGTTGAGACCTTACCTCCGGACTTGATGGAGTGACCTGCAGGTGTACTTCGAAGACTGCTACTGGAACTACTAGACGAGTAGAGCTAGGTATGCCGAGTTTGGGCTCGTTTTGTTAGTTATGTCGAGACCTTACCTCCGGACTTGATGGAGTGACCTGCAGGTGTACTTCGAAGACTGCTACTGGAACTAATAGACGAGTAGAGCTAGGTATGCCGAGTTTGGGCTCGTTTTGTTAGTTATGTCGAGACCTTACCTCCGGACTTGATGGAGTGACCTGCAGGTGTACTTCGAAGACTGCTACTGGAACTAATAGACGAGTAGAGCTGGGTGTGCCGAGTTTGGGCTCGTTTTGTTAGTTATGTTGAGACCTTACCTCCGGACTTGATGGAGTGACCTGCAGGTGTACTTCGAAGACTACTACTGGAACTAATAGACGAGTAGAGCTGGGTGTGCCGAGTTTAGGCTCGTTTTGTTAGTTATGTCGAGACCTTACCTCCGGACTTGATGGAGTGACCTGCAGGTGTACTTCGAAGACTGCTACTGGAACTAATAGACGAGTAAAGCTAGTTATGCCGAGTTTGGGCTCGTTTTGTTAGTTATGTTGAGACCTTGCCTCCGGACTTGATGGAGTGACCTGCAGGTGTACTTCGAAGACTGCTACTGGAACTAATAGACGAGTAGCGCTAGGTATGCCGAGTTTGGGTTCTTTTTGTTAGTTATGTTGAGACCTTACCTCCGGACTTGATGGAGTGACCTGCAGGTGTACTTCGAAGACTGCTACTGGAACTAATAGACGAGTAGAGCTAGGTATGCCGAGTTTGGGCTCGTTTTGTTAGTTATGTCGAGACCTTACCTCCGGACTTGATGGAGTGACCTGCAGGTGTACTTCGAAGACTGCTACTGGACCTAATAAATGATTATAGACTGTAACTAATAAACGAGTAAAGCTATCTTATAAGAGTGATATAGTCTATAGCTCTTATAACACAATTTTTGTTTTAGATGCCAAGGCCGTTCGGGAAAACGTAGTTCAATAATTTTTCTCTGGCACGTGTATGAAGTAAATAGGGAAGCGCTTGACCACAATCTCGCCTGATGTTAAGCTGAGATGTGGTCCAAGATGGAACGCGCTTCCCTAGAAGGTACCTGTTCACTCTACGCTTGAAGACCCCCATATTGTACTCGTCGGGGAACACAGATAGTAGTCTAATTATTGTTTTATTTTTATTCTATTTACCTATACCTATGTGTTATTCATCGAAATAAAATACTGTTATATATATATCTATATTTATTTTGTATCATTGTATTCCATTCATTAAAGCCTAAATTAGTTCGGCGCTAGCGGTACAAAGTTCGCCGGGCCAGCTAGTAGTAATAATGGAAACTAAGAATTAATAAAAAAATATATTTTTGGTGAGTATTATCCATTTTTTTATCTTATACCCTACTCTTCCCTACCCTATCATACTCCATCCTACCCTACACTACTCTACACTACTCTACACTACTTCACCCTATTCTACCCTACTTTACGTCCCTACTTTAAGTCCGGAGGTAAGGTCTCAACATAACTAACAAAACGAGCCCAAACTCGGCATACCTAGCTCTAATCGTCTAGTAGTTCCAGTAGCAGTCTTCGAAGTACACCTTCAGGTCACTCTATCAAGTCCGGAGGTAAAGTCTCAACATAACTAACAAAACGAGCCCAAACTCGGCATACCTAGCTCTAATCGTCTATTAGTTCCAGTAGCAGTCTTCGAAGTACACCTTCAGGTCACTCCATCAAGTCCGGAGGTAAGGTCTCAACATAACTAACAAAACGAGCCCAAACTCGGCATACCTAGCTCAAATCGTCTAGGAGTTCCAGTAGCAGTCTTCGAAGTACACCTTCAGGTCACTCCATCAAGCCTGGAGGTAAGGTCTCAACATAACTAACAAAACGAGCCCAAACTCGGCATAACTAGCTTTACTCGTCTATTAGTTCCAGTAGCAGTCTTCGAAGTACACCTGCAGGTCACTCCATCAAGTCCGGAGGTAAGGTCTCAACATAACTAACAAAACGAGCCCAAACTCGGCATACCTAGCTCTAATCGTCTAGTAGTTCCAGTAGCAGTCTTCGAAGTACACCTTCAGGTCACTCCATCAAGTCCGGAGGTAAGGTCTCAACATAACTAACAAAACGAGCCCAAACTCGGCATACCTCGCTCTAATCGTCTATTAGTTCCAGTAGCAGTCTTCGAAGTACACCTTCAGGTCACTCCATCAAGTCCGGAGGTAAGGTCTCAACATAACTAACAAAACGAGCCCAAACTCGGCATACCTAGCTCTAATCGTCTATTAGTTCCAGTAGCAGTCTTCGAAGTACACCTTCAGGTCACTCCATCAAGTCCGGAGGTAAGGTCTCAACATAACTAACAAAACGAGCCCAAACTCGGCATACCTAGCTCAAATCGTCTAGGAGTTCCAGTAGCAGTCTTCGAAGTACACCTTCAGGTCACTCCATCAAGCCTGGAGGTAAGGTCTCAACATAACTAACAAAACGAGCCCAAACTCGGCATACCTAGCTCTAATCGTCTAGTAGTTCCAGTAGCAGTCTTTGAAGTACACCTTCAGGTCACTCCATCAAGTCCGGAGGTAAGGTCTCAACATAACTAACAAAACGAGCCCAAACTCGGCATACCTAGCTCTAATCGTCTAGTAGTTCCAGTAGCAGTCTTCGAAGTACACCTTCAGGTCACTCCATCAAGTCCGGAGGTAAGGTCTCAACATAACTAACAAAACGAGCCCAAACTCGGCATACCTAGCTCTAATCGTCTAGTAGTTCCAGTAGCAGTCTTCGAAGTACACCTTCAGGTCACTCCATCAAGTCCGGAGGTAAAGTCTCAACATAACTAACAAAACGAGCCCAAACTCGGCATACCTAGCTCTAATCGTCTAGTAGTTCCAGTAGCAGTCTTCGAAGTACACCTTCAGGTCACTCCATCAAGTCCGGAGGTAAGGTCTCAACATAACTAACAAAACGAGCCCAAACTCGGCATACCTAGCTCTAATCGTCTAGTAGTTCCAGTAGCAGTCTTCGAAGTACACCTTCAGGTCACTCCATCAAGTCCGGAGGTAAGGTCTCAACATAACTAACAAAACGAGCCCAAACTCGGCATACCTAGCTCTAATCGTCTAGTAGTTCCAGTAGCAGTCTTCGAAGTACACCTTCAGGTCACTCCATCAAGTCCGGAGGTAAGGTCTCGACATAACTAACAAAACGAGCCTAAACTCGACACATCTAGTTCTACTCGTATAATAGTTCCAGAATAGTTCCAGAAGAATAATAGTTCCGAAGTACACTTTGGCATGTACTTGTTTACCAATCAATCACTGTCCCATGAAATTAGGTAAATGGTATCTACTTTTGTGACCATTCAACGTTACAAACAAATCAAAGTAAATTATAAAAAAAAAATATTGCAATAAAAATAAGTTCAATTATCAAGTCGTGTCAGTTTAGTCATAATTTCGTCGTTTCTCGCATTTCGCTGTGTGTGTGAGCCGTGCACGTGTAGTAGTAAGACTCAAAACGTAAAATTGATGCGCGTCAATTTGTATATGCGTCCTTAAGGAGTTATAACAGATGCTTTTACCGGTCAAGGAGCTATAACACGTGCTTAAACGTGTCAGGAAGCTTTTACAGGTGCTTGAACAGGTCAGGGAGCTGCTACAGGTGCTTTTACAGGTCAGGGAGCTGCTACAGGTGCTTTTACAGGTCAGGGAGCTTTTACAGGTGCTTTAACAGGTCAAGGAGCTGAAACAGATATTTTAATAGGTCAGGGAGCTTTAACAGGTGCTTTAACAGGTGCTTTTACAGGTCAGGAAACTGCTACAGGTACTTTAACAGGTCAGGGAGCTGAAACAGATGTTTTATCAAGTGAGGGAGCTATAATAGTTACTTTTACCGGTCAGGAAGCTGTAACAGGTGCTTTAACAGGTCAGGGAGCTTTTACAGGTGCTTTTACAAGTAGGGGAGCTTTTACAGGTGCTTTAACAGGTCAGGGAGCTTTAACAGGTGCTTTAACAGGTCAGGGAGCTTTTACAGGTGCTTTAACAGGTCAGGGAGCTGCTACAGGTGCATTTACAGGTCAGGGAGCTGCTACAGGTGCTTTAACAGGTCAGGGAGCTGAAACAGATATATTAACAGGTCAGAGAGCTTTTACAGGTGCTTTAACAGGTAAGGGAGCTTTTACAGGTGCTTTAACAGGTCAAGGAGCTTTTATAGATGTTTTATCACGTCAGGGAGCTATAACAGATGACTTAACAGGTCAGGGAGTTATAACAGATGCTTCTACCGGTCAGGGAGCTATAACAGGTGCTAAAACGTGTCAGGGAGCTTTTACAGATGCTTTAAAAGGTCAGGGAGCTCAAACAGATATATTAACAGGTCAGGGAGCTTTAACATGTGCTTTAACAGGTCAGAGAGCTTTTACAGGTGCTTTAACAGGTCAGGGAGCTTTTACAGGTGCTTTTAAAGGTCAGGGAGCTTTAATAGTTACTTTTACCGGTCAGGAAGCTGTAACAGGTGCTTCTACCGGTCAGGGAGCTTTTACAGGTGCTTTAACAGGTAAGGGAGCTTTTATAGATGTTTTATCAGGTCAGGGAGCTATAACAGATGACTTAACAGGTTAGAGAGTTAAAACAGGTGCTTTTACCGGTCAAGGAGCTATAACACGTGCTTAAACGTGTCAGGAAGCTTTTACAGGTGTTTGAACAGGTCAGGGAGCTGCTACAGGTGCTTTTACAGGTCAGGGAGCTGCTACAGGTGCTTTTACAGGTGCTTTAACAGGTCAAGGAGCTTTAATAGATGTTTTATCACGTCAGGGAGCTATAACAGATGACTTAACAGGTCAGGGAGTTATAACAGATGCTTCTACCGGTCAGGGAGCTATAACAGGTGCTTAAACGTGTCAGGGAGCTTTTACAGATGCTTTAACAGGTCAGGGAGCTCAAACAGATATATTAACAGGTCAGGGAGCTTTAACATGTGCTTTAACAGGTCAGAGAGGTTTTACAGGTGCTTTAACAGGTCAGGGAGCTTTTACAGGTGCTTTTAAAGGCCAGGGAGCTTTAATAGTTACTTTTACCGGTCAGGAAGCTGTAACAGGTGCTTCTACCGGTCAGGGAGCTTTTACAGGTGCTTTAACAGGTAAGGGAGCTTTTATAGATGTTTTATCAGGTCAGGGAGCTATAACAGATGACTTAACAGGTTAAGGAGTTATAACAGATGCTTTTACCGGTCAAGGAGCTATAACACGTGCTTAAACGTGTCAGGAAGCTTTTACAGGTGCTTGAACAGGTCAGGGAGCTGCTACAGGTGCTTTTACAGGTCAGGGAGCTGCTACAGGTGCTTTTACAGGTCAGGGAGCTTTTACAGGTGCTTTTACAGGTCAGGAAACTGCTACAGGTGCTTTAACAGGTCAGGGAGCTGAAACAGATGTTTTATCAGGTGAGGGAGCTATAATAGTTACTTTTACCGGTCAGGAAGCTGTAACAGGTGCTTTAACAGGTCAGGGAGCTTTTACAGGTGCTTTTACAGGTCAGGGAGCTGCTACAGGTGCTTTTACAGGTCAGGGAGCTGCTACAGGTGCTTTAACAGGTCAAGGAGCTTTTATAGATGTTTTATCACGTCAGGGAGCTATAACAGATGACTTAACAGGTCAGGGAGTTATAACAGATGCTTCTACCGGTCAGGGAGCTATAACAGGTGCTTAAACGTGTCAGGGAGCTTTTACAGATGCTTTAACAGGTCAGGGAGCTCAAACAGATATATTAACAGGTCAGGGAGCTTTAACATGTGCTTTAACAGGTCAGAGAGCTTTTACAGGTGCTTTAACAGGTCAGGGAGCTTTTACAGGTGCTTTTAAAGGTCAGGGAGCTTTAATAGTTACTTTTACCGGTCAGGAAGCTGTAACAGGTGCTTCTACCGGTCAGGGAGCTTTTACAGGTGCTTTAACAGGTAAGGGAGCTTTTATAGATGTTTTATCAGGTCAGGGAGCTATAACAGATGACTTAACAGGTTAGGGAGTTATAACAGATGCTTTTACCGGTCAAGGAGCTATAACACGTGCTTAAACGTGTCAGGAAGCTTTTACAGGTGCTTGAACAGGTCAGGGAGCTGCTACAGGTGCTTTTACAGGTCAGGGAGCTGCTACAGGTGCTTTTACAGGTCAGGGAGCTTTTGCAGGTGCTTTTACAGGTCAGGAAACTGCTACAGGTGCTTTTACAGGTCAGGAAACTGCTACAGGTGCTTTAACAGGTCAGGGAGCTGAAACAGATGTTTTATCAGGTGAGGAAGCTATAATAGTTACTTTTACCGGTCAGGAAGCTGTAACAGGTGCTTTAACAAGTAAGGGAGCTTTTACAGGTGCTTTAACAGGTCAGGGAGCGTTTACAGGTGCTTTAACAGGTCATGGAGCTTTTACAGGTCAGGGAGCTGCTACAGGTGCTTTTACAGGTCAGGGAGCTGCTACAGGTGCTTTAACAGGTCAGGGAGCTGAAACAGATATATTAACAGGTCAAGGAGCTTTAACAGGTGCTTTAACAGGTCAGGGAGCTTTTACAGGTGCTTTAACAGGTCAGGGAGTTTATAACAGATGCTTCTACCGGTCAGGGAGCTATAACACGTGCTTAAACGTGTCAGGAAGCTTTTACAGGTGCTTGAACAGGTCAGGGAGCTGCTACAGGTGCTTTTACAGGTCAGGGAGCTGCTACAGGTGCTTTTACAGGTCAGGGAGCTTTTGCAGGTGCTTTTACAGGTCAGGAAACTGCTACAGGTGCTTTTACAGGTCAGGAAACTGCTACAGGTGCTTTAACAGGTCAGGGAGCTGAAACAGATGTTTTATCAGGTGAGGAAGCTATAATAGTTACTTTTACCGGTCAGGAAGCTGTAACAGGTGCTTTAACAGGTCAGGGAGCTTTTACAGGTGCTTTTACAGGTCAGAGAGCTGCTACAGGTGCTTTTACAGGTCAGGGAGCTGCTACAGGTGCTTTAACAGGTCAGGGAGCTTTTATAGATGTTTTATAACGTCAGGGAGCTATAACAGATGACTTAACAGGTCAGGGAGTTATAACAGATGCTTCTACCGGTCAGGGAGCTATAACAGGTGCTTAAACGTGTCAGGGAGCTTTTACAGATGCTTTAACAGGTCAGGGAGCTGAAACAGATATATTAACAGGTCAGGGAGCTTAAACATGTGCTTTAACAGGTCAGAGAGCTTTTACAGGTGCTTTAACAGGTCAGGGAGCTTTTACAGGTGCTTTTAAAGGTCAGGTAGCTTTAATAGTTACTTTTACCGGTCAGGAAGCTGTAACAGTCGCTTCTACCGGTCAGGGAGCTTTTACAGGTGCTTTAACAGGTAAGGGAGCTTTTATAGATGTTTTATCAGGTCAGGGAGCTATAACAGATGACTTAACAGGTTAGGGAGTTAAAACAGATGCTTTTACCGGTCAAGGAGCAATAACACGTGCTTAAACGTGTCAGGAAGCTTTTACAGGTGCTTGAACAGGTCAGGGAGCTGCTACAGGTGCTTTTACAGGTCAGGGAGCTGCTACAGGTGCTTTTACAGGTCAGGGAGCTTTAACAGGTGCTTTTACAGGACAGGAAACTGCTACAGGTGCTTTAACAGGTCAGGGAGCTGAAACAGATGTTTTATCAGGTGAGGGAGCTATAATAGTTACTTTTACCGGTCAGGAAGCTGTAACAGGTGCTTTAACAAGTAAGGGAGCTTTTACAGGTGCTTTAACAGGTCAGGGAGCGTTTACAGGTGCTTTAACAGGTCAGGGAGCTGAAACAGATATATAAACAGGTCAGGGAGCTTTAACATGTGCTTTAACTGGTCAGAGAGCTTTTACAGGTGCTTTAACAGGTAAGGGAGCTTTTACAGATGCTTTAACAGGCCAGGGAGCTGAAACAGATATATTCACAGGTCAGGGAGCTTTAACATGTGCTTTAACAGGTCAGAGAGCTTTTACAGGTGCTTTAACAGGTCAGGGAGCTTTTACAGGTGCTTTTAAAGGTCAGGGAGCTATAATAGTTACTTTTACCGGTCAGGAAGCTGTAACAGGTGCTTCTACCGGTCAGGGAGCTTTTACAGGTGCTTTAACAGGTAAGGGAGCTTTTATAGATGTTTTATCAGGTCAGGGAGCTATAACAGATGACTTAACAGGTTAAGGAGTTATAACAGATGCTTTTACCGGTCAAGAAGCTATAACACGTGCTTAAACGTGTCAGGAAGCTTTTACAGGTGCTTGAACAGGTCGGGGAGCTGCTACAGGTGCTTTTACAGGTCAGGGAGCTGCTACAGGTGCTTTTACAGGTCAGGGAGCTTTTACAGGTGCTTTAACAGGTCAAGGAGCTGAAACAGATATTTTAATAGGTCAGGGAGCTTTAACAGGTGCTTTAACAGGTGCTTTTACAGGTCAGGAAACTGCTACAGGTGCTTTAACAGGTCAGGGAGCTGAAACAGATGTTTTATCAGGTGAGGGAGCTATAATAGTTACTTTTACCGGTCAGGAAGCTGTAACAGGTGCTTTAATAGGTCAGGGAGCTTTTACAGGTGCTTTTACAAGTAAGGGAGCTTTTACAGGTGCTTTAACAGGTCAGGGAGCTTAAACAGGTGCTTTAACAGGTCAGGAAGCTTTTACAGGTGCTTTAACAGGTCAGGGAGCTGCTACAGGTGCTTTTACAGGTCAGGGAGCTGCTACAGGTGCTTTAACAGGTCAGGGAGCTGAAACAGATATATTAACAGGTCAGAGAGCTTTTACAGGTGCTTTAACAGGTAAGGGAGCTTTTACAGGTGCTTTAACAGGTCAAGGAGCTTTTATAGATGTTTTATCACGTCAGGGAGCTATAACAGATGACTTAACAGGTCAGGGAGTTATAACAGATGCTTCTACCGGTCAGGGAGCTATAACAGGTGCTTAAACGTGTCAGGGAGCTTTTACAGATGCTTTAACAGGTCAGAGAGCTCAAACAGATATATTAACAGGTCAGGGAGCTTTAACATGTGCTTTAACAGGTCAGAGAGCTTTTACAGGTGCTTTAACAGGTCAGGGAGCTTTTACAGGTGCTTTTAAAGGTCAGGGAGCTTGAATAGTTACTTTTACCGGTCAGGAAGCTGTAACAGGTGCTTCTACCGGTCAGGGAGCTTTTACAGGTGCTTTAACAGGTAAGGGAGCTTTTATAGATGTTTTATCAGGTCAGGGAGCTATAACAGATGACTTAACAGGTTAGGGAGTTATAACAGATGCTTTTACCGGTCAAGGAGCTATAACACGTGCTTAAACGTGTCAGGAAGCTTTTACAGGTGCTTGAACAGGTCAGGGAGCTGCTACAGGTGCTTTTACAGGTCAGGGAGCTGCTACAGGTGCTTTTACAGGTCAGGGAGCTTTTACAGGTGCTTTTACAGGTCAGGAAACTGCTACAGGTGCTTTAACAGGTCAGGGAGCTGAAACAGATGTTTTATCAGGTGAGGAAGCTATAATAGTTACTTTTACCGGTCAGGAAGCTGTAACAGGTGCTTTAACAGGTCAGGGAGCTTTTTCAGGTGCTTTTACAGGTCAGGGAGCTGCTACAGGTGCTTTTACAGGTCAGGGAGCTGCTACAGGTGCTTTAACAGGTCAGGGAGCTTTTATAGATGTTTTATCACGTCAGGGAGCTATAACAGATGACTTAACAGGTCAGGGAGTTATAACAGATGCTTCTACCGGTCAGGGAGCTATAACAGGTGCTTAAACGTGTCAGGGAGCTTTTACAGATGCTTTAACAGGTCAGGGAGCTGAAACAGATATATTAACAGGTCAGGGAGCTTAAACATGTGCTTTAACAGGTCAGAGAGCTTTTACAGGTGCTTTAACAGGTCAGGGAGCTTTTACAGGTGCTTTTAAAGGTCAGGTAGCTTTAATAGTTACTTTTACCGGTCAGGAAGCTGTAACAGTCGCTTCTACCGGTCAGGGAGCTTTTACAGGTGCTTTAACAGGTAAGGGAGCTTTTATAGATGTTTTATCAGGTCAGGGAGCTATAACAGATGACTTAACAGGTTAGGGAGTTAAAACAGATGCTTTTACCGGTCAAGGAGCTATAACACGTGCTTAAACGTGTCAGGAAGCTTTTACAGGTGCTTGAACAGGTCAGGGAGCTGCTACAGGTGCTTTTACAGGTCAGGGAGCTGCTACAGGTGCTTTTACAGGTCAGGGAGCTTTAACAGGTGCTTTTACAGGACAGGAAACTGCTACAGGTGCTTTAACAGGTCAGGGAGCTGAAACAGATGTTTTATCAGGTGAGGGAGCTATAATAGTTACTTTTACCGGTCAGGAAGCTGTAACAGGTGCTTTAACAAGTAAGGGAGCTTTTACAGGTGCTTTAACAGGTCAGGGAGCGTTTACAGGTGCTTTAACAGGTCATGGAGCTTTTACAGGTCAGGGAGCTGCTACAGGTGCTTTTACAGGTCAGGGAGCTGCTACAGGTGCTTTAACAGGTCAGGGAGCTGAAACAGATATATTAACAGGTCAAGGAGCTTTAACAGGTGCTTTAACAGGTCAGGGAGCTTTTACAGGTGCTTTAACAGGTCAGGGAGTTTATAACAGATGCTTCTACCGGTCAGGGAGCTATAACAGGTGCTTAAACGTGTCAGGGAGCTTTTACAGATGCTTTAACAGGTCAGGGAGCTGAAACAGATATATTAACAGGTCAGGGAGCTTTAACATGTGCTTTAACAGGTCAGAGAGCTTTTACAGGTGCTTTAACAGGTCAGGGAGCTTTTACAGGTGCTTTTACAGGTCAGGGAGCTTTAATAGTTACTTTTACCAATCAGGAAGCTGTAACAGGTGCTTTAACAGGTCAGGGAGCTTTTACAGGTCAAGGAGCTGCTAAAGGTGCTTTCACAGGTCAGGGAGCTTTTATAGATGTTTTATCAGGTAAGGGAGCTATAACAGATGATTTAACAGGTTAGGGAGTTATAACAGATGCTTTTACCGGTCAAGGAGCTATAACACGTGCTTAAACGTGTCAGAAAGCTTTTACTGGTGCTTGAACAGGTCAGGGAGCTGCTACAAGTGTTTTTACAGGTCAGGGAGCTGCTACAGGTGCTTTTACAGGTCAGGGAGCTTTAACAGGTGCTTTAACAGGTCAGGGAGCTGAAACAGATATTTTAATGGGTCAGGGAGCTTTAACAGGTGCTTTCACAGGTCAGGAAACTGCTACAGGTGCTTTAACAGGTCAGGGAGCTGAAACAGATATATTAACAGGTCAGGGAGCTTTAACAGGTCAGAGAGCTTTTACAGGTGCTTTAACAGGTCAGAGAGCTTTTACAGGTGCTTTAACAGGTGCTTTTACAGGTCAGGGAGCTTTAATAGTTACTTTTACCGGTCAGGAAGCTGTAACAGGTGCTTTAACAGGTCAGGGAGCTTTTACAGGTGCTTTAACAGGTTAGGGAGCTTTTACAGGTGCTTTAACAGGTAAAGGAGCTTTTATAGATGTTTTATCACGTCAGGGAGCTAAAACAGATGATTTAACAGGTCAGGGAGTTATAACAGATGCTTCTACTGGTCAGGGAGCTATAACAGGTGCTTAAACGTGTCAGGGAGCTTTTACAGGTGCTTTTACAGGTCAGGGAGCTGCTACAGGTGCTTTAACAGGTCAGGGAGCTTTTACAGGTGCTTTAGCAGGTCAGGGAGCTTTTACAGGTGCTTTAACCGGTCAGGGAGCTTTTACAAATGCTTTATCAGGTCAGGGAGCTTTAACAGGTGCTTTAACAGGTCAGGGAGCTTTAGCAGGTGCTGAAACAGGTCAGGGAGCTTAAGCAGGTGCTGAAACAGGTCAGGGAGCTTTTACAGGTGCTTTAGCAAGTCAGGGAGCTTTAACAGGTGCTTCAACAGGTCAGGGAGCTTTAGCAGGTGCTTTAGCAAGTCAGGGAGCTTTAACAGGTGCTTTAACAGGTCAGGGAGCTTTAGCAGGTGCTGAAACAGGTCAGGGAGCTTAAGCAGGTGCTGAAACAGGTCAGGGAGCTTTTACAGGTGCTTTAGCAAGTCAGGGAGCTTTTACAGGTGCTTTAACAGGTCAGGGAGCTTTTACAGGTGCTTTAACAGGTCAGGGAGCTTTTACAGGTGCTTTAACAGGTCAGGGAGCTTTAACAGGTTAGGGACCTATAACAGATACTTTAACGCGTCAGGAAGCTGCAACTGGTGCTTTAACAGGTCAGGGAGCTTTAGGAATGGGAACTATTCGGGTTTTCTTTTGAAAACGCGGGCGAAGCCGCAGGCGGAAATCTAGAACATCGTAATTAGCTCGATATAGGATATAGTCGCTATGTAAGCAAGGCTCTAGTTTATAAATGAAACTAGTAAACATAATTTAAAGAAGGAATAAAAAAATAGTTTGTAATGCATTTAAATCCTAACATCTATTGCATAATTCTGCCGTAAAATCTACCTCTATAATGTAATTAGACCATTTTTTATAGTTTTCGCATATTTAACCACACCTCTACAGCTACTAAGATACGCTTAGGTACTCTGAATTATATAAATTCTCTTTTTTTCCAAATATAAAACGAACAAAAAATTATCATTTATATACATAGATTTTATATTAAGCTTATGTTAAAGAAACAAAGTATTTCACAGAACACTAATACAATACATTTTTTAACGTAATATAATTTCATACTTACCCTTAGAAGGCAAGCAACTACTAGCAATCGAAAACGACCTGGGTTTGATCGTAGAAAACAATTCAAATAGAACTTCTATAGTCAGTTTTGCAGCCGACTTGTGGAAGTCATGGAGGACCTGAAATTAAGTAGATTATTTCAAGAAATTTTTTGTGAAAAAATTAAGTTTTTGAAGTGAAACTTCTTTAGGCGCGTTGAGAGTAAAATATCAAGATCGCGTCATGGAGTAAGGCGACGATTTTAGTGTCTTTGAATCTTGCCAAAGAAGTTTCACTTCTGATACGTGTGCTCGGCACACACGCTCTTAATTTGTAAGTGTCATAGTTCAAGAATTATAATGTTTTGTAATATTGAATAAAAGGGATAGAAATAGAATGAAGAATATAATTTATCAAGAAGAATGTGAATTATGTAGAATCTATGGTATGCATATTTTTGTTAGAATTAGCAGAAAATAAAATTGTTTATTACATCTACTAAGGTTGTTTATTGATTTATATTAGACTGAATTATAATAAACGCGTAAAAGATTTATAATACCTCCAAAATAGTTCTCTTTGGGCGCCTACAATAGTTCAGCCATTCCTCTTGCCCCTCAGTTGAACAGAGCTCAATACATTTGTCTCTCTCTAACTTATCATCTGATATTTGTGCGAGAAGAGAGAACACATATTGTGTGGGATACGCCTTCAAATCCCAGTACTGTTCCGCTATTATGTATAGCGGTAGTGGTTGTTGCAAGAATGGCGGGACTGGCATTTCTAAAAAAGTAGTTTTTTTTTTATTAATGAGGCGATATGGTTGCGTTTAATGTTTTTTTTTTATGAACTAGAGAGCGAAGTAGTTTTTTTTATTATAATGCTGTTTCGTACTGTATGATGTTACGTTATACACAAATATGTAGGTGAAATTTCATCCAAAAAAATTTTTTTCTCAAATGCTGAATGCATCAGTCAAATATTTTTTTTTTATTTTTACGCTACCTCCGTTTGAATAAAAAAAATCTGTCCAATGTTGCCAGTGATTGCTAATGCAAGGCGAAAGTGTAATATTATGTATAAATAGGGTTGCCAAAATAAAATATATGAATGTTATGAACCAGGGTTGTCAAATAAAACATAAATGATAGGGTAGCCAAAAAAAAACCATGTAAAAATTAAATTTTTTATTTATTTATTCCTCCTGTTGCCAGCCATCCTCATCACTTAGGAAGCGTCTTTTAGCCGCAGTATTCATGTAGGGGCGAAGCGCCCATTCAGTGTCCGCTGCGTCTAGGGCTTCAAGTGTCCCTAGTTTTATCTCGTACAGTTTCATTTGGAATCGGGGCCCCACTTCCGAGAGCTCTATGTCTTTACCCACCTGTGTAATTCAGAATATAATAATAAACACTTTATTGCACACACAAACAAAACAAAATCAAACAAAAAATACAAACAAAGTAATATAGAGCGGTACAAAATAGGCGGCCTTATCGCTAAGAAGCGAATATTGTGTGTAAATCAATAAGCTGAGTAATTAAACAATGGATTCTTTGAACTTTTATAGAAAAAGAAAAATGTCAGTGATAATCATTGAGGTATTATTACTACGTATAGAGAGGACACCACGAACAAAATATGTGCGCGGCGCGGGGCGGCTAGTGAGTCATACAATTTGTAGATATTCTTATTACTTATGAATTAAAACCAATCAATGTAACAAATAAATATTGGTTATCTCATTAAGAAATATGAATAAAATTATCAATTAAAACCAATCAATATAACAAAAAAAAATTGAGTTTGAGACGATTGACTCTAACTCGTGTTGCAAATAGTGCAGTAGCGATGTCCTCTCTAGTACATACTTAGTACATAGTAACTCAATGGTAATAATATGTTTTATGGTTAAATGATAAATCAGTCACTGTTCATTACATTACTTGATACTAAAGCTCAATATAAATAAATTCATTTTTTAATTTCACTTTTTATAATCAAAAACTTTTCATTCCCAATAGACTCATACTTTTAGTAATAACAGAAATAATGTTTTGTTGTTGTTTTTGAGTGTTAAGTATATTTTTTCCAATTTAAAAAGATCCCTACTAATATTATAAATGCGAAAGTAACTCTGTCTGTCTGACCTCTCAACTTAAACCTCTCAACCGATTTTGATGAAAGGCACAGTCAATCTTTAGACCCTGAGAAAGAACATAGGCTACCTTTTATCAAAACTCTACGCGGGTGAAGTCGCGGGCGGAAGCTAGTATTTAATATTTTAACACAAAGTTCATAAACATATGACTTACCTTCTTATAAGTATGTTGTCTAAAACATATGTAATCGTCATGATTAGCGAATGTGATCACTCTTTTGGAATCTGGCTTCGGAACTGGGAATAAATACTTGAGTATGCTCATTGTTCTTAATCCTGAAACAGAATATTATTTTATTATTTCTATTTAATTTTTATTGTTTTATTTTGCAAATAAGTCTAGATATTTAAGCCCATAAGATGAATTATTAAGATTGTATTATTTACAAAATTATTTATTTTTGCACACTCCAACTTAAAAGAATGATAAATAATATAATTTGTAAACTATATTACCATTCGCCTGAACTAAGATAATATTTTAATTGTGAAGACAACCACTCTATTAACAAACTAACCAACATAGTATTCCTTTTCCCCCTATAATATGTTTTTAACTGCACCAACATGCAACCTTATATATAACTAGCGGTCCGCCCCGGGTTCGCCTGTGATACCTACATGTTTAAACAGCTATCCTATCTCTCAAGTTGGATCGAACTGCACATGGTGTGCGAATTTTATTATAATCGGTTAAGTGGTTTAGGAGTTCATTGAGGACAAACATTGTGACACGAGATTTATATATATTAAGATATTACTAAAACTATAAATTAAATATAATACTAATCTACATAATATATATTATTTAAAATAACCCAAAAAAACTCACCCAAATCAGTTTTAAAGTTATGAAACACGAGGTGCGGATACTGTTCGCTCATGGGACCTATATCTGGTATGTCGTGTCTCATCACCACACCAGAGAGTGTGAAGGATGCTGTCGGTCCATATGGTAAGTGACATATAACCTGTATTTATGTTTAATTATTTGCGATGCATTGATAGTATGTTTAATGAATTTCTGCATTACTATCTTAAATGCAGAAATTCATAGCCAAACTAATATATTATGTTGTATAAGGGCCGATTTTTCAATGCTTGGATAAAACTTATCCGTCCAATAAAGTATTACACATTAATATTAAAATGTCACATAAACTGTCAAATACGGGCAATTAGAATATGTTTTTAAGGGCCGATTTTTCAATGCCCAGATAAACAGCTAGATAGACTTTATTCTTCAGTTAACAAAATATTCAATTTTTCAATAGACGAATAGGACTTATCTATCGAATAACTACGTTATTTGAGGAATAAATCTATTTGCCGCTCCAACGGCCAGATAGCGCGCTATTCGACGGTTAGGCGTTTGAGTTGACAACTGACGCGTCAAATTTGGGATATTTTCGTATGTCATAACATAGAGCGTAGAGTTATTAACAATTAAACCTCTTTCTATATAATTATTATCAATTAAAATCATATTGAAATTGATGTTTTTAATAATACTGATGACCATGCCATTGAAAATTTGCCGAACGCTGCCTTTAAGTATGTCGTTTCCATCGTAAAATATATAAATTGAAACACAAATTTAACCAAACTCTTTACTTGAATCGAAACAATAATCAACAATCATAGAAGACAAGAGCAATACAAGACAAACTTAAAATGCACTCCTGACGTGAGTCATAATGACGGTTGTTGACAAATTGCAAGAGTTGACTCTATCCCGCTCTAACCTGACTAATTTAATATGTTTGTTTCGCCACTCCGAGTGCAGAGCTGCCAATATGGAAATATTTGATCAGATAGTTATTCATCAAATAAATCACGATTGAAAAATAGGCGAGCCGTTATGAGTTAGATAAATAATTGAATAAATCTATTCGAGGGGTAGTTATTAGACTGTTTATCTCGGGATTGAAAAATCGGCCCTAAAATGGTAGTTTTAAACATTATTCGACAAATAAGTATTATCCAAGCATTGAAAAATCGGCCCTAAGACAAATACTACATATGAGGGAATAAATAGTACACAGAGAAAGCTCAATTTATTATTTTATTGCTATAATAGTGTCGAGGAAGAGAGACCTCCTACACAAGCATTTAATTTTCTAACTAGTAGTGTTCCAATCACAAATAAGTTTATGACCTATACAGGGTGGAAGGTTAAGATGGGGCATGAAGGGCAGGTACCTTAACCGTTGTAGCTATATGAAAACGTTCATAGGAGACTATCCTTAAATTCTTGAGAAATTTTAATCTGCATTCACAGATTTTTGAAAAAATGTACGGTCAGCAAGGAAATCGGCAGTTTTCAAAAAAAATTTTTTGATGCCAATCGATCCAGTTTCTCATGGGGATCAAAACACTCTAAAAGACCAACTGAGGTATGAGTACTAGAAAAGTCAGAAATCGCGAAAAACTATTTCCACACATTCACTAAGAAAATAAGTGATTCAACAAAAGATGCGCTAATAGAAAACTCCAAAGAGATTTTCAGGCTTCAATATTTTTTGTTTCTGATTATTAAAACACAAACTGATAATAAGAAGAAACATTAATTTAATTAAACGGTTGTCAAAGGAAATAAAAAATAACAAAATAATAACAAAAAACAACATTTAAAGTGGTGATAATTCCAGAATTTCTGAAATAATTTACATAAAACTTATGATATGAGATGCTCAAAGTGGTCACCGTTTTGACGTAAACATAGGTTTGTTCGTTTTGAACGACGTGGACGTGTCAAGCTTTTCTTAAATGAGCCACTTTCTGCTAGATTTTTTACAAGATTCGCAATTACCTTTCGCGTCGGTACATGTCGCATTGGATATTTACTCCTGTACCATTCCAATGCAACTGTTGGGTTTTTATTATTTAAAAAGTAAGCCTCTAACAGATCTAAACGTTCCAAATTATTTAAGGACATTTTTAGTGAAGACAGAGTGACTTTTGGTAACTTTTGTTTTCTATGTGTTATTGTTTACATAAGCCATAAAAATGTGACGTGTTCGTTCGATATTCAAATTTAAATAATTTTTCATCTCGTGCACGAGCTGCCAGCCACCGCCCGCTCACGCCCCGCGTCGTTGGCATGTTATGCTGCTGTGCCTTTGTCTTTTTACTTGTTCATGAATGAAAATAGTTTTTCGCGATTTCTGACTTTTCTAGTACTCATACCTCAGTTGGTCATTTAGAGTGTTTTGATCCCCATGAGAAACTGGATCGATTGGCATCAAAAAAATTTTTTTGAAAACTGCCGATTTCCTTGCTGACCGTACATTTTTTAAAAAATCTGTGAATGTAGATTAAAATTTCTCAAGAATTTAAGGATAGTCTCCTAAGAACGTTTTCATGTAGCTACAACGGTTAAGGTACCTGCCCTTCATGCCCCTTCTTAACCTTCCACCCTGTATAGTATATAGGTAAGAATTTCACATGTTCTTAAGAAGCTATTTCCCTGTACTATTTATTTACTCATATGGTTATTAGTTATTACTATGTAGGGCTGATTTTTCAATCCTTGGTTAAAACTTATTTGTCGAATAATGTTTAAAAATTAAAACTACCATTTTAAAAACATATTCTAATTGCCCATATTTGTCAGTTTACGTGACATTTTAATATTATCGTGTAATACTTTATTGGACGGATAAGTTTTATCCAAGCATTGAAAAATCGGCCCTAAATAAGAGCTCTCAAAAGAACTTACAAGACTATCAGGAACACCTCTATGTTCATGCACCACAATGAAGTCGGTGACGTCATTTGCGCGACACGCGTGTATCAGTTGCGACATCTCATAGCCACCTCGATTCATTCGCTGGCTGTTTGGGAATATCAACCTGGAACGTTACAATTTTTATTTTGATAGTACATACATGTTTGAAGAAGTATAAAGAATAATAAAAAAACATTCAAATGACTCATCATGTGATTAAAAGTGAAAAAAAAACGACTCATCATGTGATTAAAAGTGAATAAATTATTCCTTGTCTTTTGACACAAATGTAACAAGAACAAAATTAAAGTAATTAACTCTGATAAATGGATAAAAGACAAGTCCCAGTTATCATTTATTCCCATAATAAACTATTTATTTCAAGATTTAAATTTCAACTCACATAACAAACTAATAAACAAATGAAATTACTGTATCTTACACTATATTTGTAATCAGAGGCGGCTCGCCCTAAGGAGCGCTGGTGCAGTGAACTCCCATAAATAATTATAATAAAATCATACTCCTTAATTTCATTATTAATATTAATTATTACTATTTAAAATCAATCGTAATCGTAAAAAACTACTGTCAATACCAATGAATATATATCTGTCGTGGCCATATCGTAGATTTGCTCATTTCATGAAATGGCCAACATAGTTTGATCAGATCGTTAAATCGTCAACGTTTCACGATTTGGTCATCGACATTTGGCCAGATCGTATAAAATATCTTAGAGAGTCCATAAAACATTAAAAAATTCAGAATATTTTAAGAACTTGTTTATTGTCATTTAAGTTAGTGCCGCGGTAGCGCCGGCGAATACCAGAAGCGAATGGTTTTTTCAATAGAAAACAGTTAGGTTAGGTTAGGTTAGACTTTAATAAACAACGCACGAGCCGAGCGAGCAAAGCGAGCGTGCCGCGGCAGGGGCCGGCGAGTGCCAGAAGCGAATCGCTTTTTAAAAAAGAAACAAAAATGGTCGCATTTCGTGAAATAGCCATCCACGTTTCAAAAATCAAAAATCAAATGTGGATGACCAAATCGTGAAACGTTGACGATTTTACGATCTGGCCAAACTAAATTGGCCATTTCATGAAATGAGCAAATCTACGATATGGCCACGACATATCCATCATTCCATCATCCCATACACCTGTATAATACTGTATTATGTAACGCGCGAAGCGGAGCGCTCACGATTGCGCTCCAATGAAAAAATATTTAGTACATTTCCTAATACGAAATCCAATAGGAGTGAAAGAAAAGTTTGCCAGTGCCCTGCGCGTGAAACAAAAGATTTTCTATGGAAAAATAGCAAAATTCGGAGCGCCGCTCCCGCAAACGTTGCCGGTTCGTTTTTACCGCCCGGGCGCCCGTACACAGGACAGCGATTGCGCGCGACGTTGCCACTCCTAAGTCCTATATTATAAACAAACACTCAAGTCAACTTCGATGCACGCGCGCGAATGCAAATTCGGGAATTTTCTAATTAAAATCATAAGATACGTGTTGAAATAGCCTGTAGTTATCAGTATTACTTGTGAGTTTTAAAATGAACAATTATAATGTGGCGTTCATTAAAAAGTGTGTTAAAACGTTACAAATTCGGCTTGAATTGAAAGCTAAGGAACCGCCACGGCCTGAACTTGACCTTACGGTTGAGACATATGATTTTTTAGAAAACTCAAAACTTAAAAACAAGCTAGTGGTTATTTACAGCAGGGAAGATTTCCATAACGCTGATGGTGCGATAGCTTTACTGCAACACTTCATAGAGGTCAGTAACCTGGAGTCAGTTTTTGTCGAAAGTAATAATTATTAAAATTAATTTGTACAATACCGATGACCTCGGTCGAAAGTGAGCGCTGCTTTTCCACCTTTAATAAAGTGAAAACTTTTACGCGTAATAGCATGACACAGGACCGTTTAAATGCATTGTGCATGATATCAATAGAAAAACGACTGATTAATCAGATATCTGATTTTCACAAAAAAGTTATAGATATTTTTGCACACCAAAAAGAAAGACGTATGCATTTCCTATATAAGTATTTTTTTTAATAAATTGTACTGCTTTACACCATGTATTTTCAGTGTTTTATTTCAAGTGAACACCCATAAAATTTTGTCACGAGCCACCTCTGTTTGTAATAATAGGCTATTTGACAGTATAAAAAATAAATTACTTTTTTGTGTAATCCATATAAATATAAGGTTTTTGAAGCGATTTAAATTAATAAATGATATAAATAATAACTTATTTATTTATAAATCGTCGAGAAAAAACATCATATTTTTTAAAATTACCACGTGACCGAAAACATCCATGATTGGCTGCATCTGCCATGACGTCACAGCGGCGTAAATAACAAGTGATTCCAACGTTTACTCACGTCGTTGCTGAATTTCGCTTTTGGTTTTGTTTCTTGTATAACTTATTTCTTGTGATTCAAGGTGTCTGTAATCAGTTTTGTTCTTTATGTGTTATTTTTGTTTGTCATGGAACCTTATTTCGAAAAAGCAGACAGTAGAAAGCTACCTTTAAGTGGACGCTATAATTATTGGCATGTTCTTTAAAAACAACCCAGATTCTTACGCTCCTGAATTGAGAAATGTGAAAACAGCTACGTAAGTTAATATTTCAATCGTCATTCATTAGGTAGGTACCTTTTTAGTTAAATGTACCTACAAAAAGGAATCACAATTGCACAATAATTATGAAGTATACATTTTTTAGGTTATGCCCTTTGTTTTTCATTTCAGCCATCCAGTTTATAGGATTGACGTGTTTGTATTGATTATTTTCAATATCAATACAAACACGTCATCATCAATTTATATGTATATCATTATCTTACCTTAAGCAGGTAAGTAATGAGACAATTTATACTATGTATTGCAAATAAAATAAACTGCCTACTAGGTATTCAACACCATACCTTCATCGAAGTGGACTTCACAAAAAAAAAACTGTTTTAATTGATACAATATCTAATAGATATCACTTGGATTTCTGCGAGCTAACTGCAACCACTTTCTACGCATTTTTATATCTTTTGGAGCACATATAAATAGTACGTCAGGGGTTTTAATAGTTGTATTTCTGCATCCAGGAACTACACACCACCTATAAGAACTCATTTTCTGTTTTTTAAACAGATTAACTTAATTATACTATAATTAAAACAAAAACGAACAATAAGTACTAGGAGCAAGTTGATGTTTACGCCGCTGTGACGTCACCATGGTCGCGAGACGCCATATTCTTCAAAATTGTGTTTTGGCGGCATATTTGAATATCATGTTTTTATTTTCCATTTTCTCAATGAATAACTACAAAAAATTAAGAAACATGTGTTTTGTGTGCTCTATAAACGTATCTTAATAATTTGAGACAGTTTTCAAAACCTTGTCAAATAGCCTATTGAACCATGCATACATGTATTACCAGTTTTATTATAATCTATATTATAATATAATATAATCTATATTATAACTATTTATTGAATACAAAATAAATGTAATACATATTTAACTAAGTAAACGATTATTAAGCAACCAACCTCAATTCTTTAACAAACATCTTCAACCTTGCACTAGGCTCTCTTGAAGTTGTGATCATAATTTTAGGGTTTTCCACACCGGCATATCTATATTCATCATCTTGAGAATTCAATGTGTTCGCTCCTCCACTGAAACCACCGATTACCGCAGCCTTTTCCGGGCCTGAGAATATTCAAGATACATACATACTAAAATTATAAATTTTATTGAATTATGACGATAAAAAGTGAATAATTCAATCAATTTAAGAATTTCAATCTCAGACAGTGTAAAGTTTAATACAGTTATACGAAAAAAAACACGACAAATTAATCTAAGTTTCGAGGTTATAATTGCTACCACAATAAATATACATTTCCATTAATTACGTTAGTGAAAACTTACCCTTATCTTCAAACTCTAATCTTTTCTGTAATGCGATAGCTTCTTTTCTCAAATCACCATGGATTGGAATGTTTTCTTCCAAACATCGTTTCAATTGATCCTTCTTTGCTTGTATGCTTTTTTGTTTTTCCTCAGCGGATTTTCTGTACAAATATTCACGGCGCAAACGCGCCTGTCTTCGCAACATATTTTATCGCAAATTATATATTTTATATTCCCGATTCATTTACAGTTTATCAAAATCAAACAATTTTCGCACATGGAGCTGACATTTGACAATGACAAATGACGTTAATACATGGGTTGGACAGTTGACATTTAATATATGACATCGTCGCGGAAACGTTCAAAAATCGTACTATTACGAGAAAACACAATCGAAACTATAAAATACTAACTGAAAAACAATTTTTGTCTTTCTAATGATAGAATTTCGAAAATTATTTAATATATTTTCTATTTTTTTATTTAAGAGTTCCAAATATCGATAATATCAATATTCATTATTTGGTTCCCTTTAGAGCGTTTTCACATTATCCGATCCGATATCGGATATCGGACGCCGATAGCCGATATCCGATATCGGATACAATTTTCCCTTTCACATTGTCCGATAAAATCCTTCCAATATCATCATGAGTGTTGCCAGAAATTTTTAGAGAAAACTAAACTAAATTGCCAGTTGATAAAAAAGGTATAATTAAAAAAAATTCAAATGATAGATCATAGTTGTACATAGATTAAAAATAACTACGTAAAAAAAACAACTTCAAAAAAAGAAAAGTAAAATGTAAAAAAGATTTGATATCATTAATTACTGCATATTATTTAGATGTGCTATTTACTAAATAGTTTTGAATTCTGATATCGGTCATTTGTATATATGTATTGTATATAGTATATATGTTAACACATTATAAATTAGGTATTTATCAATTTCTACAACCTAGTATTAGTTAATAGTTTTAGTAATACATATTATGTATCAGTAAATATCTTTCAAAATCTATTAAATGTATTTTTAACAAGACGTACCTAGTCATTTAGTCATTTTTTCACTATATACATTTATAAAAGTTCATGTAGTACCTATGATAAATTTATTAAGTGATACAATCTTTGTTCATATTTTCTATTCTTTTTCTTATTACACTGTTAATAATATTGTCACCCGTTCAAATATATATTTTATAATATGATTGTTGTAATTTCCTGTAAGTAAAGATTATACATAAATTATTTTATTGTCATAAGCAATTATTTTAGAATTAAGAGTTTTCAAATATTCTTTGTTGTTAATTCAAAATAAAAATAAAATCGGTGTGAAATCTCCTCCTTTTTTTGAAGTCGGTTAAAAACAAAGCACTTAATTACAACAATACAATAAACAGCACAACCACAGAGCACAACCAACATCCGAGTAGGTGGAGGAGCGAGGCAGAATGAGTTAAAATAAAGATGATAGACACTAATATTTTCGAAGATAGATATTTGAATTTAAGAACGCAATATATTTTTGTTTACTTCAGTTCAGCCAATTGCCGTATATTTTAATACGGTAATTAAAATAGCTGCCGTATAAATCGTATTTTTAATGCCTATAAATACTTAAATGTGTGTTTTCTTAATAAAAAAAGGTTTCTTTTAATAGAAAGGATTTTAGGTTAAAGCAAAGAATTTTTTTTAAGATTTAGCGCCCTATAAGACTGAAAATACACAAACTAGTGCTTTTTTGCTGTTGGTATACTGCCTTTTCAAAAATTGAGTTGGCAACACTGAACATTATCGTCCGATAGCTCACGGGCATATCGGTGTCGGCTCCGATATCCGACATCGGATCGGACAATGTGAAAGACAGGTACATATTTCATACATTTTACTTCCCTCCGATATCGGATATCGGCTATCGGCTTCCGATATCCGATATCGGATCGGATAATGTGAAAACGCTCTAACACATTCGATTTAAATTTCAAATCGTTTAACTAATAACTATTTATAATTTATTATTTATTTCTGAATTGTTAATCGCGCGCTTATATAATAATTTCTTAGAAATCCTTAATTAGCATTGTAATAAATTGTGGTAATAAATCACAATATATTCAATGTGAATAAAAATACATAATAAGTTGCCAGTACACAATAAAAATAAACTTTCGTGAATTAACTTACCTTCATGGCATTCTGCAACATGCAGCATATAGTGAGGTTTAATATCAATCCCATGACTTGCCAATATATCAAACAAATCTGCAATGTCCTCCTTACTATTTCGAGGCCTAATGTTGAATACATCGCCAGGATTATAATTTATATTATCATGAGTTACTGATTTAAAAACTGTTAATCTTACATCCTAAAAGATAAGGAGCTCTATTAATAAGCACAATAAGTTTATTACTGCCTCCTGGCTGCAGACTTCTTTTCATTTTGCCAATTTGAGTTAGCTTAAAGCTTGAGCTCTTGCAACACAAGAATGTGCATTTGTTGCAAGTGTTCACTAAAATAATAATAAATATCCCCTCTTTTTTACTGACTTAAAATTTAGTATGGAAGAAATTTGTCAATTGTAAGAATATTAATGTGAAAAGCATAATACATAAAAAACCAATAAAAGCTTACTTGAAAATGACTCTCATGAGTAATACGCTTGTTGCTTTCAATTTCCAAATGCAACGGATTCACAAAGTGATCAGTGTTGCTAGTCCCAAAATAGATGTCTTTAGTGATCCCATTTTCTTTGATGGCAACATCAGTTTTAGTGAGGGACACCTTCCAACGGGGTATGAATTTTAATGCTCCAATATCTGGGGCACTTATGTCAGGTTTTATTTTGGCCAAGAAGGTTTTAAGCCATGGAATCATCACAGCATCATGGCCTAAGTCATGTTGATAGTCGCATAGCGCTAAAAATATAATATGTATTTAGTACTAGGCAATCGCTGAGCATGATTTGAGAATTAACTAATAGAGGCTTAAACTAACTTAGGAATAAGATGAGTTCCTACTTCTGGTTTTTTAAAGTCATCTAAAGTTATTGAGTTTCGGTTATTCTCTTTAAAATTAGTGAAAAAGTACAGAAGTACAAAACCAATTAAAATAGCTAGTGAAGACGGATAAAAATAATACAAAATTGAAAATATTAAAATATACTCGTTTTTCGCCCGGCTTATCCGGCATTTTCAAATAAAAACAGGCTTATGTGTGTAGCCAAATTTCATGAAAATCGGTTCAGTTGTTTTTGTGTGAAGGAGTTACAAACATACAAACTTTTGCATTTATAATAATAAATAAGATTAACTCATGGTTTGGTCTCTTAAATTAATTGACCATAATATTAAATAACTTTAGAATTGAATTACAATTTTTGTACAATGGAATATACATCAGCACAATGGAATATAGATCATTTACCACTAACGTCTTACAGTGTCACCTAAATTGATAGCTAAATATTTTACTTTTTATCTAATCAATAAAAAGAAAGCCTTTTATTTATCTGTCTAGCTATTTAAATAGAATTATCTATAAGAACAATGACCGGTGTAAATGTGATTTAAATTTTCTCTGTTTAGGGAAAGAGACAGGTTTTTTGATACTTAATTATAATAGTTAATAGGATTTTTATAAAAAGGTTGACTTGCTCATAAACTTTTTGATCAAACATTCGGAGGATTGAATAACAATATATTACTATTTCACTGTATCAGTAATTCTTTAATGTGTTTGCAGTTGTGTTTTGTATTATTTTTAATTATCAGTAGGATTTTTTTGCTTTGATTACAATTAATAAAATTGAACTACAGTAGTATCAGTAAAGAGGTAAAATGTTGCACCTTACTTAACCTTGGCCTCATTAAATTAATTATGAGATACTAATAAATTAAGTGCTTAGAATAACTTAATACCTATTTCATGTAAAGCCTGAGCTCCTAATTGCAGCAAACGTTTATGCAGCTTCTTAGCCGCAAAATTGAACTTGGAATACGAAGAATCTCCCAAGCCAATCACGCCAAATTTAAGATTCGTGAGCGATTTCGCTGGCAGATTTTTCCGCAGCAGAAACTTCCAGAAGGTCTTCATATTGTCTGGTTCGTCTCCCTCCCCGGTTGTTGAGCAGACGAACAAAGCGTATTCCTCATGAATAAGGCGAGAAACTGGATAGTCATCCATTGCCTGCACTGGCCCTTTCAAGTCTAATAATTTGGTGGTTCGCCATATTCTCTCGGCGTATTCTTGGGCAGTATATGTCTGGCTCCCATACAATATCACAATCCTATTCGCGAGCGTCATTTTTATGTTCGGGATTGAAGAAATTCTCTTTTAATAATGTTTTAATCAATAAAACACAACACTGCACCCACCAGATGTCAATTCTGCACTAAATCAATAATTATTGACATTATCAGCTGATCGACAGATGACAAGGTGACATTAGACCAAAGAATATAGGTACTACTCACCTCATTAGACTTTACAGTTTACAAAAAAATTGAAATTTTATCGAAAAATCTCTTAAATTATAGTTAATTTTATTTTTATGTTCCAAATTTTTATAAAATATTTATATTTCGCATTTTTGGTTACTTATTAGTTATTTCTTTAGTTAATAGTGTTAATAATGAATCATTTTTAGCAATGACAATATTTGAACGGAAGTTGATTCTCATCATACATGTTTTATTTAAAATTTCGAACATGTACAACATACGAACTGCAATAAAATTCCTCACGTTCAATTCAATCAGTGTTTAATAAAAATACCGATACCGATAGACATTAAACATGCAAGGGTCCAAGCTAAATGAAAAAAAAACATTGTTCTAAAAATAACTTACAACCCATCTCACGTAAACCACCCCAATTCATCCCTCATTCGAAAATCTCGTTCAATACGTGCGAAGTCTGCATCTCTCTATTGCTCTCATACAGAGCTGATATTCCCTCTCTCTTTGAATTGGCGCACGGCAGTCTCGCGGTCCGTGTTGGCGGGCTTAGTCGCCCCATTTTAAAAAGGCGGGAAAAATCAGTGTAGTGACTAAAAAAATTATAACATAGTAAATCGAAAAAAATCTATTGATAACCATCAAAATGTAAGTACTGAACATTATTTTAATTTTCTAAATAATGATTTTTATAAAATTCATCTCTGATATTTTATATTGAAATAGAAAAGTTCGCGATAATATCTTCTCTCAAAAGGTTATCAGTGCGACAGTATTTGGTGATTATGCTAATAGTTCAATTTATGATTGGTCGAAGGTCATCCAGCCGTATAGTTACAGCAGGAATTTGTTAATAATTATATAATAATTAAATATAAGAATATTTAAAATAATACACATTTTATATTATTTTTATAGCATAGAAAAATACGATGGTATAAATGAAAAAGTTAAAAAAAATCGCAAAATTCTCAGAAACTAATTCGTAAGTAAGTAATTCTTAATTGCACCCGCGTGTCTTCACAAAATTTCGTCAGCTATGATCATTGTAATAAATTGAGAAATAGAGAAAGCAACACAAAATGCTCTCATTATTGCAATTTACAAAGAAATATCTTGTCATTATCTTACAAAGGCAAGATTTTACAATAAAGACTTGCAGAATAAATAAAAGGAAGCTTAGCATTTTTTGGAGATGAAAGACGGTTTTAATTTGCGCATCCTTTCAAATCCACGTTGGGTTTAATATCCTTTCTAAAATATTATGTAGCCAGTAGCTACGAAGTATTTAATATTTAGGTATAGGATAAGTTTTTATTATTCCAAGAAGCAAATGGTCCATTAATCACTACATAGTATAAAACAAAGTCGCTTTCTCTGTCCCTATGTTCCTATGTATGCTTAGATCTTTAAAACTACGCAACGGATTTTGATGCGGTTAAGTGTGCACAGGCGATTAAAAATGTTAAAAATGTGTTCCATATTTTAAATAAGGTTGTGTTCTGTATTAAAATTGAAGTTCTTCTTCTTCTCTTCTAAACTTATACAACGTATAAAATAGAAATAATACAAATAGATAGGTAATCGTGTAGGATTTTTTGTCTTACGTAGATTGTAAGTCAGAACTTCCTCTATTCGTCCATTTGCAAGGAAATTCATAAAACTTCTTGATATTATTATAATATAACTAGCGGCCCGCCCCGGCTTCGCCCGTGGTACATATGAAAAATAGATGTTGGCCGATTCTCAGACTTACCCGATATGCACAGAAAATTTCATGAGAATCGGTCCACCCGTTTCGGAGGAGTATGCAGACTAACATTGTGACACGAGAATTTTATATATAAGAAGAAGATAATATTATATAAAGTACCTACAATATTCTGAAGAATATGTAATATCTTTATATATTCTGTACGCACATAAGTTTCTGTATACATTTTAACCCCAAAGTCCAAACCCTCGCCCACGTGGTATCGATCGTAAAATCTGACCTCTGACTCTGTAACACGTGCAGGGTCTCTTTACCTTTCACCTCAAAGTACTATAATATATTAAAAACCCTTAGCTGGCTAAGGGATTAGGGAATTTAAAGGCTTAGTCATTGTTAATCGATTTGATATGATTTGATGTAGCTATTTAATCGTGGATATTTAAATATGGACATAACTGATAATAATAAATATAATACACAAATCATAAATATAAAAAAAAATTTGGAAAATCCAAAAGTGCACGCCTCATAATTTTTTTTTAATAATTATTTATTACTTAATTATTATTTTTGTTTATTTAATAACAATTAAACCACATCGAATCACACCCTGAAAAATGAAAGGGTTCTATTCCTGAGCATACTCAAGCGTAAGAGAAAAAAAAAGACTCGATTAGTAAAGTATTTCGGTCGCTATCGTGTTAACAAGAAAATCCTCCGCACATACAGACACACGGACGTCCAAAACAGAACTTTTTTAAACTGTTTTTTAACTAGTTTAAATAACAAAAATGACATCAAAAATATCATGAATGTTAAAAATAGTGTTTTTTCTTAATATGTGTGTGTATGTATTATCTTACAAGTGCAATGTATGATACATAAAGACATTTTAAGTTTGAAAAATCAGATGTTTTGCGCGAAGTGACAGTAGTACCCACCTCAACGCTTCGCTTATGAGGCGTGCAATAACATTCAATTTTCAGGGTCTTTGAATATTTTTTTTTATTTTCTTACGCTTGACTTCCAAGAATAAACATGTAGTTAGGTACTTTATATTTAATGTATCTCGATTGAAAATATTGTTTTATGTTTGTTTGTACGAAATAATCTCCAATTCATTCGAACTGATTTTGAAAATTATTCTTCCAGTACAAAGCTATTGTTATTAATTGACGATATTTTATTGGTCTTTTTATATCCCGGTTTAACCCGGGCGAGCGCCTTATTAAAAGTTTCTGAAATTAGCGCGTTCAAACAAACAAGCAAACTTTTCAGTTTATTATTAATTTAGACACAGTATAGATACATGATAGATACTTATCTATTTATTTTTATTTAAATAAAATAAAATAAATAAAAATAAATAGATATGTTTGTAAAACTACAACCTCCAATAATCCGGCCATAAATCATAATATAACCGCCGACCGCAATAATAACTTTTCTGCCCAATTTGGATTATGCTGCGTAAAGAAGTCTTTTCTTTTCATACTTTATGTCATTGAGTATCCTTTATCTATTGTATCTGTTGTTATTATTGTATTGGTATTATAAACAATATAATATAGTACAAGACACAATACATAGTATAAGAACAACTGAAATAAAAACAATAAAACTAATATGACGACATTACAGCATGGTATTTAAACAACTGCTGAAAAATTTATATTTCGTAACGCTAATTGTTCACGTATTACGCACACCTTTAAAATTTTTAAAGAACTAAAGCCCTATTTACATGATAAAACCACAGACTAATAATAATATAGGTACTACGTATACAAATAAAACGTTTTTAATACATATATCTTTACGTCATCCTTTTATATGCTTCATACAGCCTACTACGTGCTACTACTATATTATTACTATGTTGAATAATTGAAGGATGTTGGTTATCCTTTATCCCAAAAATGGATGCTCAAATCCTGATGAAATTTGTCACAGAGATAGATCCGAATGTTGTTTATACTAGTATACCTATACCTATAATAGGCAGACGGAAGATATTTAGTATATTTAGTAAAGGTAGTATATAATTTCAATAAAATTTGGCACACAAAAAGTCTAAATCTAGGGTTCACAACTTGGGCAAGCTACAAGTATATAATATTTAGATAACCAATATCAATAATTAGTAACATATCATTTTCATGTAAATAATATTCCATTATATAACCCATTTTATGTAACTTAACCCTTGTTATCCGATTCTTTCGACCTTTCCGAAACTTAAGGGCAAGTTAACAATAGATTCTAGTATTTATTGATTTTATTGTTCTCATGATATTGGAAACATACATGTTACAGTCACGAAAGAAAATCATTTAATTGTACACTAGCTGCGCTCCGCGGTTTCACCCGCGTGGATACGCTCCTGTTGGTCTTAGCGTGATGATACAGGTGGGATAATAGTGGGACACCCTGTATAGCCTATAGCCTTCCTCGATGAATGGGCTATCTAACACCGAAATAATTTTTCAAATCGGACCAGTAGTTCCTGAGGTTAGCGCGTTTAAACAAACAAACAAACTCTTCAGCTTTATAATATTCAGTATAGATTTGTACAGACGTGTATCACTAAATTGCAAAGTATAAAGCTAAGTCACTTGCCGACTGTGTTATGCTTAGAACTTGAAATTACGCAACAGATTTTGATGGTATTTTAATAGATAAAGTGATTCAAAAGTAAGGTTTTAAAAAATATGGTTTCCATATCTGCCCACCATACACTAAAGTGCAGTAACAGCAAAATCACGATTTCGAGTAAAACGCATTTAAAGTTAAGAATTGATTTTAAAAAATCAACAGAATGATAAGCAAAAAAATTTGAATGCAGAAAGGTTGTAAAGGCATAGGTTCACACGTTAAAGCAATAAAAAAAAATATATCTTAATAACTGAATTTATTATGGCCATTTATTCTTTTTGGTGCCTATTACTGCATAGCCTTTTTTGTAAAAAATACCATTTTAAACTTAGTAAAATGCAGCAAAAAGCCCTATTACTGCGTTTGGATCAGTTATTTTGTCAAGAAACCCAACTAACATGCAGTAAGGTCAAAAAAATACTGCATTTTAGTTAGTTTTTTAAGAAAAAAGTGTTCAATTTACTAGTGCAGTAAGAAAAATAGCTAGTTCACAGTTGCAGTATTTAAAACATTAACTGCACTTTAGCTAGGAATAATCATATCTGTGTCATTATGCTATCCAAACTAATCTGCAGTAATGCTGTATTTTACTGCGTGTTAGTCAGTTTATAATGATAAAAGAATGTTAAGTATTCACAACTAAAATGCGACAAGCTTTGATTTTACTGCATTTTAGTTGGGAGTTCGTGACAATAAATTGTATTTTCTTAATTTGCAGTAAAAATAGCTTGTATGGCGGTAAATTTTACTGCGTATTAATTTTTTTTTTTTATTTTTTTCCAGAAATATAAAACTATCTAAAGAACTGTAAAATTATATTGCTTACTGCATTTTAGTTATGAAACCTTAAAATTTAATCTGCAGTATAATTTATACTGTATTTTAGTTGGGAAATCACGCCAAATTGTTAATTTTTTTCGTTTGCAGTAAGTGAAAACTGTTAAATAAAAACCATTCTTATAGTCTTAGAAATAAGTAAGTTAATTCAATAGAAAGCTTAAGAAACCCGCTTTCAGAATCACTAATAAAACGAAAAATCACAAAAGGGCTGTTACTGCTCTTTAGTCTCTGGTGGGCAGATATGTAGGCATACTAATTAATTGGGTATCTACCTATACTATATACTAATACTAGCGACCCGCCCCGGCTTCGCACGGGTGCAATGCTGATACTAAATACACTACAGAAAAACTGTGAACATTGTATATAAAAACATAGCGGCCCGCTCCGGCTTCGCACGGGTATAAAATATATTATAGCCGGGTACCGCCGCAAACGTTACGTCCCGCAATTTTTAAATCTGTAATATCTTCGAAAATATTCACTTAAATCATACGGTGTAAAGGGCCATATAGATCTATATTAAATGAACAATGTATTCAAGGTATTTAATTGGTTAAGGATTAATGCTGTGTTGGTTAAAATCGCTTCGAAAATTAGCCATTATTTGTCGTAAAAAGTAAATGACAAAAAAAAGTTATTGTGGGTTATCCATAAGAGATAGACATATGCCATCGCGGACTTTTCTGTAGACCTTTTCAATGTGTATAATACTTAGTACATTATTTTGATAAAACTCATAGGGTTCAGCCTGCGTTTGCAATGTAAGCGGAAAAATGTAATTATTTACGACATCACATTAGAAACCTCAAAAATAACAGTACTTCTCCACTGTTTAATGGATGTTATTATACATATAAACCTTCCTCTTGAATCACTCTATCTATTAAAAAAAACCGCATCAAAATCCGTTGCGTAGTTTCAAAGATTTAAGCGTACAAAGGGACATAGGGACATAGGGACATAGGGACATAGGGAAATAGGGACAGAGAATGCGACTTTATTTTATACTATGTAGTGATTATAAAGCTGAAGAATTTGTTTGTTTGAACGTGCTAATCTCGGGAACTACTGGTCCGAAATGAGAAATTCGGCGTTGGATAGAAGGCTATAGCTATATATCATCACGCTAAGACAAGAAGGAGCGGAGCAATGCGGGTGAAACCGCGGGAAACAGCCAATCTTAGATAAATATAGTCCAATTAACTTCTTGACATTATATTCGTGAGTATTTTTTATATTCTCCTGTATAAATTTATTATAACCGTATAATTTGTATAATAATCTTAGGTATATATAAAAATGAATCGCAAAATGTGTTGGTAAGCGCATAACTCGAGTACGGCTGAACCGATTTCGATAATTCTTTTTTTATTATATTCCTTGAAGTACGAGGATGGTTCTTATGTAGAGAAAACGTAAATATTATGTACCACGGGCGAAGCCGGGGCGGACCGCTAGTTAGCAAATATAATAGAAACAAATCCTTGAACTCTTCCAAGCTTATATAATATTATGCTATGAATGGAATGTGTTTTAAATACCTTACGATTCTTTTTATTCCTTATTTTTATAACAACAACGCAATACATATTACGAGTAAGTATAGATATTATACATACTTACAAGCATTCCGCCCGCTTAGTCAAAGGAAATTCCCGTGGAAATGAGATGTCACTCCGGTGAAAGCATCTATCTAGTTTTCTATCTCTGGACAAAAAAAATCATACAATACACCGCTTTAATGTGACGTGAAAGGATTAAGGAAGACAAATAAACAAACAAACACCAATGTAGTAATCAATATAGTAAAGCTTTATAATAATAATTTGTAAAGAAGTGAAGATGACACTAGCAGGATCAGAAAATGACATCGACTGAACTCAGCGACTTCAGTTTTTCAGGCGATTATCGAAGTGATTCTAGGACGCAGATTTATTTTTCTTCAACCTAAGTAGCCTTTTCTATAACCTACGTATATAAACCTTACAAATCTATACGGAATCCTAATTGTAGCGAGTCCAAACCGCACTTGACCGGTTTTACTAAACCATAATTAATAAGAAGATGATGGCACGCGTTTCCGCGAAGGCTTGAACCAGTACCTTACGCAGGAAGACAATAAGATTGCATCACAAGTAACTTGAGTGTAATGACCTCCTGTACCTTCCTAATTGGCCAGGAATGATAAATTGTCCACAATTACATCAGGTTGTAAAAAGACTAACGGAACCGCTAATTTTGGCAAGTCTGGGATTGTCATATTTAATTATAAGTGGACACGTACTTTTTGTAGTTCTGCGAACTTTATATTCACTTTTACGTAGTGTTTAAATTTTGAATTCATGGAATTGTTTTATAATTTAAGTATAAGTTAAAAGCTTAAATTGAGGAATTCTCATTCATTTGGGCTTCTTACAAAATAATTTTGGAATAAGTAGTAATATTTTTCAACCAATCTCCCAAGTACCTACGTATGAAATTGAAGTCTGGATAACTGGCTACGGCAAGAACTTTCAGATCTACCTAATATAAATATTCAATTTCATACAGCTCGTTACCGAGGAAGTCACGAGAATTTTATAATTTATCAGACTACGCCGCGCGCGTACCTACTTAAAATGAAATATGTAAACGCACGTGACATTATCTAATTAACATTTTTTTTTTAATTAATCATTGCAATACGATCGCTTTTCTTTATTCACGTCTTACATTAAAAATTAATGGAAAGACAGATTCATAACTTTTTTCTTAACAATTTCGCAAAATATTTTTAGCACAAAAGAAAACAACAAAACATTCGCCATTGAAATATCAGCATTGCTGAATCAAATGGTATGACCTATAAAAAGAAATACTCTGAGGCTTATGTAGTACCGCTAAAATATTGCATCATGTGAAATAGTTCAAACGAAGCTGACATCAGCATTATATTGTACACCATTGTAATGTCTCGGGAGGATATAAAATGTGGTCTTTTAATAGTGACGTTTTTAAATGAATAATTATTTTTACTATTCATTTGCGCCCGGCTCTGCTTGGAAGAGATTTTCGTAAAGTTTTAAATTGCTAAAGCAAGCGGAAACAAATTCAAAAATCATGTCATCAAAGTGAAAAGACAATGCAGATTGCAATAAGAAGGATTTTTTTCTTGAACCCCTGTGGCTTATGTATTAAAAGAGAAACACATTCGAAGCCTCTTTTCACCCCTTCTACTATCTTCATGTCTGCGACAGAAAGGTACTATATTATATTATATTTTCGAATACAGTATGTTTGTATGTTCACGAGTAGTACTTAGGCATGCGTTGTAGTGTAAACGGGTGGATAGCTTTTAGTTTGAGAGGTGTCAGATTTTTCATAGTCTTGTTGCAAATGCAAAATTGTCTCTGTCTATATTATTAAAAGAAAAATGACGGCTTAAGTACGCCAAATTCTCTTTTGTGAGCTCTAAGAAAACCGATAATGTAATTTAGTCTTCGATACATAAACTCGTGAAAGCTAAAAGGATGTAACTAATAAAATAGGTCACAGTCGCGCAATTACTTATCATCAGAGAAAAGAGTCGGTAATTTAATATCGTCGCGACAAAGAAGGCGTTTCTGAAACTCGAAGGACCTTTTCGTAAATTAATGTAAATATAAGTTAATATACCAATACAGACACAAATAACACTATTTGTAAAGAATTGAATCGATTTTTGGTTCGTTTTATTGTACTTATAGTCCAGAAACTAGAAGACATCTAGCTTTTTATTCGATGCAATTTTTGTAACAATTTATTGTGAAGCTGAAATAGATCGCATAAAGCAGTAGGGCTGCTGTCACTCTTCGCTATTTGTACATTAAAAAATACTTTTTAGCAACAATTCTATTTCAAATATGCTGATTGTTTTTTTTTGTGTCTTTTTCTTCCATGTAGTTAAGTAATATAATTTCAGACTTAAGAAATGTAATTACTAATTTTCAAGACGATAAGCACTTTCTATTACAATAACTGAGCCAATGTTCGAGCAGACAATCAAATTTCTAAATAGTAAATTATTACATAGCTCGACATCAATCATTTTTAAACTATTTGGCGCCAAAAACAAATAAGATTTAGACCCTAATCCAGACTTATTAGGATTAGATAAAAAATATATACTCAGACACTATGTAAAACACCTAAATCAGTGACGCAAAAGTATAGTTTGAAATGGCCCAGTTTCGTCAGATCGATCGAGACAAGGTCACAACAATTATCTTGTAGACAATAAACTATCGTACAATAAATAAATATCTTTACATAATAACGGATTTTATGAATGAGTTGTGAGCTTAAATATTTTTTTTAATACATAAGTAAGTACATATTTTTTCAATGAATTAGTATAAAAATTATGAAATAATTGTTTAGGAGATGAACTTACTTATGAAACAGAGTGCCTAAATAGGTTTCTTTATAGACTACATAATAAAAAATAATAATCTATGAATGAGTTGCTAACCGCTTAACTCAAAACATACTTACGATTTTATAAACCACTAGCGGTCCGCCCCGGCTTCGCCCGTAGTACATATTTACGTTTTCTTTACATAAAAACCATCCTAGTAAGTACTTCAGGGTATATAATAAAAAAAGAATTATCGAAATCGGTCCACCCGTTCGCACGTGATGCCGTGACCAAGGAAAACGGGTTTCATTGTTATATATATATATACTAGCGGTCCGCCCCGGCTTCGCCCGTGGTACATGTTTACGTTTTCTCTACATAAGAACCATCCTCGTACTTCAAGGAATATAATAAAAAAAGAATTATCGAAATCGGTTCAGCCGTTCTCGAGTTATGCGCTTACCAACACATTTTGCGATTCATTTTTATATATAAAGAAGACTAGCGGTCCGCCCCGGCTTCGCCCGTGGTACATGTTTACGTTTTCTCTACATAAGAACCATCCTCGTACTTCAAGGAATATAATAAAAAAAGAATTATCGAAATCGGTTCAGCCGTTCTCGAGTTATGCGCTTACCAACACATTTTGCGATTCATTTTTATATATAAGAAGATAGATTTCTCCGATTTTACAATTTTTATAAAATAAATAAATTCGTCAAAAAAGATTATTTTATAGCAAAAAATTGGCTGTTGCCAAGTCGTTCAGGAAAACCTCATATTATCAGTAATTTGCCAATAAAAAATAATTTACTTGGCGCCACAATCACAATTCACAGCTTATGTTTTACCAAAATGACCACATGAGGTCAAACATTGAGCATTATCTGTTTGTATATCATTGTTATCACTAGTCTTTAGAATAATATTTACTCTGAATACATACGTTTTTTATAAACAATTATCTGTATTGACAAGGGTAGATATCATAAAACTTATTATGGCAACGGAAACTGCTCTCTACATAAACTACCAGAAAAATGTGTTTATACGAAATACAATTACGATAATTATTTTGTTTAAAATTCACTTTTATAAAAGGTCCATTTGGAAAATGAACTCTTTGTGTTTCATAAGGTTAATCTTCATTATTCTTAAAGTACTAGAAAGCTTTTTATTTCCACGTCGTAGTAACTATATTTTCGTTCAGTTTCAGGAAACCTAATTCTTTAACTCAATAAATATGTTCCACTTTTTCGCCATACTTAACTTCTGTATTATTGAAGTGTAAAATTAAAAATAGACCCTAGAACAAAGCCAAAGATTTCTTTTTAGTGCAAAAACAAATTTTGAAAGGGTTTAAAAAGAGGGTTGAAATTCGTATAGGGAGAAGTCGTGCCATATCTCTAGAGGGAATTCATATGGAGCAGAGGGTGGAAATCAAGATTTTATATTGCAAAAACTTTTTACGCTTTCCCTATTAGCATAAGTATAGCCCTTTTAGAAGTAATCTGTAAGTTGTTTAAACCTTTGTATCATGAAATTTGAAACTACATATATATTATCGAAATGTCTAGTAAGCTACACAATTTATGGTTCAATGGATCAATTGCATGATGTAACTTTCAATGAGTACGTCATATTTTCCTGTTATGTAGGTATACTTATATACATGCTGTACCCCGGGGTTTTATCCACATTCCCCGGCTCCTATTAGCCGTATCGTGATGATATAAAGCCTTCTTCGATAAATGAGCTATCTAGCACTGAAATAAATTTACAAATCGGAGCAGTAGTTCCTAAGATTAGCGCGTTTAAACAAAAAAAGAAGAACGTCCGATTTATATAATTATTGATATCTGTAGAAAGTCTGTATCCAATATCAAGTAAACCAAATCAAAAAGAGATTCGCAATGCAATGCCGTGATAAAGTGCAGCGAACTTCCATTGTTCCGGAACCGAGCAAGGACTTATCAGTCAACCTCTGACTCCGATAAGTGAGGATCGTCAATTGGTGACGCTATCAAACGCTGCGGTGAAATCAGTTCCCCTTTAATTAGAGACTAGACTTAAGTTTATAAATACATTGTATGCTAAATTGATATTGTATCTGTATAGGAATAATGATTCGTCTTCTCTTACGCGTGTGTTAAAGTTTTGCTTCCAGTTATCGCTATGATATATTTATCGTTTTTTTCCTCATTAAAATGTTTTTGAATGAATTTTTCTGCGTGATAAGCTCATCGGACCGCAAGAGCGAGTTATAAGAATAAGACACTTTTATTTCAACTACGAACAACATTTTTAATAATTTAATTCCTGTCTTATATTTGTATATCTTACAGCCCTATTTTGTAAAGTTTATGAATGAATGAAAATTCTTTATTGTACACCTTATAGGACAATTTAAAACACATAATAACTTAGTTTATACAGCTGTTTTAATATATTTGATTACTACAACGCAAATATGCAATGACTTGCTTTACACACTTCAAACTGCCATACATTCTACAAAGTATAATGCTTTCAGCATAACCTTAAAAACCTTAAATAAAGCTATAAACCGAAGCCAGTATTTATGTAATAAAATATCATGAGCAAATACAATTCTACTTTATTTCACCAATTCTGACCCTAACAACAGCTATAACATATAAAAGGAGACCAAGTGTACGTCCTTGTGTGACCCCATTCGCTTACAATAGCCCCTTTGAATGCATTCCTTTGAGTGAACTAAATAAAAGCCTGGGAATATGTTCCTTATGGCATTCGCAGATGGTCATTCAATTGCTAATAGGAAATTATTTCTTGGTGGAATTTTACTGTGTGTCTAACTATACGATTTTAATTTAATATTTATTTACAATTGTAATTTAATAAACTAAATTAAACAATGTAGAAAGTATGTTTAGATGCATCTTTATTATTAATCTAATTGTACCTTAGCTCAAAGGATTTTAAATTCTATTCTATAAATTATCTAAACAAACCTCATTGGAACGGTTCTCTAGAGCAATAATTACATAGTCATAGTACCTATACATTTTAAGAAATACTTAAAAATGTTATGCTTGTTACATAACGTAGAACGTGCGACGTGCGTAGCATATTGCTACGATATTCGATGCCAGTGAATACCTCAGCTTGAAGCTTTCTTTTATTTTAATAAACCATTGGGTTTATTATCTGTAGATTTGTGGATATTACCTTCGATTAATAAAATTGTTTTGACGTAGTTTTGGTGATGATATTATACCGCTATAAAAACAATTACGTCGGTTATGGTATAATTACTTACTAGTTATGATGAATATAACTTTCGCAGATTGCTACATCTATAATTTATTTTATCTATCTTTAATTTATATCTATCAGCGAAGGAAACCATCGCGGAAGAACAAATTATGAAAAAATATAACATGATAAGTAGTGATAACGATAATGATGATAGGAAATTACTTTAAAAGCTTCTATGGGATGGATAGATTAACCTTATTTCTGTACGGTTATGCGACCGTATACTTGTACTTCTGAAACGAAATGAAACGAATTTATTGGCATGAAAAGTGGTTATACAGTGGTGGTATGAGTTAAACATGATCTGCACAATAAGCAAGGCACAGCTATTGTACGTAAACTTGTACTCTGGATCGTGTTCCTAAAGATGCTGATTTTGTTGTTATGTTTATTGTTTAATTGATAAATATTATTGTTCACAGGTCACCCAAAGCGAAATCCGGTGAGGAAGAGTGCGATACAGATGCTCTTAAATCTGACAATGAGCAAGATGACAAGGGCGGTGCGTTGGAAGCGAAGATGTCCTTGCTAAATGGCATCACAGTGATCGTTGGTTCGATCATTGGGAGTGGTATCTTTGTGTCACCATCTGGTGTCTTGAGATACACGGGATCTGTGAATGCTAGTTTACTAGTGTGGATCATATCTGGAGTTTTTAGTATGGTAAGTTTAGTTGGTCAGTTATAAGAATATGTTTGTCGGGGATGTTCATTTATAAGTTAAAACAATCAGTGACTTATTCTTTGATGAAGATAAGGACATGGTTAGTCTATATATATAGAGTATATATTAGTCCGGGATCCATCGCTCATTAATTTTGCAAGTGATTACTATCAAGCTAATTTTTCGTGAGTAGCTTTATTTTGATGAGATGCCCAATAATTTCATGTACGAAACTCTCGATTGTGGTAGCTTACAGAGGTAACAAGGATAAAAATTTTTGATTTGACGGTTCTCAAATATTTATTACGCAATTTGTAGGACAATATGTCTGTTGAATTATATAAGTATTAAATAAGTGAAAATAAAAAAATCAGCTGGTTAGTAATCATTTATGATGACCTCGTTATCGATACACATTGGAAAGGGGGACTCTTTGATCAAACCATAGATTTTGTAGGACAAATATTTTTTTCGAATAATTTAGATAATTATCTTGAGATTGAACAAAAAAAAACATTCAGTTAGTAATTAATATTTGAGAACCATCAAATCAAAATATTTTATCCTTGTTTCCTCTGTTAGCTACCACAATCGAGAGTTTCGTACATGAAATTATTGGGCATCTCATCAAAATAAAGCTACTCACGAAAAATTAGCTTGATAGTAATCACTTGCAAAATTAATGAGCGATGGATCCCGGACTATATAGAATAGTCTACTATTTTGAAGATTCCATGTCATAGCAAATGAAATATTTCTTACGTAAATAAGCACGTACGATTACCCTTCCGAAATATCTGTGAGCAAAATATAAAGATTTATAACAGATTTAAATGATGGGTTGTCGATACAGCTCACGTGATATGCAGAATTATGCAAAAATATGTATGCATCATCAGACATAGGTATCTTCTTCAAACGCCGATGACATTATGTTTGTCCTTTTACTGTAATTAAACATTTTATTGTATTTTGCATTCTTTATAACAATTCTAAGATCGATTCTCATATACCTGTTACATTTATGACATATTTGTATTCATTATGCTAATTAATAAGACGAATTTCACCATTCTCTTCTACATTTCCTTGCGTACGACACGTGATTATGTAAACGATATTTATTATAAGATCAAGGTTCATATTGTGTTATGTGACCACAGAATGACCTTGGGCCAAGTGGTCTTTCTAAGTATCAAATTATCCTGTGGTATTTCAGAGGGTTGTAATTAATAACAGTATATTCTTAAACGTCTGCAATTAGCTACTCTTAGATACTCTTAAACATCAGTAGTTGCTTCGACATTACCCCTTTATATTGCAAAAGTACTGACATCGTTGTTTAGCTGTGATGTATTATGTAACTCATTTATCTCTTGGTCAAGATAAGGTCTCCAGAAAGATCGGACACTTGCACTTGCTCATAACTACCTACTCCACGTTGGTGCCCCTTCCTTTACGTTTTATCTGATTCCCTACGCTTGGTATTCTTAAAGGTTTACCATGTACCATGTACATACATTAGCCATGGTATTAGAATAGTCTACTATGCAATATATAAGTATGAAGACCACCTATTGTTTAACGAAGCGACACATTCTGCCATTGTTCTCAACAGTGCTAGTTAATTAAAAGTAGTAGTAGTGTAATCTATGGTAATTTTAAGGGAACTATATTTTCTATCACCAAAATTTATATTTGTCATCAAGTTGTATCACCTAATAAATAGATCTATCACCACGAAATATTTTCGTTCTCAGATAAACAAAAATTGTTCCCAGGTATGAATTATCAACTTAATGTTAATATATGTGTAAAATAAGAGATCGATAACCAATAAAATTATATTGCATTACATGAATATAAACTTCGTTCTTTTAATAACAGTTTTGTTACTTAAATAATAGCTCTGTGCTCAGAATGGTAGATCTGTCACCAAATAAATCGATTATCGATCCCTGACTGCGACTCCTTTTTATTTGATATTTTGTCACCAATACAGTAGCAACATTTTATTTCGTTCAGATATTAAATTAATAGTATTCGTTACCAATTTAATACATCAATTTATAATTTTAATGAAAAAATGATCAAAGGGGCGGAGACAAATTGGCGCGCTTTAAAAATTGATTATTTTAACTTTAATTAAGTGTTTTATCTACAATTATGCTAGCCATAAGCCAGCTATTAAAACAGAGCTGATTATTCAGTGGTTATTATTTTTAAGAATAAATATTGATTATTTTAACTTAAATTAAGTGTTTTATCTACTATTCTGCTAGCCATAAGCCAGCTATTTTAAACCAGCGCTGATTGTTCAGTGGTAATTATTTTAAACAATAAATATTGATTATTTTGACTTTAATAATTGTTTTATTTACTACTCTGCTAAAAATTTTTTTTAAATATAATTTATACTACCAGTGGCAATTTAGAACCTTGGGAGTCTAGTTAAATAGCAGAATCTTTTGGTTGAAACGATGATGACAACCCTAATTTTTTATTTGAACTTAATGCAATTTTCTAGTAACATAATATGATTTATTGGTGATCTCTTTAAATTAGTTTGCTTAAATACTTATTAGGACACACCTATTATAATACATACAAAAACATTTATTTGGTACTAGACCTTATATCTCAGGATTTTAGGTGATTTATTGTGGAACTGATTTTGCATTGTTTGGTGACTACATTTTGGTGACAGATCTACTATTTTGAGGACAAACCCTATTATTTAAGAAACACAAAACTAATTAAATTGGTGATAGCTTAAATGATACCCTAATTTTAATAGCATTAAACATGGAATCATTAAGCTATTAAGAGGCGAAAAATCATATAATACGTAGATTTGAACTGATACTCAATAATGGCATAGATAAACAAAAGTATAGATAAGCTTTTCCTGTTAGATATAATTTTGATTGAACCAATAATCGAGATGAAGGTACTGTAACTAATTGAGCTACTATTAGTAGTCCTATTACCTAATTTTATAACAACTGCTCTTATAAGTAACATAAAAAGGACGCTTATGGTATTAACAGTTACTGTATTGACACCGATCCTTGATAAGTGTACATAATTTTAAGTAAATCTACCCGTTTTAAGTGGGTCAAAATGTAGTCTATAGGTAATAGGAGTCAGTTACATACAAACATGTCATGTATGTAATGATACAAACATACAGGTGAAGCTAATAAAATCGTGTTAAAAATTACTCGAGATTTATTCTAAAATCACGTTCGTCAATGAAATGTTTGCGAATAACTTTCTAAGAGACTGATAATGACCTAGTTTCGATCAGCGAATTGTTAAGAAACGATGAATTAATTATATTAGGTCTGGTTCAAGCAATTTTGTCTATTGTCGACACGCCTCTCTCGCTAAGAATATTTTCCTTATTAAGAGACTAGAGACGGGTTAATTATTCTGCCAATTTGTGTGGTCTTGAAGCTTGAAAATTACCATTAACATCAATTTGGTCGTATAATTTCAAAAAATACAGTTTAAAATGTTATGTTTCTCTTCTTTTATTACATTTGGTTAAAAAAATTGAAAAGCAAGCAACTTCCTTGTCGAAACCCCTTAAATGCAAAGTTTCTTAAAAAAATACATTTTCATTATATTATTTTCTTGTTTCATCTTTCAAAACATTTAAATTGCTCTCAAGGGTGTCTTGACAAGGGCTTATAAATTCTAGTTGGAACTTAATTGTAATACTCATTTAACAAGTACTGTAGGGAAATCAGATTAAAAGGCATCTGTCTTCTCTTTATATTGCGTATATATTATGTTATTTTATGTCTAGCAGATGCGTCAAGTTTATTCGTTAAATATCGTTCTAGATACATCATATCCGTTACAATTTAATGTCCATTACTTGAATACATAATAATACATCTATATAACATACTAAAACAACAAATATATATTGTCAATTTACTAAACTGAATTTCACTATTAGGTTTATCAATCCCATATCCTACCCATATTTATAACTAGCTTTCCGCCCGCAGCTTCGCCCGCGCAGTCGAAGAAAAACCCGCATATTTCCCGTGGGATTTCCGGGATAAAACCTATCCTATTTCCCGGGGTAAAAAGTAGCCTATGTCCTTTCTCGGGTATCAAAATATCTCTATACCAAATTTCATGCAAATTGGTTCAGTAGTTAAGGCGTGATTGAGTAACAGACAGACAGAGTTACTTTCGCATTTATAATATTAGTATGGATTCAAAACACACTTATTATAACGATTAATTAATTATGTTTCACATAGAAATGGTCAGTGATAGACATTTGTGTACATTTTACTGATAACACTACCAGATGCCCACACATAACACAATCAAAGTACTTCGATTGAGAGGAAATGCTATTCGCGACTAAATAAATGCAAAAATATATGAAGAGGAGTAACTACTCTATTATCTTTTCATAATGTAGTAGATACTTAGTCTATACGAGTATATACGGTAAATCTTGTCTTAGGTACATTTTGGATGGGAAGGTTTACTTATCTCTTTTAAAATAATATTAATCCATACTAATATTATAAATGCGAAAGTAACTCTGTCTATCTGTCTGTTACTCAATCACACCTAAACTACTGAACCAATTTTCATGAAATTTGGTATGGAGATATTTTGATACCCGAGAAAGGACATAGGCTACCTATTACGAAATATGTACCACGGGCCAAGCCGGGGTGGACCTCTAGTTATTGTATAAATACAGAATTTGACCAGAAAAGTTCTATGCGACCTGCGAAGATACTATGCGATTAAAGCATCAATCTTTAACTGTTTCAATTGTAATTTAATCCAATAATTCTATGTGGTAGGTTATTGTTTGTTAGGTATTATTCTTTTTAAATAATAAAATATACTAAAACCTCTACCTACAGGTAGGCGCCTACTGCTACGCTGAGCTCGGCACCATGATTCGTCTCAGCGGCGCTGACTACGCGTATATCATGGAGACGTTTGGTCCATTCGCAGCTTTCATCCGGCTTTGGATTGAGTGTATGATCGTGCGGCCGTGTTCACAGGTGTGTATTTAGTTTAAAATAGTTTGATTTATTAAAATAAATATTACCTAAATACCAACCTAAAAACTTTATTCAAAATATTATGTCTTTTTTTAAACGATGATTTTATGCAACGTTTTCATTGATGCTTTACTTCTTAGCGTGATGTTATATAGCCTACAGCCTATTCACTCAACAAATTGATTACCTACCTATAAGAGCAATAATTTTAAATTTTGAAACAATAGTTCTTGAGATTACCTTGTTAAACCAAACAAAAGTTTTAGCATTCCACTTAAGAAAATGTCAGAATAGGCTCGGAGTTCTTGCTCATTGTTTCAAATAACCTCACCAGACCCAACTGTGTTAAAAGACATTAAGATAAACAAATGAAGAATTCAAGAATCTAAGAAATATTTATTTATGAATATTGAAGTATTGGTCTTAGCATGACGAAATATCTCTACAGCCTTACTCGATAAACAGACTAACAGTGAAATAATTTTTCAATCGGATCTCTCAGGAGAGATTAGCGTGTTTAAGCTAACTCTTCAGATTTATAATATTAGTATAAATGGAAACAATCACCGTCCTCATACATGACATAAAGACATAATTAAATTGTACAGCTCATGAATAGTTAGTGCATATTCTAAGTAAGAATTCGTTCGACCGTAAGGGATTAGCGTAGGTGTGACGTCAGACAGTAAATAGGTCAATGGTTTGATGCCTGATGGGTAACTATTATCGATGCTAAGCTAAGAATAGGATTTATTTCAAAGATTTGCATAACTTTTACCTAAGTTTTTTTCTTTTCCAATCTTACTAATATTATAAATGCGAAAGTTTGTGAGGATGGATGGATGGTTGGATGTTTGCTACTCTTTCACGCAAATACTACAGAACCGATTACAATGAAATTTGGTATGTAGGTAGATAGCTGTAGGTAGCTGAAGACCCAGAATAAGTCATAGAATGCTTTTTATTCCGGAAATCCCACAGAAACCGGGGGCTGGTATCTAGTTTTTAAAATATACCTAAAAGGTATCTAAATTTAATATTAGAGATAATCCAGCTAGAAAAAGGATCACTTTCCCTGGCCATTATCTACTTTCAGGATTAAAGGCTTATTCAATGTTTAGGCGCTTAGAACTCTGTTAATGAAAAATATTATTAATTTTATATTACGTATTATATTTGTGGTTTGCACGACTTTTGGAAAATATGTCTGCAGTTAACTTTTTAGGTTACGCAGTAACTATTCAGTAGTCTGCGGTTAGGTAGTTATCTTTTATCTAGAATAGTTCAGACGAAATTCGACTTTCCGTCTAACAATTCTGACCTGCGTTTCACTGCACGTAGCACAATGCAGAATACGACTGAATGTTATGCAAAAATAACGATATTTGCATCATCTCGATAGATGGAGAGATTGATTTTTTTGACTGTTACCATGTGTCTCAAAATCTACGCGACCGATCAACATTTTTCGTCATTAGGAAGCTACAACTTTACCAAGAAACATACCTATCTTAAATCTAGGAAGGAAATTAAACATTATATCGATAATACTATACATTTATTGACATCACAGTCACCAGCAGAATTTATCTCCTAAATAAATGCAGGAACTGCCTTCAATATCAGCCTAATTGAATCCGGGAGTCGAAGTTGGATTTGCTTTATTGAACTGCAAATTGGTTCCTTTGTATTGATATAAATGGACTCCAGGCGTTTTATTGGTGTTGAGATAGCTGATCTTAAATGATTGATTTCGACTTATGTTTGCATGTGAATTTGTTGGCAAGGATTGATTCTAGCTTATGTTTTATTAAAGACTAGCACTCCTTAGTGATGATATATAGCCTATAGCCTTCCTCGATAAATGGGCTATCTAACACCGAAAGAATTTTTCAAATCGGACCAGTAGTTCCCGAGATTAGCGCGTTCAAACAAACAAGCAAACTCTTAAGCTTTATAATATTAGTATAGATGTGGGTTAAGAAAAAAATAGGGTTTTAGGGTAAGGTTTGAAATTGATATAGGTCAATCAATATCTAATATAATATTATTACAAAGTACGCGGGACAGGATTTCTTGTGGTTAGGGAGCCAGGTGCAAATTTGGTTAACTATTTCCTCTCAAGAGATAATTCGTCAGACGCATGAGAGTATAGTATTATAAAGCCTCGTGAACGTCAGCTGGCGCTCGGTTGGGGGGGTGAGCGGTTGTAGCCTCCCACGCACATAGGAAAAAAAATACATTCATTCATTCATTTCCTCTCAGCTAAAAATTTGTCAAATTGTAGCTAACCCAATATCTCAACGAAAAAAAATAGTCAGCTGGTTACAACATGGTGTATTATACGTCAGCTGGTGTCTCGTACATGAAAGTTAAATTTAAAGAAAAATTTATTTTCCGTTATTTCCTCTCAAACAAAAATTTACCTGATGATAGCTTATATGTAACTGTGGATAAATATATATGTCAGCTGGCTGTATCTTGGTGGAAAAACCGTCAGCTGATACGGGAGGCTACAACCGCTCTTCCCCCCAACCGAGCTCCAGCTGACGTTCACGAGGCTTCATAATACTATACTTTGATGCATTTTACTAATTACCGCTTGAGAGGAACTTGGTCATAAAATCTGCTGCTGGCTCCCGGACTTGTCGTAGTTATACAGTAATTCTTTGTAATCCGATGAAGCCCGATAAAAACGAATTAATAACTGGCACCTTTTCATCAATCATTTTTTATGGGCACTATAGAAACATAACATTGACAAACCATTTACAATATTAACAAAACTTTCCCAATCGTAATATTAAAAGCATTTACTTTGATTATAGTCCTGATAAAAATATATACCTACTAGCTTTCCGCCCCCGGCTTCGCCCGCGCAGTCAAAGAAAAACCCGCATAGTTCCCGTGGGATTTCCGGGATAAAACCTATCCTATGTCCTTTCTCGGTAAAAAGTAGCCTATGTCCCGGGGTAAAAAGTAGCCTATGTCCTTTCTCGGGTATCAAAATATCTCCATACCAAATTTCATGCAAATTGGTTCAGTAGTTTAGGCGTGATTGAGTAACAGACAGACAGACACAGTTACTTTCGCATTTATAATATTAATATAGTATAGTATGGATGTCTAAAGGGTGATTTATTTTCAAACTCATAAATCATAATCTATTAATAATCGATTTCCAAATCAATTCTGAACTTACAAATAGGCATCTAATCAGTCCCATTGTAGGGCAGAAACCTTCCAAAGGCCAAGGCTTAGTTTCCATTTGTCCTTCAAAGGAAAAACGTAATTATCGTTACGATAACAGTCCATTAAAAAAATTGGTTATCGATAATCGTTTATCGTTAATTCCAAGTATGAGGGAATTTAAGCTTTGATGTTTTGCTCTTAACTTTTGAGTCTTCAATATTTCCTGAAACAATAAGGCGGCCAGAAGCAAGTAAACAATAAGATCTAGCTTTCCGCCCCGTCTTACCAGTGGTCCATAATATATTATAGTCATAGATATAGCCACTCACGGATTACGTACAAATCCAACAGTGAAAAATGTTTTGAAAGCGGAGTCGTAGCACGTACTACGTAAGTCGTAACATATTATGTAGTTCCTGAGCATAAGCGTTCAAATAAGAAATCCTTTAGATTTATTAAGTACCTATAGATGTGTAAATGTTATTTCATATTACATTTTTTAGTGTTTATTAATTTAATAATAATTTCCCAGGCAATAGTAGCGCTGACATTCAGTGTCTACGTATTGAAGCCGATATTCCCGGAATGCGACCCGCCACAAGAGGCCACGCGGCTGCTCGCAGCTTGCTGTATATGTAAGTTATTTAGCTATTTATTGTATTAATATTTATATTAATGTATGCAATAGCTTAATTATATTTAAATATCAATACATTATACAATTACAACACTAATCTTTACAACTACGCCTTAAATTACGATAGAGTTTTTTTAATAGTGATTCAATTTTTATATACGTATAATACAGGGTGCCCCGTTTATAGTGGTCCAAAAATTTTTTTCAGCTTGAGAGCATCATGAGTAATCATTTAAAACAAACTTTAGTTAAGCGAAAACTTATGGTTTAGAAATTATGATTTTTTTTATAAATAATCCGGAGTTTCAATATTTTTGTCACAAAACCACTCTGTTATGAAAACTACTGGACCGAATTGAATGAAATTTGGTATAGGTATAGCGCAATAACCTACCTATCGCACTATAGACTCATCTTGTGTAAATAATTAAACTGCATTTTTTTATTTTAACTTTTTATGTAGTTTTTTTAATTTCTCGGCAAAATATTGATTTTTCGAAAAAATCCTGTGAAAAAAAAATGTACCACCAAGGTTTTGCTGGTACTGCTAAAAACTACCTTAACATAGGGTTATTCTTGACACAAAAAATCATAGTTGTCCTTCGATTGTAACATCTTCAAAAACAACATCATGTACATTAAAGCATGGAAATCGAAAAATTACGAAATTTACCATAATTTAATTTTAATCATTTGGAACGGCCAATTTATGATTAAAGAACCATTTATTGCCATAAAAGTCATTACAAATCAGTATTCACATGGCTATAAAACTATTTGAATGAAATAAAATTTTAACCTGCCAGCCAAGATAACGTAACTTTATTCTAATGTTAATTTATTGAGTTTTTTTGTTGTTTAGTTTTTATGTTTAAATCTTAATAAAAGGTTTGGAGAATTAATAAAACAACATAAATATTAATTAACATATTGTTTATTTTTTACAAAAGGTTTTCAAAATGCCGTCCGCCTTTCGCTAAACATAATCTGCATCTGCGTATGAAATTTCTTCGCAGCCTATTAAATGGCTGCCGGCTTTCTTTAATTAATGACTGTTATATCCACTTGAATTTTTAGGTATGAACCTATGGTAATAAATGGTATAATGCCATAAATTGGTATACAAATGTACCTATGTATAATGAATGTATGGTTATTTATAGGCATAAATTCAAGTGGCTATAAAACAGCCATTAAAGAAAGCCGGCAGCCATTTAAAAGGCTGCGAAGAAATTTCTTACGCAAATGCAGATTATGTTTAGTTAAGGCGGACGGCATTTCAAAAACCTTTTGTAAAAAATAAACAATATGTTAATTAATATTTATGTTGTTTTATTAATTCTCCAAACCTTTTATTAAGATTTAATCATAAAAACTAAACAACAAAAAAAAAAAACTCAATAAATTGACATTAGAATAAAGTTAAGTTATCTTGCCTGGCAGGTTAAAATTTTATTTCAGTCATTTTAAGTTTTATAGCCATGTGAATACTGATTTGTAATGACTTTTACGGCAATATATGGTTCTTTAAACATAAATTGGCCGTTCCAAATGATTAAAATTAAATTATGGTAATTTTCGTATTTTTCGATTTCCATGTGTTAATGTACATGATGTTGTTTTTGAAGATGTTACAATCGAAGGACAACTATGATTTTTTGTGTCAAGAATAACCCTATGTAAAGGTAGTTTTTAGCAGTACCAGCAAAATCTTGGTGGTACATTTTTTTTTCACAGGATTTTTTCGAAAAATCCATATTTTGCCGAGAAATTCGAAAAACTACGGAAAAAGTTAAAATAAAAAAATGCAGTCTAATTATTTACACAAGATGAGCCTATAGTGCGATAGGTAGGTTATTGCGCTATACCTATACCAAATTTCATTCAATTCGGTCCAGTAGTTTTCATAACAGAGTGGTTTTGTGACAAAAATATTGAAACTCCGGATTATTTATAAAAAAAATCATAATTTCTAAACCATAAGTTTTCGCTTAACTAAAGTTTGTTTTAAATGATTACTCATGATGCTCTCAAGCTGAAAAAAATTTTTGGACCACTATAAACGGGGCACCCTGTATAATACATTCATAATATACTGTATTTTTTATCAATATGTATATTCTAAGTTTCTTACCCCCAAAACGATTGCAGTACTCCTAACGTTCGTCAACTGCTGGTCAGTACGAGCGGCGACCCGCGTACAAGACTGGTTCACTTACGCTAAACTCCTGGCTTTGTTCATCATTATTGCCGCGGGGATATATCAACTTTGTTTGGGTATGTAATTGAATTTTTGATTCTATTATAAGTACTTAATTTTTGTAATTTACAGGAATTCGCATTTTGTTTAAATTATTTGGTTTACGCGTTGTCTGAACAGCTGGGTATCTTTGTACCTACAGATCAATCTCGAGTTTTCAATAATTGTTGGCATAAATTATGGAGGAAAGTAACCCACATACATAAAGTCTAAGGTTTTTGTTTTACCTATGTTTTACTTGCGGCACTTCGAATTTTTTTTTGTTCATTCGGACAAATATTTTCTATTGGAATTGTAACCCTGTATTTGTGTAATTAAACTCTTCAGCTTATTGCGTGGGGATCGTTGATCGCAAGATTCGATGATACCAAAATCGTCGCCTTACTCCATGACGTGACAGTATTGCTATGACGCGACCTTGAAATTTTACTCTCAACGCGCCTAAAGAAGATTCACTTCAAACAATCTTTCTCATTATTTAACTGCACTAAAAACATACCCCAAGCAGTTCTTCATAATACGTATAGAATACAAAGACACCGCAAGGGTCGGAAGGCGTCGGCGACGGAGATCTTATTAGATGATTGCTTTTATCCGCTCTTGTTACATTATTTAATTTGCTAAATGCATACAATGTTAGTTTCGATAGCTGTGTGCTATTCAAAGTCAAATTTATGAAGAAAATTTATTTTTAGTAGACTTTAGGTCATCTTGTTTATTAGTGTGTTTTCACATATCGCGATGATATTTTCTTAGCAATATTTTTCTGTTTATCCATGCTATATCTATTCTATACATATAATAAATCTGTAGAAGGGTCAATTCTGTACATTGAAAATATTGAAAAAATAAATAGCAGGGGGTGTTACTGGATCGATACCAAACCCAAATATGTGATTAAAAAAATTTTTGTCTGTCTGTCTGTCTGTCTGTCTGTCTGTCTGTCTGTCTGTATGTTCAGGCATCACGTAAAAACTAACGGTTCGATTTCGATGAAACTTGGTATAATTATACCTTATTATCCTGGGCGTAAAATAGGATACTTTTTATCCTGGAAAAATACGTAAAAAAAAATTAATCTTAATTTTTCAGTTTTATCCATAGACGTTGTTCTGTAGAACCGCGAACACACGTTGCGTATTATTATAGGCCTAGCCGTATTTGGGTCCAATAGTTATTTATAAGATGTCATTGTCAGAGTTACTCAAAATGGAGAAATAAACCATCCACGCGAAGACCGACATCCGCGCGGACGGAGTCGCGGGCGGAAGCTAGTTAATAATATCTATGATCATCGCGATTCCTGCAGTGGCACGTTAAGTTTATCTTTAACTAGCTGTGCCCCGCGGTTTTACTCACATTGCTCCGCTCATGTTAGTCCTAGCCTAGCCTATAGCCTATGCCCTATAGCCTTCCTCGATCAATGGGCTATCTAACGCCGAAAGAATTTTTTAAATTGGACTAGTAGTTCAGGAGATTAGCGCGTTCAAACAAACAAACTCTTCAGCTTTATAATATCAAGTATACCTAGATACACAAACGTCCAAGCTCAAATTTCAATCACGGGGTGATTTGGGGTGTAACTCCTCGACTTGTTGATTCTATTTTGTTTCTAAACAAAATGTTTATCATGAGGCTTAGAGCTTAGGCTTTCCTTCAGAGAAAAGCCGGCAAGAAAGATTGATTTCAAAACAGATAAAATGTAACTCATTCTTGTTTTTCGCCCCTATTATAGGTACATTTAGGTATATGAAAATATATGAAACTCGTATTTTAACAAATTTCCTTCTCTTCTATATAAATAAAAATGTGTGCGTGTACACACGTAAGAAGTGAAACTTCTTTATGACCTTATTTTTCAAAAAAAAATTACTATGTATATGCAACTTTACAGAAATACGTCGAATCACGCGTGGTAGGGATAAGAAAAAGATGGCGCGTAACGGAAAAATGTCACGCGTAACGAAAAAATGTTATACTAATTTTTTTCCAACCCCGATAAAGAAGTTTCACTTCAAAATATGAAAATCATCTCAAAATAACTTTACACCTTGCTTCCAGGACACACGGAAAATTTTTCGTTCGAAGGAACAACAGACGATGTGACGTCCATCGCTTTGTCTTTCTACTCCGGTCTTTTCGCGTATAACGGATGGTAAGTTTTATATAATACCTAGGTACTATAAATAAATAAATAAATACTATATTTCAGCCCGCGGCTTCGCCCGCGTTTTTAAAAAAACCCCGTAAAGTTCCCGTTGCTGTGAGATTTCTGGGTTAAAAAGCCTATGTCTATGTCTGGGTCTTCAGCTACCTATGTACCAAATTTCATTGCAATTGGTTCAGTAGTATTTATTTAAAAGAGTAACAAACATCCATCCATCCTCACAAACTTTCGCATTTATAATAATATTAGTAGGATGTATAACTGAACTGCTTTGAAATATTTAAAAGCAGTTCTTTTTCTTTTTAAAAATATAGGAATGTTTTCTTTTAGCAATTTTTGTTATCTCCATTTACGTTAGTTAGATTTTACGTACCTACTTTCTCTCCAGGGCCCATAGAAAATGTCCACCCTGTTTATTTCGTAGGCTTATTCGGGTGGTTTTAGGTCAAATAAAATAAACAATTTTTATAGAGTGCTTTTATGGTTTTGACTGAGAAACAAAATATGAAGGATTAATTTTTGTCTGTAGGTATACATATATGTAACTGAAAAAAAAAATAGTAAATACATATTTCCATTCATGATTCTACTCAGTACCTAATTACTTCGTAAAAACAGTTTTTAATAAAAAGTTAAAACTTAAGTGCGATTTAAACCTGTTAAAATTATATTTCCAGGAACTACCTAAACTTCATAATCGAAGAACTAAAGGACCCAGTAAGGAATTTACCCCGCGCCATTGCTATTTCTTGTACATTAGTCACAATAGTGTATACTTTCACTAATGTAGCGTTTTATACTACACTGTCACCGACTGAGGTAAGTAATAATTTATTTTTTATATAAAAGGTTACTTTTAAAATACCAGCAACCTCGCAGGACAAGATAGTAACAATATACAAGTATATATGATAGTAACAAGATAGTACAAGTACATACATTTGTTCTACGACTTTTGGCATAACGCAATACATTATTTTTTAATGATTTTTTAAGCTTTTATTGTACTCTCCTAACATTTGTAAGTCTATGTTCTATTCATTATCGAAAGGACGACGCGACGCCCCCTTCCCCCTCTCATTCGCTTCTTGTTTACGTAATTTTTGGGATGCGCGTAGAGTTTATAATATCCAAACGGAAAATTAAATATTTATTTTTGTATGAAAATAAAATCTAACAAATTATCAAAAGTCGTAGAACAAATGTTGTTACTTATGATGTTAGCTATCTTGTTCTGCGAGGTTGCTGGTGTTTTACAAGTAACCCTGTATAATAATTAATTAACTATTTTCATTTACATAATTTGTCGAAAAAATTATGTATTAATATAATTAAAAAAATAGTGTGTGTGCCGAGCACACGTGTTAGAAGTGAAACTTCTTTAGCGAGATTCCAAGATTCCAAAATCCTCGTTTTTATTTCCTTTCTTCACCTAATAGAAATTAAGTAGCAAAATATCATTAATGCTATGTATTTAGTAGTTACCTTACCCTACCTTACCTTTATAACCTTGATTAGTACTCAAATTAATTATTATAAGGGAAAAACGTAGCTTTTTCGGAAATTCTAAGGCCATTTGCAAGAAACTAATAAAATGTTAACTCCTTTCTGCGGTTTTCTAGCAACCACAACTTAAAATTAATGTTTAAAATTACCAGTGCAAATTAGATTTTAACATGCAGCTTAAAAATTATATATTTTTCATTTTAGTAAAAAGTCTAGTGATGGGATATTATGACATTTTTATCATATCGATAATCGATATTATAGGTACTTTTTAGTTTTTTCGAAAATGTAAATAGACTTAAGTAATAATCCCAAAAACTATACGATATGAATTAATTGTAATAATATTCATTAATGCATAAAAAAATATTTAGGTACATACATACAATAAGGATAAAACATTAGACTTTAACTTTTATAGATTTAAGGGGATTGTTAATCAGGAATTTCGAGGAACTAGTTATAATGAAGTTCCTGTATAATATTGCATAATATTTTAATTATACTATTAAAATTTAACAGGTATTAAACTCAGCGGCAGTAGCAGTGACATTCGCTGAACGACTGTTCGGTTGGTTCGCACTCGCGATACCAATGTTTGTGGCTGCGTCCACTTTTGGCGCTGTTAATGGAGTGCTGCTTACGTCTTCCAGGTGAGTTATTAAGCTTATTAACATAGTCCGCCAGTCTGGCCGCCAGTGACGCCCCCACCTCATTGCATGCAACACGTGTGCACTGTTATGTTCTGTTTTAACTGCTTATTTTAATATTTTAATTGTTTGTTGATTGCATACGATGGATAATTTCGATACAGAAAGGTTTATTATCGAAATTCAAAGACGACCATCAATTTGGGATAATTCCTCATCAGATTATTCCGATAGAGATTTGAAAAAGAAATGTTTTTAGGAAGTTGTAGATTTGTTTGGATACATACAGCAGTAGTGCTATCTCTTCGAGGTCCATTTTGATACTGTCTCAGTGTGGTGTGGCGACTCTGGTGTCTGTGGTGTCTAGTTTGGTAGCTTACGGACACCACGGTGGCGCAACCAGTTGCGCCACCGTGGTGTCCCGGTGAAATATAGCCCTTAGTCGTTATTATTATTATTTACGTAATCTTCATAGTTCATCATCATCAACCATAATGACAATTATCTTCAATTTCATCGTCATCATCAATCTATTTTCTTAAAATGCTGAATATAAACCTTTTTTGTCTTTGTATTAATTCTTCAATAGTGTTACGTATAGTATTAAGTTCAACATAAATAAGTTGTCTGGTAAACAGCTAATATTTATATTCACAACAGTTAAAACAGTTTAATTATCTTTGACAAACAGCAATCTACGGCTAGTAATTGGCAAATAGACTATATTTTTGTATTTCAGCTTAATTTTATTACTTAAGCTGTTATTATTATTATTTCAAGCGTAGAGTGAACAGGTACCTTCTAGGAAAGCGCGCTCCATTATAGACCACATCTCAGCTTAACATCAGGCGAGATTGTGCGCTTCCCTATTTCCAATAAAAAAAAGACGGGTTGCACTGGGGGAGTGCCGGCAGAAGTGAAAACTTGATTATTAACGTTGAGCATGTTTGATATCCATCCGTCTTACGCTTTTTCGATCAGGTCACGTGTCCTGACGCGAGTTTAAGATTTTATACCCATTACAGAAAAAGTGCTCAACGCCGCTCAAGAAGTTTTCACTTCAAAATTATATGAATAAATAACCTTTTCTTTAGCCAGTTCATTCTGTCAGGTTATTCTACGCGGGCAGAGAAAATAACCCTTTCTTTAGCTATTTCTTCATTATAATTGTCAGATTATTCTACGCGGGTGCAGCGCAAGGCCAAATGCCGGGCATGCTCACGATGGTGTCGTCCCGCGCCACGCCCGCGCCCGCCGTGCTCGCCGTGGCGCTGCTCTCGCTGCTCTACCTCACCGTGTCTGATATACAGGCGCTGATTAACTATGTGGGCTTCGCGACTTGGGTGAGTGGTGGGGAAGTAGCTTAGTATACGAAGGTTAAAGGTTGGAAAATGGGAAAAAAACACAAAAAATACCAAAAAAGCAGGGTTTATCACAGCGAAACACAAAAAACACAGACACGGGGCTATTAGTAGCTGCTCTCGCTGCTCTACCTCACCGTGTCCGACATACAGGCGCTGATCAACTACGTGGGCTTCGCGACTTGGGTGAGTGGTGGGGAAGTAGCTTAGTATACGCAAGTGCAGGGTAAAAGGTGGGAAAATGGGAAAAAAACACAAAAATACCAAAAAAACAGGGTTTATCACAGCGAAACACCAAAAAAACCAGGGTTTATTACATCGACACGGGGCTATTAGTAGCTGCTCTCACTGCTCTACCTTCTAGCCCATGATTCCATGACAATAAGAAATTTCACAACGTATAAGATATACACACACTTCGCATTCTATTAATTATAAGGATTTTCTCCATTTTGTTTGCTTATTCTAGTTTATTATTTCAGCTAAGTATCGGAGCGGCTGTATTATGCCTACCAGTGCTACGCTACACACAACCCAACTTGGAGCGACCCATCAAAGTGAATTTGTTCTTCCCAAGTAAATATTATTCTATATATCTTTATTATCTTTGGATTTAATTATCAAACATAATTTCCCACGAATTTGATATTTTACTTTTATAGTATTCAAATGCTTTATAAATATTTATATTTTAAAAGAATAGGCCGAAGTCGCGGGTTCGAATCCCGCCTCATGATCGAATTTATTCTATTCTTTAAATTTTTTTATCACATCTCATGTTAAAAACTAAACGGTTTTTTTAACTGCAGTAGTTTTAAAAAACGTGTTTATTTCATTCCTCATGTTGTCTATTCAGAATTTTTTCACGTTCTTACTTCAAAATAGCAGTTGTACATAATTTGTCACGTTTTATTACAGTTTCCACGTTCTAGTTTCATGCTTTCAATGCGTGGTTATTATGGTTCTTTTCGAAATTAAAATGCATTATTTTTGAAGTATATAACTTCCATATAATTTTTCACCTTTTTATTTCTAAATTTCATTTAATTGAATATTAATGTGGAGAATTAGAGTAATGTTATGAGTTATGACATTAGTACAAGATTAATACATAATTTGAAATTCCACTCTTTTGTTTTTCGATATTTCTATGCTACACAGTATATCATTTTCCCTTTTAGATTACTATGATTTCCAATTGACCAAATCAAATATAATTTTTCACGCAATTCATAATAACGTAGAAAACGTTTTACTTTCCAAAAAAGTGTCATGCATAATAAAAAAATTCACTACATTTTGACTTAAAAACTTATTTTGAAAAACACTTAGTTACCTTTTTCCTTTTTCAAACATCCTATACGTTATAAGAAGGTTATAAGCCAGTGCACAACCATTGAGTTACTATGTACTACGTACCTAGGCCATCGCTACTACACTTTTTCTAACACGAGTTAGAGTCAATCGTCTCAAACCATTTTTTTTGTTACATTGATTGGTTTTAACTGATAAGTTTATTCATATTTTTTTAATAAGATAAACAATATTTATTTGTTACATTGATTGGTTTTAATTTATAAGTAATAATAGGCAGAATATTTGCAAATTGCATGACTCACTAGCCTGCGCCGCCACGCTTGTCACACAGATTTTGTTCGTGGTGTCCTCTCTATAATAAAAAAAGAGTGTGTGTACACGCGTTCTTTAAAAAATACTAGAATATACAACTTGAACATAGTTATCAATTTTCATACCACCTAGAACTAACTTCATGCTGTTAAATTTAGGTGTCGCTGTGCGCGCGCATCGTAAAAATTCACTCTCATCATTTTTCTCCATCGCGCCAAAAGAAGTATAACTTCAATACCTCAATGTGCACAACACAAAATAACCCATTCTCTTGAATCATTCCAGTATTATACATAATATGCACAATACTGGTGGTAGCGGTGCCCGCGGTCGCGTCTCCCGCCGAGACCGGCGTCGGTTGTCTGATGATACTCACCGCGGTACCCGTGTACTTGCTGCTGCTGGAGCCGCGCACGAGGCTCAGTGGACTGGGATACCTTACTGGTAATTATATAAACAAAAAAAATGCATGCGTGTACTAGAGACACACGTAGAGTACACACGTAGAAGTGAAACTTCTTTATGACCTTAAAAATGTCACGAGTATGGCGTAACGCAAAAATGTCACGCGTACGGCGTAACGCAAAAATGTTACACTAAATTTTTGTCCAACCCCGATAAAGAAGTTTCACTTCAATAAATAAATATTTCAAGACAATTTTCACACACAGCACGATCTGATCCCATACTAAGCTTTCGCTTGTGTTATGGAAACCAGATGGCTGATAAACATACATATATAATTTTTAAATAAATACTTACATAGATAATTAACACCCAGACACAGAGCAAATATTTATTTATTTACTGGCTGTCCCGGCAAACAAAATGAAATGATGTTAGCCGATTCTCAGATTTACTTAATAAGTATACAAAATTTCATGAGAATCGCTCCAGCCGTTTCGGAGGAGTAGGTATGGTAACTAGCATTGTGACAGAGAGAATTTTATATATACATATTATGTATATAGAGATTTACTGGCTGTGCCCGCATAGTTCCGCTCTTAAATCCTAATGGTCTTTACGTGATGATATTATTATAGCCTATATTTAAGTTGAAGTAAATCCATGCAGTACTTGTTGAGTTTAGCATACATACCAGACAAACAGACAAAAAATTCTAAAAACTATGTTTTAGTACTCAAATATTCTTTTAAAAAAATATTCAATGTACGGTTTCGATTATTCTACATCGTATAGATACCTACTCGCGTTTGAATGTTGCTTTTAGTATAATATTATTCATTTTTTTATTTTTGTTACAGAGGCCGCCACTTGCTTAATGCAAAAATTGACTCTCTCAGTACGACCAAAGATGAAGGTAACGTATAATTAAAATTAAATAAAATAAAATAAATATTTTTCTTTTATAATAATTAATTATTATTTTATTTTTCAGTAAACGACCAAAGCTGACATATCCGGACATTGCACACATCTCAATATTAACGTGTTCTGAACAAAATATATTTAAATAAGACTTATCGATAGATCTGTGTACATCACTAGTTGAGCTTTGTAAGGGCGGTTCTACATTAAATACATCTGAGTTACTAGTTAAAAAAAAATGTATAATGGCGGTTCTTTAAAATACCTTGTTGCTAGCAAAAATAATGATTTAATTAGTGTGGTACTGGCATTATAATATATTGTGCATCTATATTTTAAATCCCTGAGCATTTTTTGTAAAATATTATAATATATTTTGACGCGTGCTAGAAATATTTTCAAAATGTAAATAAATCATGCACATGAATAAATGAAACTGTTTTATACAAAAATCGCTCAAATAAGGGAACAAAAGAACATCGTAGTCGAACAAAGTCATTCAATTTTTACTGGAAATCTAATTATTAACCCTTATTATGAAATAATCATTTACTTACTGCATTTATATTTAAAAATTTAATGTCGAATGTACCACCTACAAATCTCCATCTATGCTACAGTAAATATGCAAAAAGAAATATTTTTATAATTTGCTAGAATATGGGTTTAATGTTTCCCACGGATTAAGCTCAGACTCTTCAGAAAATAAACAAAATGTCTTGCCAGTATCATCAATCAGTATAAATCAATAGCAATACAAGCTAAAAAGTTATGTGGATTTAGTTTTTCTATGAATACAAATGAATGGTGTGTGTCTTGTATAGATTTAAAGTGTTAAATGTTATGAATGATACAATGTGTACTTTTTAATTTTCCAAAAAATACGGAAATTTATAGAAAAATATGAAATTGTGTCCAATTAAAAAAAATACCACCGAAAGAGAATGCAATAAAACATATTTTAAAAAATTTCAATAGTGCGTACTGTTATTATTAGCAAGAATAATTTTAAAGCGCCCATTCACTGTACTTCCCTCATTTATCGCCCAAAATAAAAATTAAAAATAATTATAGGGCGTGACCATTTTAAATGGACATAATAATTCTTTAAAACATTTTTAGTTTATAAGCTTTTTTTGTGTGATTTAGAAGTGTATTTTGTGTATGTACGTCGAAGCCGAAAACTATTTCTAAAGGACAATACTTGAATAAGCAGTAGCTTTTATATATTCATAAATATACCAGGAAACAATTTTTGGTATTAACATTAGAATTTTTTGTGATTATGATTTATGATGATGATTTTCAGTGACTTTTTAATGTAATTTACAAATATGGCTGTGTTTATTTTAACATTCCCAAATATTCTCAATGAGATCTTATTTTTACGTTTATTAATTTTATTCGAATGCTATTTTTAATTTTATAATATTTTTTTAACAAAGAAAATATGAACAGTTTGTATAGACTATAAACTGTTTATGTCGTTATTTGTATATTTTGTACATAAAACTTTTCATACGAGACATTCCAATATTTAGCTACTTAGGTTCGTTTTATCGCGGTTGCTTTAAAAGCGTAGTAGATGCCAAAATTAGGAATTGAAATACCTATGTTTAATTTATTTAAATTCCAATCAACTTTTCCGATAAAATATAAACGAATATATTCTTACAAATATTTTAAGTTTCATGTGGAATATTGTATTGGTAGCGAATATCGAGCGTTGCATTGTTATTGAATAGGTTTTAGAAAACATACTATTTGTAAGAATGTATAGCTACAATTATTGTGTAAAATGTTGTTGTATGTCGTTGTTTCCTTTTAGAGCAAAAGGTTGTCTCGCAGACACAATGTGACAATAATATATTATTCAGAGAAATTTTGTGTTTTATTTTACCTAACAAAAGAATTAATCATATTATCTTGGTTGTTCCTTCTTTTCTCTTCTTAAAGAGATTCAATAATAATTTAGGTTTTCAGCATTTTTCATAAAAACAACACTCCTACGAGTGGTGTCCTTATTCTAGTAGGAGAGCCCGTGGGAGATCGTCCTTCACCGATCATAACCAGATGAAACGTATTTTTTATTAACCGATTGTCAGGAAGAAATCGCTATTGAGCGATAAGACCGCTGTTTGTTATAATGTATCCTAGGCTAAGTCTCAATTTGTAATTTATCTTGAGCAATAAAGCATAAATAAATAAATAAATAAATGCTCTACCGAAACGTTCGGTAATAATATGAGTATCGGAACGAACAAGGTAAATCAGTAGTTTAATTAAAGCCTAGAAGCCTGAATGAGGCTTGATGAGCATGTTCGATGCGACAGGATAATAATATTTAACTATTTGCCTGGAATATAAATTCAATTCGTATTTCAAAATGTTAATTTTTAAAAATCGCAATGCTTTGTGGTAAAAAAATATTGAAGCGCTGGTATCTATGGCAAACTGATTTAAAATCAGAATTTTAGAAACGTCAATGTCACTATATTATGTCATTGTCAATTGTCAAACACATAATAAACATAACCTCGCAGGCCGCAGCTCGCTTAATTATTCTCAAATTTCAATCTGTGATCTCAATTTAAAAGAAGCTTACACATTTTATTTATCATAAAAATTAATGTTAATTGAAATTCTCAATAAAACATATTGTTTTCGAATTTTTATGGTAATATAATAGTGGAAACATGGTAAAGTTTGGGAAAAATAAGTTAAAAATATTGAACAAGTTAGCCAAGAAACAAAATGCAAATCCGAATACTGGGAACACAAATAAGATTTTAAAGAAGAAAATAAATGCAGAGAAAAAAGTAACATTTCAAAAAGAGGTTTTACTAAAGGAAAGTGTGAAAAGTGATGTTCTTGTGAAAAATGTAACTAAAAATGGTTCGTTTAATAATTTAACGAAGAATGTAGAAAAAGTGAAATCAAAGCAAAATGAGCCCACAAAGAAAAAATTAAAACCTGTAGAAAAGCAAAAGAAGCGTCAGAAAACACAGATTAATGATACCAGACTGTTGTTAAACCTTATGAAAAAGAAGAGTTAGTTTTGCAAACGTGTTCCATTAACATCTCTCATCAGATTTAAGAAATTGTGTTCTAAGAATAAATGTATATTGTAAATAAAATATGTTTCATTTATCTATTTTAATTTTACTTCTATCGTGTTTCTAATCTTAGTTTTTTACTGATACATACAGATAGAATGGTTCACAATTTTATTATAAAATGATTTCAAATATCCTGATATATAATCTTGAATTAAAAATAATAATTTAGAGTAGAATAATAATAACTAGTATCTCTATGACCCATCTATGGACATTGGTCCGCATTTTAAAACTTATTTTAAATAATTAAAACCTGTGTAATGAACGAACCTACTGTACAGCAAGGTTTCACCATAGGGTAAAAACAAGTATTTCTATAGTGTAAGCTGTGGTGTAAGTAAATAAATTGTGTAGATAAGCTACAGCACTGCCAAGTATCACAAGACGTATCATCAAAATTTCGTCTGAGAGTATCAATCAGTTCTGTAATCTGTTCTGTTTTCTAATTTTGAGCCATTTCATACATTTTTATACCAATAGTGTAATTTGCTTTTTGCATACAGGCCAGCCCAGCAATATTAAATAACATTATTTTCTACAGTTTATAGCACAGGGTGAAATAATAAAAGACTAGTTTCATAGTAAATATTTATTGTAAGAAAGAGAAATTGTATAATATAACTACAATCTATTCAAGCTTCGAGTTACAGACAGTCATTCTTCAATTATCGCATTATTACAATCCAGCCACCTTTGTCCCACAAGACTTCATACCATAATTACTAGAGAAAAAAAGATAGCGTAATAAATTCTAATCTATAAGAAAGATACCAGTTACAAGTTTGGTATAAATCTCGATGTAGTAAGCCATTTTTTTGCACATAAAAAAGGCGGTATTATTTGTATCTTCTCTTTCTAGTTGCATTCTTAAATTCCAACTTTCAAATAAGTTTGTTAGGGGTGTATTGCCATTAAAATATTATTTTTATTCATTTATAAAGATTTTTCTATTACCAATCGAATTTGGTAAAAGTTATTTATGTTATCAATAAAATGTCTATTCATCAAGATTTATACCATCTCATTTATTTGGTTGAAATTCTATTTTGCTATCTTTAGAGACGAAATAAAGAGATTTTCTACAAAACGAAACTATTTATATATAAAGAAAATTACTTTAGCATTGTATTAAAATACTACAAAACCTTACTTATAAATTTTATGAACTTAATGACAATTTTGTTTCTCCAATCATATTATAGTTTTCTATCTCACTTTTAGCTTATATGACATAAGAAAGTGTGTGACATTGATTATTTAATAATATGACCAATGAATAAATTGTACATTTATTCAGTGTTGAATATTGTACTGTACATTTACAGAATTTTTACATTAAACTTAATAATTTACGTATTGGTATCTAAAAAGAATATCTTTACTAGATATTTACTATATTTTTAATGTATCTATCTATAATTGCTGTCTCTACAATTAGAGACAGCAATTATAGATAGATACATTAATTTGCTCAATAGCAAAGATAGATATCTTTTGCTAAATTGTGAGCTTACTCATAACTTTTTCTATTGTTAATTCTTTTATAATTTTTAAAATCAATGAAATCTAAAATGCACAACTAATTGTATAAACTATTTCTTTATATAAAACAATAATTATGTGGAAGTTGAACAATATTTATAATCATATTCTTTTACGTATTTTGACGTAAGACAGCGCTATCTCAGCAAATATTTATTATCTAAATCTAGCTACAAGTTTTATTTCTATATTTTATTATTATGCGATATACTAGCTAATGTTTGAAACTAATTCTATTTATAGTCAATTTAATTTATACAATATTACGTATTTATTGTAGTTTTACAGTTTATATTTATTATATTTGAAATAGTCCGATTTTTTGCGCGTTCTCCCCGTGTTTTTTAATTTTTATGTTAACGTATTGTTTTCTTAATATTTATAAGGCTAAAAATGTTTTTGATATTAAAGCCAGTCGTCAGGCAGTTACTTATACAGATTTTATTTATTTTAAACTATAAGTACTACAATTATTATATCGAATATTTTTAATGGAATTCTTTTTATTTAATATGATGTATGTGAACTTCTTATCGAAGTCTGATGTGTATGTATGTCGACTTTTTCCGTGTTAAAACCGATTATTTTAATTTTTGTATTACATTTACGAACTACATAACCGATATTCGCAAAAGAATGACTATTTTGTCACCAAATGACTTATTAATTTACTTAGTTTATCCCGCATTGAAACCAACTGGCAGCTACAAACAAAAAACGATTTTATTATTCCCTCTACAAACATATGCTAGGTATCGCTTTCAAATCAACTATAACTGCAATGAAATTATCAAAACGCCATTTTTATTTTGCAACTTTACCGTAAGCTTTGCCTAGACAATTTCCTTACCGAAAACATATTCGTAATCGACATTACCAACAAAAAAAGCTTATTACAGTCAATTCAATATGTACCATTAACTTTCCTACATCTTCTTTACCGAATACATTGAAATAATCGAAATTTTATAACAAAAAAACAAGACGGGTTGCACTGGGGGAGTGCCGGCAGAAGTGAAAACTTGATTATTAACGTTGAGCATGTTTGATATTTTGGAATGGTATCCGTCTTACGCATGGAATATAAAAGCTAAAAAAAAAAAGTCCGTCTTACGCTTTTTCGATCAGGTCACGTGTCCTGACGCGAGTTTAAGATTTTATACCCATTACAGAAAAAGTGCTCAACGCCGCTAAAGAAGTTTTCACTTCAAAAAAGCAGTTCTTTAATAAACATTGCCTAGCCAATATATGTACATTTAAATAATCGACGTTTCTAGCAAAAAATATTATTCTAGACAACATACATATATAATCGACTGTTTATAGTATTTATTGTTTGTCTTGTTTAAGCTATTGCATAGCTTCTATCGCGGGCCTTGAGCGCGGGGACCGAATCGAGAAATTCCGTAACGAAAAATCTCACGCTCCCCACTCCGACGGGCGCGGAGGTGTGGCTTGAAGGCATAGAATGCAATAGCTTTACCGCGGCAGTCCCCGAGTGACACACGTATTTTTGAAGTGAAACTTCTTTATCGGGGTTGGAAAAAAAATTAGTGTAACATTTTTTCGTTACGCGTGACATTTTTCCGTTACGCGCCATCTTGTTTTTATCCCTTACACGCGTGATTGACGTATTTCTGTAAAGTTACATATAGTATATTATTTTTTGAAAAATAAGGTCATAAAGAAGTTTCACTTCTTACATGTGTACACTAGTACACGCACACATTTATTGAAGTGAAACTTCTTTATCGGGGTTGGACAAAAATTTAGTGTAACATTTTTGCGTTACGCCGTACGCGTGACATTTTTGCGTTACGCCGTACGCGTGACATTTTTGCGTTACGCCATACTCGTGACATTTTTAAGGTCATAAAGAAGTTTCACTTCTTACGTGTGTACACTAGTACACGCACACATTTTTTTTTATTATTTTAAAAGCGTCTAGGTCTTCCTCTCCCGCGGCCTCTGGGCGACGATCTTGGCGTGTTTCTTGCATTATTAGTGTTTTTGTTCTCAACTCCATCGCTATTTTGTTCCTTGTTCTCTTGCGTGTTCGTTTGTTCGTCTTGCTTCTTCTCTGGCGTCTTCGGCTCGACTTTCGGTTGCGCTTGCTCTGGTTCTTGTTCCGGTTCTGGCGCTGAAAGTGAAAATTTTCAATTTAAAATACATCGAATAATGTATAAAATTACCATTTTAAAAACGTAGTCTAATTGCCCGTATTTGACAGTTTACGTGACATTTTAATATTATCTTTATTGGACGGATAAGTTTTATCCAAGCATTGAAAAATCGACCCTTAAAGTAATTTCACGCTATACAGAGTGAAAATAAAAAGAAACACGAAAGTGGAAACGGTTAAAAAGGAGTAAATACTAATTGCACGGAAATCCGAAATCATTCATTCACACATACACTTCCGTAATCATTCACTCCTCTGTAATAATTAAATCTAATCACACCTCTGTAATAATTAAATCTATATTATGACGATTCAAAGTGCTTCTTGAAGAAGTCTAATTGACTCTAGCTCTAGTCTCGCCGCCGTCTTTCTTTTGTTCCTCATTCCATTCATTCTTTCTCACACACACCTTCCAAATCATTCAATCATTCGCACACATCCAGTACATATCATTCATTCATTCTTACACACACCTATGAAATTATTCATCCTCCTCATTCCATTTCTTCACTCACACACCTCCGAAATCATTCATTCATTCACACACCTCCGAAATCATTCATTCACACACACACAGACGTAATCATTCACTCCAACACACACCTACTTCAACATTCGCACACACGAAATCATTCATTCCTACCCACACCACCCCAAATTATTCATTCATTCACGTACCTTCCTCCTTAACCTCCCGCAGTATCTCGTCCACAGATTGCTCCCAATCTTCAAGTTCATCCGCTGCGGGTAACTCAGTCTCGCCATCTTTCTTTGGCTCCTCTTGCTTTACTTGTTCTTCTTTTTTCACCGCCGGTGTTGGTTCTTCTTCTAATTTAAAGAGGAAAATGTTTGTATTTTTTTGTACACATTCACAATTTATTGTAGTTAGAGTACATAACGCAAATGTTAGGCAACCAAATATAGAAAAATAAATGTAAGGAAGCAAATAATTAACTTGTGATATTGATAGTATGAAAAAAGTGACACCATTTTTCTATACAAAATAGTGTAATCTGATTTGTAATTTTAAAGGTAAAAAAAAAATTGATTTTGACTGTAATCAGAACAATAAATAAGAAATATACTAGAACAATATATATATATTTGTTGACTTCCAAATTAAAAAAGAGCGTTTGTGCCGATCACACGTGTCAGAATTGAAACTTCTTTGGCGAGAATCAAAGATACCAAAATCGTCATCTTATTCCATGACGTGACAGTATTGCTGTTTCTTCACTTATTTTGTTACAAAACATAAATAAAATAGCGCCTTTTAAGTTTTTTTCACTTACTTTATTACAATAAATAAACAACCAACTCACCCTTAGCCTCATGTCCGTTCTCAGTATGGTCATCTTCGTCCAACTCGGGCGATGTCTTGCGCCGTTTCCAATTGCCCGACTCTTCGCTGTTGTGTGGACGTTTCGTGCTTTCTGTGGCCGTCTGTTGATAATTATAAGAATAAAATTAATTTATAATGCTCACCAAATTACCATTATCATAATTTTTTTAAACAAAATAAATATTTCAGAACAATTTTCACACACGGCACGATCTGATCCTATACTAAGCTTTCGCTTGTGTTATGGAAAAAAATACTTGTATAGATAATTAACAGAGCTCCCATACTAAGCTTTCGCTTTTTTTATAGAAAAATAAATACTTGTATAGATAACTAACAGAGCAAACATCTATGATCATAACACAAATATTTGCCCTGGGTGGGAATCGAACCCACGACCTCTGGCTTGGAAGGCAGGGTCGCTACCAGCTAAGCCAACCGGTCAGTCTATAAAATAAACTTTTATAGATTGTAAAAAATAATATTCATAATATAATGTGTGGCGACTGGAGACCTAAAGTTACATTAATACTAAATAGTTTATTATAAGTTAGTCTGTTAGTGTATGAAATTATATTCTTACATTGTATATTTGATTATTTTATAAGCTATTTAATGTAATGTGTTTTTAATTTCTTACAATATATTGCTACATTCTTGTTCTAGTATTATGTTTAGTAAAGTTAAATCTGATAGCTTTCAAAATGTGTTTCTGTTTCTTAACATAATTTTTTTCGCATTCCTTAAAAATATGAGTATTACAAATTATTATTGTTTACATATTACATATCATACATACTTAGAAATAAACTTACAAATAAATACTTATAATAATGTGATTAAAAATATAAATAGAATTATTTATAAAACAAACAATCGCTAAAATATACAATGTGCTCATTTTGATTTTTTTACAAGAATAATTTAACAAAAATTCTACTCAAATAGAAACTGAAATTCATACAATATAATGCAAAATAATGTACACATTATGATTATTAAAAAAATATATGTTTATCTATTTCCTTGAAACACAGTTCTAGAAACCAAAAAGAGCACATACCATAAAAAATACAAAATAGTAAATATAAAAAACGAATACTAGCTCTATACGAATTATCCCTCTTCCTTTTCATTGGTCGACTGAAAATATTCTGTTGACCGCCATACCACGGATTAAATCCAAAACTCGCACCGACATTATTTTGTCGATTCATAAAATTATAATAATGTGTATTTCCATAAAAGTCCGTCCAATAATTTCTAAAATTGTTGTAGTGTGTATTGTATTCATTCATATTACTATATTGTGAATAATATTGGTTATTCATCCATCCACTTTGACCATACGAATTATTCATCCAATATGGGTTACATCCAGGGCTATTGTATGTTGAATTATTACTATAACTCCACCAATCATTCATATTCCTGGCGTATGCAGTATAACGATTATTTGAATTTTTTCTGTTATTTATCGTTTGCTTCGCCCAATTAATATATTTGGAACCAGTATCAGTGTTATTCCGTGGTATTACCTATATGTAAAATGCTGTTACTATTTTTCACACATTTAAAATATACAATGTCTGACAATTTAATTAATTATACATATGATTACAAACAAATTAATACAAAAAAATACATTAATCTTTTAAAACTTATTTATCTTTATTTTATGGTTACACCGACATTATAATTACACAAATTTTTGAATAAACATACAAAAAAAATAAAACTTAATATTAAAAAAAAGTAAAATACCTGATTCCTAGCTACAGTATTATTCGATACAATACTTTGTTCATGTCGCGCCGGATTCATATTATTATTTACTTGCACTTTTTCAACCTTAATATTTACATTTTCAGTTGTTTGTTGCTTTGTCGGTTTATTTCTTGACCTCACACGCTACAACAGAGTGAAAGGGAAAAGGGCAGAGGAAATTTGGAGTTATCATTTGTATAATAATAATAACTCAAAATATACCTTGTTTTTTTATACACAAATTCTACACGTCCTACGTACAAGTCTGTATGTGAAAAACGCAATTTTTACAGGAGAAAAAAATAAAATGTAATCATAAGTTAGTCGTGTTACGATGTCTTATGTTGAATATACGTAAATCGTAAGTCAAATTTTATGTTTCATGTTTTATGTTACACAATTACTATATGTATATAGAAATTATTAAATACAAATAATATTGCAGATGCGGCAGGAATTCAAAATGTCAATATTACTTAACTGGCAACGTATGTGTTATATACGACATGTAGGAAGTATCATTTTATCACAAACATATTAATATTGCTCTCGATTTAAAAATTTGCATATAAATAAATCGTAGGTCAAACTTTATTTTTCCTGTTGTATCTCGCACAATTATTAAATAATTAATAATAAGAAATATTGCAGATACGGCAGGAAGCCAAAATGTCAATATTATAGTCGAGCCAATTTAATAGGCAACATTTGACGTCTATCAATTTTATCTTCGAAGAGAGGTAACCTGCTTAAAAACATCGATTAAAGTGAATTAATCGATACAGATTTGAAACATTTGTAAATCGAATTTATTAATTTATGATGATTTTTGTTCACAAGTAATCAATGCATTCGATTCTAGATGTCAGATCTCGATTTTCAGAGTAACATCTCTGGTATTTAAAAATAAAAACGGTTTATTGACACAAAATTGTAGCGACGTCAGTTCTTTAAATCAGAAATTGTTTGTTATGTTTAGAATGGTTTATCAGTAAAATGAAATCTTAAAATTACTTGAATCGGTCATTATTATTACATATAAATATGTAATTGTTATTGAAAAAAGTTAAGCAAATGTGCAGATCTAACAGAAAGAAATATCATGTTATTCTATGTTGTCGTTACTAGGTTACGTTGTTGAATTTTGTTGAACTGTCAAATGTTGCCTATTAAAATGGCTCTACTATAACTGGTAGTTACGAATATGTCAGATCCGACATTTTACATAGAAAGTATCATTTTATCACAAACATATCGCATTAATATCGTGTTATGTTAGCCGTGGTTACTTCTTAGCCACGTAATAATGCGAAAGTGACAGATACGTATCTTATCTACGGAGTTTCTTTGACAGGATTGTAGTTGCTGAGTTATACATAGCGTATCGGGCCGGGAAACATATTTTTTTTTATTTTTCTAGTTTATAGATTAGGGTACGGAGTGTATGAAAATAGCATAGTCGTATAACCACGTATCTATCCGATACAGACTTATTCGTAGAACTTTTCGCAATACAAATATTTTTGCTTTAAAAAATAAAAAGTCAAGAAATACATAATATAAAATTGTTACAATACCTTCTTTTCTACAACAATTAATGGACTTTCCGTTTTAATTACGTCTTTAACATATGTATCCAAAGGCTACAAACAAAACATTATTTTAATAAGTAACAGTTTTTTCTTCAAATATATATTGTTAAAAATATTGATTTTGTGATTATTAAATACACAAAACATTATAAAAAAATAAAGTAAATTACTTCCTCTTTCTTTACAACCATTAACATATCATTCTGTTGTTTATTATATCCATTTGTAGGTTCAGTTCTATCACTTGTCGACTCGTAATCATCTAAAGGCTACAAAAATATATAAAATTATATTAATATAAATTAATATGGCTTCTTTACAAACAAATTTAATTATAAATACCTCCTTTTTAATAGCAAGCAATGCATTATTGTTATGTGACATATTTTTGTTTGTATCAACCAGTGTTGGTTGTACATTATCTATATAATCGTCTTCTATTGGCTAGAAAGAAATATAAAGTTATAGAATAAATAAAAAATAACTACGTTAAAAACAACCGACTTCAAAAACGGAAAAGTAAAAAATAAAAATGATTTGATATTATTAATTAGTACATATTATTTAGATGTGCTATTTACTAAATAGGTTTGATGACGGTGCTAAGCACCCCTCCTCTTTTTTTGAAGTCAGTTAAAAAAATAAAAAAAATATACCTCTTGCTTAATAACTACATTAGGTACAATACAATTTATTTGTTGGTTAATTTCATTATTTTGTACATCTTTTCTATTTAAAATATCACCTAAATAATTATTTGTGGAAGTACTTGGTAAAACATTTGCATTCTCATCACGTTTTGCGCCTTCTATAGCATTATTAGTATTCGTTTCATTATTACAATTTGTATTAAAACTTGCGTTATCAATACCTAAATTACTATTTTCATCAAAAACGTTATTATTACCATCTCCATTAACATTTTCACAAACATCTTCATTATCAATATTACTATTATTTCTCAAATCATTTTCACTGGGAAGCTTTTTAATATTGGCCACTAAGTCTTTTAAACTAGTTATTTGTTCCAATACATTTTCATATACAGATATTTGTTGCAATTCCTTGCTAACATTTGACATTATTTCGCTATTCGAACTATTTTCTTCAGACATTGAACTAAAATGTTTTAATCGTAATTGTTCAGTTTCAAATTCATTAGCAATGTTTTCATCAATGCTATTTGGATTACTATCTTGAGAAAATATATCGTCAGACATATTCTCTTTGCGATTCTTATCTATTAAATCATTTGTTAAATCACTATGTGTTACATTATTTACGATATTTTCATTTACGTCCATATTTACACATTTCTCAATAGTGTTTTCATTCATACACTTATTTAAATCATCTTTTAGTTCATTATTGTTTAATTCATGATCACTTTTGTTACTATTTGTTTCACAAACAGCAGTTTCTTTTTCTATTGTATTTTTAACATTTTCTACTACATTATTAGATAGTTTAATGTGTTTTTTATTCGGACACATTTCAGACAACGATCGTAATAATGACATATAGCTATCACAGGAACTATCCGAATGTACTCCTTCCACACTCTACAAACAAAAGGAAGGGAGAGGACAGGGCGTTTAGTAGAGTCGAGGATTTTGTATTAGTATTAAAAATATGTACTTTTCAAAAAAGAACAAGGGCTACTATTGCGTATTTATCTAATAAAAACATAACTTTGAACTGTTGGTATAAACTAAATGAAATTAATCAATTTTTAACACTTTACATAATATAATACTTTAAAAGGCGGCCTTTATTTTAATTTGAATGGTATATAAAATAATATGCAATGTTTCAAGTCTTTGTAAATCCATAATATGAATATTATGTAATAAATATCAAAATATATGACCAGTCTTATTTTAAAAACATTGCATATATACAGAATAACATAGAAATTTAAAGAAACCTTATATTTTAGACAAATTTTAGCTGATAACAGTAAACACACTACCTTATAAAAAACATATTTTACCTTCAATTCGTATAGTTTAATCTATAATTAACTACATACTTCGTTTTCAGCAATTAACCTTTTTTTGAACATAATTACCAAATAGAAATATGTACTATAATTTCAAATAATAAATACATCTACCTCCTTTGCTTCTGTAGTATAATTTTTAGCGTGCTCAATTAAATGATTATCATTTATATCATTTAGTTTTCCACTTGGCAACTCTGAATTATCCATACACTCTCTCTCATCGCTTTCTGACTCCTATAAATATACACAAAGTTATACCAATACTCAACACTAAATTGAATTTTAATAAAATAATTAGCCAATGCCCAATTACTAAGATAACGACCGCCTCCTTGGTACAGTGGTTAACGCGTGAGCGTAGAACCGAGAAGTCCTAGGTTCAATTCCCGGTTGTCCAATATGGGCAGATAAGCTACTGACGCGTAATACAGTCGTACTGCGGCGGTCACAACGAGTGGTGGCCATAAGAGTGGCTAGGGCGTATCGCACCGTCTCCTATGATGCGGTTTGCGTCATTGCCGGGACTGCACCTTGGCACCTTGAAGCCACTGCCCTCTCACAAGTTTACTGGCGCAGAGCGGAGGCAAGAGCGAAGGACGAGGGCCTCTCATCCGAAACGCTCCTAGAATGGAAACGAGAAGCCCGCGACGCGGTGTTTCGCCGATGGCGTCGGGAATTAGACTCGTCTTGCGTGGGGGCCTGGACGTTGAACGCTATCAGCCCGGTACTCAGGGAATGGGTGGATAGGCGGTGGGGTACGCTCAGCTACCGACTGGTGCAGGTGTTGTCTGGCCACGGATGCTTCGGCAACTACCTGCACAGGATAGGCCGTGAGCCGGCTCCCGCTTGCCATCATTGTAGCAGCCTACAAGATTCGGCTTTACACACCCTTGCAGACTGTCCAGCTTGGACTGACGAACGTAGACCCCTCCAGAGCCTGCTGGGAGTAGACACCCAGCTGACTCTGCAGACTCTTGTAGAGACCATGGTCTCCTCCGACGGTGACCGCGCATGGAAGATCGTCGCCACTTTCTGTGCGACGGTAATGAAGAGAAAGGAGGACGCAGAGAGGGCCCGGGAAAACGACCCAGGGGCGGATCCTCTGCGACGACGCAGACCCGGCAGGCGCAGGCGTCTATATGACCAGCGCCAGCCGTAAAACACCCTAGAGAGAAATGGCCGGGGGGAGGTTTTCGTAGATACGCGCATACTAAAGCTATGCCCGCGGCAAGGAAACCGGATCCCCCCGTGACGTAAGGTTAGGATAGGTCCGGAATGGAACGGCGATATTGTTTAATATCGGCGCCCATTACACGCTCCCGGGCCTCGGAGGGTCGCCAAGACGCGGCAGTCGCCACGCAGACGGCGGGGGTATAAGGCCTGGCTGTTAACCCCCGTCGTTAAGGGTGATGGACGGCCACCGTTGGGTTTTAGTGGGTATGGCTTCGCAGCGAGTCCCACATACCCCCTTGGACAGTAAAACTGCCGAGGGGGATGCGTAAAAGCATTTCCCAACGATAAAAAAAAAAAAAAAAAAAAAAGGTTCAATTCCCGGTTGAGACGACAAAAAAGAAATGTCTCGGTCTGGCAGGACACAGAAGGCTGATCACCTACTTGTCCCTAAAGAAATCGATCAGTGAAATAGATGTATCGCATAATGCATCTGCCCTTTACCCCACTAGGGGACATGGGACTTCACTTATCTACTAAAATATAAGTCAGAAACACTATTTTTGTATTGCTGATAAAAGATGGGAACACCTTTTTAGAATCTAGTTATTTTTCTTGTCATTCATTTATCCAATACATGAAACTTTACAATTAAATCATCCTTTTAATTATAATAAATGCAATTTTTTGTAAATAACATACATAATATAACATTTTACGTCATCCAACCATCCAAATTACATTTTTCAAACTAATCAACCATTATAAAATAAAAATGTGTGCGTGTACTAGTGTACACACGAAAGACGTGAAACTTCTTTATGACCTTATTTTTCAAAAAATAATTTACTATATGCAACTTCACATAAATACGTCGAATCACGCGTGGTAGGGATAAGAAAAAGATGGCGCGTAACGGAAAAATGTCACGCGTAACGAAAAAATGTTACACTAAATTTTTTTCCAACCCCGATAAAGAAGTTTCACTTCAAAAAAATAATTCCCAAATACCTCATCAGTAGAACACTCGACATGCACATAACCGTTCTCAATGAGCGTTTTAGACAACTCTAGTACCAATAACATAACTCTCTCGTCAATCACACGCGTTGTGTCTTCCTCAAACTATGAACAATAATTTTTGAATATATTGCTATAATTCAGGCTGTGAAATAAAATTCTAACTACTTTATGAATAATCAACTTATAAATATATACATAGTTTTTAATATTAAATAACTAGATTAAAATAACAACAATTATAGTATAAAAACTCAGGGTGCATCCGATACCGATACCGATATATCGGCGATACTTCGGGTTAGCCGATAAATCGGTATCGACGATATTTTTATGACCGATTCAACGATACTTTTTAATTTAAAAATGTAGTGTCAACGAGCGTGTTGTCTCGTCTATTCCGTTGCAAACGAGGCATGAACTATGTTATACAATATGTTGTAGGTATTAATAATATGTAAATTTGATATAATACACATATCGATTCATTATTTTCTATATTATGATAAATCGTAAATCTGTAAATACTGCTTCACAATGTTTTTTTTTTACTTATTGCATATTGCTTTTTTACAAAATATATAAACATTTACCTTAAAACACATATTTCTGTTTGGCAATTGATGATGAATTAAATTGAAATGTCTGTCTGTACAGAAACAAAGAGACGGACAAAAAATTAAAATTGAATAAAATATCTGGTGTACTTTGGATTTCTGAACAAAAAATATATATCTCAATACATTTTATTTGAATTTAATGAAACATTGTTATTTTGATATGACAGACGTACAGAAAAATGTTCCATTTGTTTGTGTCATATTTTTATCAACTTTTGCTAAACAGAATTTCAAAATAACCATATCTAATTGACAATTTAAAACCAATTAAAAAAATTAAGAAACGAAATTTTTATATTTGTTTGATTAGTCAGCCACTTTTACAATAAACAATAAAAAAATAATTACCTTTAAATTTATGTATTTTTACATAATTTGTTATATTTCACATATTATACCTTACCACTATCGTCTTTCCTTATTCTATGTAGACAATTTGTCATATCATATACATAGTAAGTTATTACATAGAAAAATTGTAATTTCAATATTCCTGTAAAAATATTTATAAATAATACACGTAATAAACTTCATTGGCACCAGGTATAGCTAAAAACGTCACACTGATCAATCACATTACCATAATTTCATCTATTATACATATATGTACAAAATTTTCATTCAATTTTCATGGTGACAGTTTGAAAGTACACCTATTTTTATTACTTTTTGTAATAATCACATTTAAAATATCATCTATATTCTACTTATACACATACTATTATATCTATACAAACTATATCATTATTTGCATGGCTGTTGTTAAAAAAACTTATTCAGCCTAACTAACCTTAAACTGTACCTTAATTAACATGGCCGGTAAGAAAAATAATATCCTACCTACTTTCAAACTGTATGTTCATTAGCCTGGCCGAAAAGAAAACAAAACCTTTCTTACGTTAAAGTGCATTTTCATAAGTCTGGTCGAAAAGAAAAAAAAAACTTTTAAATGTCAAACTGAATGTTCATGAGCCTAACCAAAAATAAAAAAAAAAATCTATCCAATGTCAAACTGTATGTTCATGAGCCTAACCAAAAAAAAATCCTATCTAACATCAAATTGTATCATCATTAGCCTGGCTGAAAAAAAAAACCTATTCTGCCAAACTAATTTCAAATTGTTCCATTTTTTTTTTCTAATTTGACTGGCTGGCTGGAAATAAATAAAGGTGATCGCACACCAACCTGTTTGCCGCCGCGCTCGTGCAGCGCGCGCACGAACAGCTGGTGGTGGCGCCACGTGCGCAGGTGCAGCTCGGCCGTCTCGCGCGTGTCCAGCAGCTTGCGGCACAGCGCGCACTGCACGCAGCTGAAGTCGCGCAGGAACGAGCGCCCGACGCCGCGCTCCGTGCTGCAAACGAACATACACATCATTAAAATCATCGTCATTAACCTTTAGCTATAGTCGCGCGGTCGCGCAGACCGCTCGCTCTTTTTAGCGCTTTTATTAACTTCACCTGAATGTTTGAATGATGTATGTAACTATAACCGTATAGACTCGAATTTCACCCGCTTTTAACAAACAGATTTAACACTTAATCAAGGATTATTACAATCATTTCATAAATATTATTATTCTGAATAATAAAAAATGGAATTCAGTGTGTTATATAAAAAATCTAAACAAATCAATGAAACAACATACCTATACTCCGGGAACCGATCGCTACTGACATTGGTCAGATCATCGTCCTCCTTGAAGTCAATGATCGTGTCTTCCTTGTCCACCTGATCCTTTTCAGCGTCAGCTTCCTTCGGCTCTTCAGAACCATCGGCTTCTTTCTCTTCGCCTTCCTGTAAAAATGATGTATGAATTTGATATTAATTAGTGTTTTATAGTACACTAGCGGTCCGCCCCGGCTTCACTCATGGTACATATTTCGCAATAAAAGGTAGCCTATGTTCTTTCTCAGGGTCTAAAGATTGTCTGTGCCAAATTTCATCAAAATCGGTTGAGAGGTTTACGCGTGAAACCATACATACATACATAATTACAAACTTTTCCTCTTTATAATTATAATATTAGTATAGATATTCAAATCCATACTAATATTATAAATGCGAAAGTAACTCTGTCTGTCTGTCTGTTACTCAATCACGCCTTAACTACTGAACCAATTTGCATGAAATTTGGTATAGAGATATTTTGATACCCGAGAAAGGACATAGGCCTTATATTGCGAAATATGTACCACGGGCGAAGCCGGGGCGGACTTCTAGTAATGTATGAATTTGATATTAATTAGTGTTTTATAGTACATATTCAAATGCTTTATAAATATAAATTTTTAAATAGAAAAAAATCTATCACAAGGCGGGATTCAAACCCGCGTTCATTTTTTTGCAGTCCTAGTAAAGTGTCAAATGATAGTGAAAAATTTAATGAACAGTTGGCTATTTGCAATTATTTTTTCGTTTGGTGTTTAACCCAATGAGTCCCGAACGGCCTGATCGGTCCACGACACAATAGATTTTCTATTGTCTGTGATTCCGGGGCCTGAGTTATTAATTGTAAAATTAAACACCAAGTGAGAAAATAATTCAACTTCTGGACAAACAAAACACACCTTATCCTTATCTCCATCCTTTTCCCTTTTTTCCCTTTCCTTGTCATCGCCCTGTCTCTTGGAACGCTGCCTGTCGTCGCGCAAGTACTGTTGTTCAGTATGCAGAGTCGATATTACCATCACTGTAAAAACGAAATTAGATTAATATAGTTAACTAGCTGAGCCACGCGATTTCACCCGCATTGCTCTGCTCTTGTTGGTCGTAGCGTGATGATATATACCCTATAGCCTTCCTCGATAAATGAGCTTTCTAACACTGAAAAAATTTTTCAAATCGGTCCAGTAGTTCCCGAGATTAGCACGTTCAAACAAACAAACAAACTCTTCAGCTTTATAATATTAGTATAGATTACAAATATATAAATAGAAATCTATAAAATGCCGTATTTATAAAACGTTATCTTTTATTTTCTTATGTTAAATGTTATGTTTAATTTATCCGTGAAAATAGTTCACATTTTTTGAACTATTATTAATTGACTATTCATTACAACTTTTTTACAAATCTTACTAGTTATTAACAGAAGTATTGACGTTAGAGATAAATATAACAAATTAATTTTCCTGAACTAATTTTAACTTCATAATCATTTGACGACGCGGTTGGCGCAGTGGTAAAGTAACTGCCTACTGAGCCGACGGTCCCGGGTTCGATTCCCGGTCAGGGCAAATATTTGTGTGATGAACTCAATTATTTGTTCTTGGGTCTGGGTGTTATTATCTATACAGGGTGTCACGCTTTCGGTATACTAAGCGCGAAGGGACTTGTAGTTTTGCATACACTGATCACATAAAAAATACTTAAATAACAAAATTACGCGAAAAATTTTTTGCTAAATTTTTCTTAAAATCCATGTATTCGTCTCTAGCTTCGCGCAGCCGGCATATACCGCTTCGCTAATGTGAGTATTTTGTCTATGAAAACATAATCTTAAACGATAGCTCACATGTGGGTGGCAAAGTTGCGCGGTTTGCTTGTTGGGGGTGTACACATGGAATTTTAAGAATTCCTCTATTTAAAAAAAAATGCGTCTGGAATTTTATAATTATTTTTTACGTACTCAGCGTATGCAAAACTACAAGTCCCTTTGCGCTTAGTATACCGAAAGTGGGACACCCTGTATATCAGGGATGTTAGGGAGCTCCGTAACCGTAACCGAAACTATCGGATATCCGATATAAAAAAAATATCCGTAACCGTAACCGAATCCGAAATAAAAGTTTCGGGTAATATCGGATAGGGGCGGAGCTTAATTGAGACACGTTATGACTTGTTGTTTTGATCGGCCGGGCGCAGCCGACACAGCCTCGCGCATTACAATTTTATTTTAGGTGCATAAGATAACACTCAATATTTATTTATAATAATTTTCATTTTAAATACACACTGATTGTAATTCAAAACTCACAGACGGATTGTAATTTCTACCAAATGGTAGGTAACATATAAAAAAAACCATTCTATTAGCTATTTGTATTTTACTTTTGAAATTCCTTAAAATTTTAATATCCGTAACCGAAATTATCCGAAACTAACGGATAATCTACACTAATATTATAAAGAGGAAAACTTTGTTTGTTTGTTTGATTGTAATGAATAGGCTCATAAACTACTGGACCGATTTTAAAAATTCTTTCACCATTCGAAAGCTACATTATCCACGAGTAACATAGGCTGGGTTTTATCCCGGAAATCCCACGGGAACGGGAACTATGCGGGTTTTTCTTTGAAAACGCGGGCGAAGCCGCAGGCGGAAAGCTAGTCCTAAATAATTTCATATCCGTATCCGTAACCGTATCCAGTATAATAATCATTCCTATATCCGTATCCAATCCGTATCCGAAACTTCATATCCTTAACATCCCTGCTATATATGACTAGGTCGATTTGTGTAATAATGTCCTATAATATTTATTTATAATTATCTGATACAAATTTCAACTAATTAACTAACCTTCCGGCTTCGGCTTCCCCACAACCTCTAGCTTATCCTGCATCATGCCCAAGTGCTCTGGAGTGAGTCTGTGTTCATCTAACTCAATCCGATACATATAACAAATTAATTTTCCTGAACTAAGTTTAACTTCTACTAATTAACTAACCTTCCGGCTTCGGTTTCCCCACCACTTCTTGCTTATCCTGCATCATGCCCAAGTGCTCCGGAGTGAGTCTATGCTCATCTAACTCAATCCTCGTTGGCATCTCCTTGTGACAGGACGTGCAAGTTGGATGCAAGTATTTCTTTAACTTGCGATGGCCCACGGTTGTGCGATGGGCAGAACCATCTGCTGCATACATGTCACACATTGCGCAATAGAAGTCGCGGACTTGTTGCTGGCCCGTTTTGCGTGTGCGCTTCATTTCACGGATCTGTAGAATGATTTTATTTATTTAACAATTTATTATACATATTTTTATAAAATTGAAAGAAAATAACGAATCTCATACAGATTTACAGATAGCACATAAAACATGTGGGTATATTCCTGCAAATCGTCATTATGTAGCTTAAACATTCATAAAGTTGCTTCACTTGAATGAAGTGTTATTTAAAATTTTTTGAAATCTGAAGACTTTATACTTTTAGTTGTGTGTTAATAATATTTGTTTTATTATGCTGCACTGTAATGGCAAAGTGAAGAGATAAGAAAGAATGGATTTGTTCTGTAAAGTGAAATGAAAGTAATGAATAAACAAACAAACCTTAAACTCCTGCCTCATAGTATCTGCAGTCAACGCATAGCTTTCCGCAGTCTTCTGCATCATAATGGCATGGGCTCGTCCACTCAAATGGTTCTCAAACGAGCGTCCATCCCACATGCTCTTATTGCAAATGTGGCATTTCAGCAGTTGAGGGTTAATATCGTCGTAGCGAGTCTTCTGCGGCTCCTTCTTGTCGTCTGTCTTGTTATCCGACTTTTCAGTGGAGTCCGAGTCTTTCTTGTCTTGCTCACTAGATTAAACTTAGACGTTTAGTACGTTGTTTTAATTTTTAGGTTAAGTGTTTATAGGTGGATATTTTTAAATGATTTTTGATAAAGAAACAAATGTAATTTTTTGCTAATAGTCTATTTTAATAAAATGAAGTTGAAGGCTGATTGAATGTGCTAATTCAAAAACTAGGAATGAGTCTAATTTAATGAATATCTTTAAAATGTTTTTATTTTCATTTACAATCCAATTTCATGAAACAGAGTGTGAAATGGCCATCAGTAAATGAGGTGTATTTACAAAATGATTAATTTAAAATAAAAATTTAAGGTATTTGAAGGTAGTTGTGAATTGGTCTTCACTCTTTAACACAGTTTTTTTTATAGAAAATAAAATAAATTTCATAGTTTTTTTTGCAGCGTAAAAAAAAAATATTATGATAATATGATCAATCATAAATTACTAAAATTACCATGGAATGTATGTGGTGAAATGAACATTATTTCTATTTGTGTTTATATAATAAATTCTAAAATATTTCTCTTCTGTTAGTTGAATTAAATGTATAATCGAATATACCAGATAACAAACTATAAGCATGTATTTTCAACTGTGAATTTGAGATTAATTTTTAATCGTGTGGCCAAATGGAGACTAACTGTTTAAGAAAAATACCGTTTCATATATTGAAACTACCGCAACAGTTATTCTGTGAAGACATACGTAAAGTTGGTAACCCAAAAAAAGAATTTTGTTGCACAAAGAAATTTAATGTTTCCGCAATGGAAACAAAACAGTATGTGGTTAGCACGCCGGTGAACGCCTCGAACAGTATATCTTCATATAGAATAGGTGTAGGAAGCCCTAGGGCTTTGGATACAGTCGGCAGTCACACCGGAAGGAAATGCACAGGGTGCCTTACCTCTCCTTGGCTTTACTTTTAGAATCGGCCTCCTTTTTCGGGGAACTCTTGTTTTGTTGCCTTTGCCCATCATGGGGCCTGAAGGGTTTACGATTGCTGTTGATACGCTCACCAGCGCGATTGTAATTTCCCGAACGCCGGAAATTACTCTGATTGCCCATCTAAAGGGAACAATTGAGATTCCATGTTAGTAACAAGTGTACGCCTCTACGGGCCGCACGAACATTGTTTATGCAATAAACAGACATTTAAATTAAAGTAGACATCGAAGACCTGTATAGAAGGGTGCAAAATTATCATTAGTTAATATAATGCAGAAACTATTGCAGTAATTAACTTACAATTAATTAAGTGATTTTAAATGGGCAATTAATAATAAATTGATGCTCAATTATTGCAGTATCTCGAGGAAATTGACTGATGTTTGCCAGACAATGGAGACATGATAATTTCTATTTTGCTTTACTTAGTATTACAATGAGAAAATTTATTTTTTCGACAAAATATAGTGCTGTTGTTATTCTGTTGCGAATCTTACCCGATTGGGCCCATATCCGCGATCGTAACGTCCCATAGAGGGGCCGAAATCACGTCGTATGGGCATATCTAACAGAGACGGAACAGGATTCTGCCTCGGTTGGAGGAGATTAATGATGTTGCTCGCTAAAGCAAGGGTTGCTTCAGTCGATCCGCCGGCAAGCGGCAGTAAGTTGGGAATATCGGAGCCCGGAGTTCCACCCTGCCATGGTGATACGCCTGGACGGAAGTTCTTCCCACGATCATTTCGAGAGAAGTCCATGCGACGTCCTTGCGGCGGTCTTCGGTTGGCCATTGCGATCTGCATAGAATATGCGTGTTATTTTCGACAGATTGATGACATGGCTGCTTATAAATTTTCTTACTAATTACGTATTTATCTATTATATTTTTGTTAACTATACACACAGTTGATGGTTGAGATGTTTTTTTTCGGATCTTAGCAAAAACTACAAAGTAAATTACTTTTTATCTAGATCTAACATTCTAATAATGAAAAAGAAATAAAAACTTACTTTTTATTACAAGAAACTCAACCAGTTATGAAATCAATGAAGTTGTTGTTTTGGATATTGTTCTATCCAAACGAACGCCTCAAGAAGAAACAGAAATAGTTCAGTGTTCAATAAAATACAGAAATGCGAAACGCGACCGACGCCAAAAAGAAAATGGCATCCGTTGAAATGGCACTTTTTGCCGCCGCCGCCCGCCGGTGGCGCTGATAGCTTGACACATGTCACTAGAACTTAATTTCCAGTGGCCGGATACAGGTAAATTTGAAAGCTCAAGACTTAGGTACATGCACATGTGCTTACATGCATTTTATAGGTACTCTATTCCAAAATATTATTATATTATTTCATTAATCAATGGTCTAGATTGAACGACATCAAAAAATGGTTGCCTGTAAAGTCGGTTTTACGGGCGAAGATTTTACGTGACAACGACTTTTTCTCGATCATAGTTGAGTGGGAGAGAGACGCAAGGCATTCGGCGGGCCTCTCTCTCGTTCGGTGACTCATCGTAACGTTACCGAGCGTAAAAGGCTTATTAGACCACCCAATTTTTAGGGGCCCTAACCCTAACTAAGAGTGGTGTAATAAGACTTAGGGAGTTAGTGTCCCGATTTAGGGCGATCGGGTCTGCCCGATCTGCCTAGCTCTCTAAGCGCCCTGCAGATTGGGTAATGTAATAACGTTTAGGGCGGTTAGGGAGCTCAGTTGCCGCGCGACTAGTGCGTGGAGTGGCTGCTTTTGTATGTAAGGTGTCACCAAACTTCCCTACTACAGGTTTATTTAACTTAAAAGGGAAGTTCCAAATGTTTGTGATCACACCGCCATGTTAACAAATAAATAAATTGTTTAAATCAATTGTTTATTTAATTTTTTTAAAACTCAACAAGTGTTCAAATTGTTCTGCACCTACTCTAATTAATTCATTAAAACTCCCGGTTAGTATTTGCATATTTGAAAGCTTTTCACGTAACCGCAAATACCTACTCTTTCACCCAGATCTTTCTCTTCTTTTTTTAATATTTGTTATTGCGTCAACGGTTGCCACTGCTACAGCAACTTTTTGAAGTTTCGATACTAACGGCGGCATAATGTAAAATGCAACAATACGTTTATCTCTCTAGACATTCGCGTATAAACTGAGTTAGGGCCCAATTCGCAGAGAAGTGTAATAAGCGCCACACTAACTAGGGAACACGCCCACCCTAGATGCAGGGCCCTTCATATCGGGTAGTGTAATAAGCCTTTTACACTTTTTCATAAGTGACTTCCAGTCGCAACCTAATTTAAGACGTTGTCACGTCAAAAAAAATAACTAAATATTTAAAATTTAAAAACAAGAAATGAGTGATAATAAACGAATGTTTGCTAAAAGTTTGCTGCGTAGGTTTGAACCGTTTGAACAAAGTGAAAAACTATGGAAAAAACATTTGCAAATGCACTTATCCGGAAGGTAGTTCCGCACTTAGTGTGTTATATTATATATTTTAGATATTTTAACGCATAATTTATATTCATCCCCTTTACTTTAGAAATTTTTGAAGTGAAACTTCTTTATCGGGGTTGGAAAAAAATTTAGTGTAACATTTTTCCGTTACCCGCCATCTTGTTTTTATCCCTACCACGCGTGATTGATGAATTTCTGAAAAGTTGCGCATAGAAAATTATTTTTTGAAAAATAAAATAATAATAATAAGGACATAAAGAAGTTTCACTTCTTACGTGTGTACACTAGTACACGCACACATTTTTTTCAGTAGTGTTACAGGTGAGAATTTGGTTAGTATTACTAGCTTAGATCATTACTTGATCTAAGATTACCGGTCCCGCATAATTTCCAATTTGCCAAATAGACATGTCTTCATCACAAAGAAAAAATGTATATCTTTTTAATTTCCAAATGTCAAGTGTCAAATCATTAGTAAGTCGCTGTTGTTGAAAATAAGTGGTTGTTGAATTTGTAAAGGAATTCCAAAAATTAAATCTTATTTGATTGTACGATACTCGTATATATTTAATAACTTAGCCGTATTAAGTGATTTTAGTGTTTTTTGATACAGAACCAAAATGTCTCAAGGAAAAATAGTACTGATGGCTTGTGGCAGTTTCAGTCCTCCAACTTATATGCACTTACGTATGTTTGGTATGTGTCGAATTTACATTTTTTTCATGTGTGCTTCTCTTTACCGGCGTTTCTGGAAGAAATTTCTGGAAACCATATTTTTATCTTTATTCCATACTCACGTACTTTTAAAATATACCAGTATCAGTGTTATCATAAATAGAATGTAGTTTATTTATCGAGGAAAAAAATTTAAGCATGTTTCTCGAAATTTTTATTTCCTTATCGATAAATTATATTGTGTTTTTTATTAACTATTTATGTGTGGTGAATATATTACACAATGTTTAAAAAATAGAAGTCAAGTAGAGGACAGAACAAGCTTTAAAAAAATCCATACTTGTAACTTGTATTGTATTACTAGCACTGGGCAATGTTCCATCTTATCATTTATGTTAAAAAAAACGATTGGAATTGAACAATATTATTATAAAATTGATGTAATAAAAGTAATTAATTTCAAAGAGAAAATACTTTTTTTTCTCTGAAATGAATCTACTACGTGACCAAGCCAACTAGACCCTTTTCAACTGTGACGTCACCCGCCCATGTCTCGGGTACAGATAGCAAAAAAAAAATATTAATAATATCACTGTTCGCTCTCCGCTATGAATAGTCTTATTTTTCCCCATTTCGAGGGCTGTCTATGAATAACAAAAAACTTAACAGTCAACAACAAGCTTTAATGATTAATAATAAAAAGTACAGAAATAACTAGCGATGCGAAACGTACGAATGCGTCGATGCTGCGAACCGTACTAAGGCGAACGCGGTACCTGAGGCGGTAAGCGGGCGGGGAGGCCGCATTCCACCCAAGCGTCTAGTTGGCTTGGTCGAATTATAATTTGGAATCAAGACAAATGGTGACAGCACATTAGAATGTGTAATAATCAATATAGTTTTATGTAAATAACTGTAATATTAATTATATACTCAAGGAAAATAATACTTTAACACAAAATGAAATAAACAATTACACAGGAAAAAGAGCCTAGCAAAGTAGTTTGATAAGTGATATTGAATACCATCAAATTTATTTAATTTTTAACATATTGTTTATTGTATTTTTTTGTATGGCAGAATCATATAATATAAAAATGAAATGCTACATTGGTTGCTAAGCACAAATCTAGAGAACAGCTGAACTGATTTCGTTAAATCATTTTTATAATATTCCTTAAAATGCAAGGATGGTTCTTATGGTGAGAAAACGTAAACATGTAACACATGTGAAGTGTACTGCTATTAAATAAATATAAAATGATGTTTCTAGAAAAAATTTCATATGTTGAAACTATTGATTTAGTAAAAAACATCTGAACTAAATAACTTTACTGTTATAACTATTATATTAATTTAAACTATATTTAAATAAGTCATTATTATATTCTATGTTTTTGTTACAGAAATAGCGAAAGATTACATACATTCACTAAGCTTGGGTACAATAGTTGGAGGTATTGTGTCTCCTGTACATGATGCGTATGGCAAGAAGGACCTTGTCGCTGCCAGTCATAGGTAAGGAATTTATACAAATAGCTTTTAACTAATGCTTTGCTTACAATATACATTTCTTGCTTATTCAAGTGACTCAAATCTCTATAAAGTATGGAAATCCATCAGTCACGGCATCACATGTGAACTGATTGATTGCTGGGCTGATTTGATAATTCTTATTTTGATGTATTCGTTATTGTTTGGAGAAGGATCTTATGAAAGAAAAACGCAAAAAAAACTTAATGGCCATTTAAACTTCACGGTATTTGCAACATAAAAATTTTAGAATTTACTGATCGCCCACAAAAAAGATAAAGGCGGTAGTGTCATGCTATACTTTTCAGGTGTGACTTACATCCCGCCAGACCGACGCGAATGCGTTGATTAAAAAAAAAACAATTCAAACATTTGTACCAGGCTAACTTTTGAATAGAATAGAATAGAATAAGAATTTATTCGCAGTAAAAATCAAACACACAAACAAAAAAAAAAAAAATTTGCACAGGTAATCATCATCGTGATGGCCTATATGAGGCCTATATGATGCAAGTTAGAAAAATATCTATTAACCTTGCATCATGTGTTAATTTCAGGACATATTTTATTTAAAATCTTTCCTAAAATGGCTTGTACTAAATATAAATGTATTCCAAAAGAATTGTTTGGATATTACTACTCATAGAGATATTTCACATTAAAATTATTCATGTATACATATTTATGCTTTATAAACAATAGCATTTAATCTTGCATCACACTTTGATAAAGCCAAATACATACTATAATTTATTTATAAATGAAACCAAATACTCAACTTATCTTTTATTTACATTATTTAGCAATGTCATGTTATGTAAAGACTTACGAGTCATATTTATATAATCTTTTTAGCCTCTGTAGAGTGTAAATTACTTTACAGAAAAATCACTATGATGCGCATATTTTGTGGGTTTTTACCTTTACATTCATATTCTCCAAAGCTGGCTTGATTCATTCAATTGCATATAAATTTAATCATTTTTTATCACAAAAAAATTTTTCTTTTAATTTGCTCGTCACAACCCTGATTTTACCAATTTAATAAAGTATGATATAATTTTGTAAACCAAGTTTGATCCAAATCTGTTTAGTTATTTTCATATTTCTTGGTACAGTCATACATTGAATTTGTTTTGGTTATTATCAGGGTATGTAAACTTTGTAAAGACAAAAGTCACCAAAATAGAATTTCTGTGTTATAATTTAGTGATATTTAGATAATGATATTTCCATCCCATTCTTATCTTATTTTTTTCGTGCATAAAATTAAATAAAATTTATATTCATACTCTATTATGCATATTAATTTAAAATTGGTACAAGATAAAAAGATTGTATCGTTCCATCATGTTTATCGAAAAAAGTTCTAGTTTTAAATATAATTTTCAGGGTTGCCATGTTAAAATTGGCGTTGCGATCGTCAGGATGGGTCAAAGTGTCGGAGTGGGAGACGCAACAGGCGGGATGGACGAGGACTAGGGCTTCTATGCAGCATCATCATGTTAGACAGTGCGCGCACGAGCAACTTTGTCTCCGCAACTTTTTTGTCTACGCAACTATTTTGTCTCTCCCACCTATGGGCTAGTATGAAAGTGCGCGCACGTAGCGACGCAACTCCCCATACAAATTGATGGGAGAGACAAAATAGTTGCGGAGACAAAGTTGCTCGTGCGCGCTCGCTCTTAGTTATTTGATAATTATTTATTGATAAATTAGATTCAGCTACGTATTTACCCGTGAATGGTAAACCACAAAACCACCTGAGACATACAAACTATGTTTAAAAAAAATGTGTGCGTGTTCAAGTGTACACACGTAAGAAGTGAAACTTCTTTATGACCTTATTTTTCAAAAAATAATTTACTATATGCAACTTTACAGAAATACGTCGAATCACGCGTGGTAGGGATAAGAAAAAGATGGCGCGTAACGGAAAAATGTCACGCGTAACGAAAAAATGTTACACTAAATTTTTTTCCAACCCCGATAAAGAAGTTTCACTTCAAAAAACCGCGATTATCGATTTTCACAGTTTAAAGATGGATTTCAAAATATGTGTTTGGTCTCTTATATACAAGTGAAAAATGAATTGTTATAATTGGGTCAATCCACTGACTATCGAAAGAGAAAAGTTACCTTTGTAAATAATATTAATGTGTAGTAAAAATTCTACTCGCGGTTGCCGCCTCAAATGCGTGCGGTTTAGCTGTAGTACGTCATTAGCCTTATTTATCAAAATCAACATTACATGTGTGAACATAGCTTTATGCATGCTTTACTATCAACACGCAATACCTTGGAAAGTTATTAATTACAATTGATAAAGCAAATTGCATAGAGCACAATGCAATGAATGAATACACCTCAATATAGAAATGAGTCATTCAGATCGATAGCCTTTTAAATGTCAAGGCTTCAACAAGGACAGAATACCTAGGTCATAATATTAACCATCTTTACTACAAGGTCACTTGGAACAAAACATTGCAGTTGCACGATTTTTTGTTATTCTCTTTTATGTATGTCTATTTTATTGAAACAGGTATTTAGGGTAATAGAGAGTAGTAAATTTATTGTAATAAATGCTTTGATATAATCTATAAATACGTGAACATTAAGGTCATAAAATCTCGTATTCGATTTTTGAAGTGAAACTTCTTTATCGGGGTTGGACAAAAATTTAGTGTAACATTTTTGCGTTACGCCGTACGCGTGACATTTTTGCGTTACGCCATACTCGTGACATTTTTAAGGTCATAAAGAAGTTTCACTTCTTACGTGTGTACTCTAGTACACGCATACATTTTTTTCTTTAGGGCTGTCAGAATGTGTAACTGGAGTCAGAAGTGAAAGTTGAAAATAAATTCGTTATTTATTAAGTGATTTAGAAAAAAGCTTCTTAGTATATGACATTGTATAATGTGTATGCAACAACAGTGTAATCCTATCATGATAGAGTCTTGCCAGCCAAAGCTGAACCCAGTAAAGGGCGGCAAATTTAAAAAAATATGGACCTGGTAACATCAGCATTAATAGGAAAAAAACATTTTGATACTTTTGATATTCATAAAGGTGATCATAGTATATAGGTACATTAGGTACACAACACAGCAGGATTTAAACATTATGAAAGTAATTGATTTGAACCGTTTTCAAGAAAACTGACAACTAACTACGCAGAAACGCCATGATGACATTCCATAGTGTGGCCGCTACAAAAAACACTGGGTTCAGCTTTGGCCGGCCAGGCTCTAACTTTAAAAACAATCATAGAATATATAAATATATACATAGAATATAACATTTTTAATTCCAGGATATATTAAACAACCACGCGCACCTAACAGATCCGCCATCTTGGTTGCCAGATGACATATTGAACGTCAACGACATTGACGACTACAACTCGAACCAGTTAAATGGCAACATTGATAATGTCACTGTCAAGTTGTTGTGTGGCGCTGATTTATTGGAATCCTTTGCCACGCCTGGATTGTGGTCGGATGAAGATGTAAGACTAAAACAGTTTTAAATTCTGCCTGAAAAATGGAATACTGTGAATTAATTTAGCTTGAAGTATATTTATTTTTAGATGTTCACAACGCAGTGTTGGCAACCCTGTGACAATAAAAATCTATACAACTATCAGATAAAATATATACAGAAAAGATATTCTACTTGCAAATGTTATTTTAATTTATTCAAACCAAAATAACTTGTACTGCATGACAATTTTATATCAATAAATTCAGACAATTAGTATCTTAAATTTTCAAATTATAAAATTTCCTCACTACTCCCTTCATCAAACTCCCAAATGAGTGAAAATTTAAGGTAATATCAATTTTAAAATAAGTTATTAATATTTTCAGTTGGAAACAATATTGGGACAACACGGAATTGTAGTCGTATCGAGAGCGGGCAGCGATCCCGGCAGGTTTATATATGAATCGGATATGCTTTATAAATATAGGGTAAGTACTAGTGTTTGTGTATTATACAATGTTAACATTTAAATACAACAGGGCCTGAGGTTAGATTGTTTATATTAATTTTACCAAAAAGTTAAATCAAAGAATCTTTTATGTAAACAAAAGCTTAATATAATATTAAATATTATCATTTTGATTTAAAAAAAAGTTACTTTACTTCATCACGTTTTTGAAATTTTATCTTTTATATTGCGTGTTTGTGTTCGCAAATTACGTGTTTATACCGCGAATATAACGATTTTTTGAAGAAAATTAAATTGTTGTCAACAAGCAACATGCAATGGCATTATTTAATGTTTTGGTATATATGTTTTTTATTCCAATTTCAGAAAAACGTGATCCTCGTTACCAACTACATAGTGAACGAAGTGAGCTCGACGGTGCTGAGGCGGCTCGTGCGTCGCGGGGAGAGCGCCAAGTACCTGACCGACGACGCGGTGCTCGCTTATATACGGCAACACCGGTTGTATGGGGCCACGGCGGGTGTTACGTGAGTTTGGGGTTATGGGGGTCACAGTGGTTGGTTGGGGGTCACAGGGGTCGGTTGGGGGTCACAGGGGTTGAGAGGGGTCGGCAGTGTTGGGCGTTATTTCTAGCTTGTTACGAGCTTGTAGCTGTTAAAGCGTGTTATAAGGTGTTATGGGTGTTGGTATGACGTCACTAGCTACATAGTTAAGCTCTACGGTGCTCAGGCGGCTCGTGCGTCGCGGGGAGAGCGCCAAGTACCTGACCGACGACGCGGTGCTCGCTTATATACAGCAACACCGGTTGTATGGAACTACGGCGTGTGTTACGTGAGTTTGGGGGTCGATTAGGGGTCACAGGGGTCGGTTGGGGGTCACAGGCGTCGGTTGGATTCGGATGTTTTTAGTTTAGTTTTATAAGAAGACCTATTAGGACACGTTTGAAAACTATTTCTTATTTTACCCACTTTTTATTTGTTTTAACGTTAAACACAGTTGCTGTTTACAGATCATATCATATTAGTAGTCTTTTTTTCTATTACATAATATTAGATATTACCAAAAATTACAATAAAATACTCTCTTTCATATACGCAAATTATACTAAAACAAGACCAAAATATATGTTTTTGTTCGACAGAAACTAATAAAACATTCTCCCTACGCACGCTGCCCGGACACAGTGAGTATAACACAGACATAGCATACGACAGATCACCGCAGGACGTCATCATGAAATCGCCCGAAGTGACCAGCTTCAAGAACATACTCATATCTATACGCGACAAACCATCAATAATAGACGAAACTGTAACCATAAAACGCGCTAAAAAGTCCATATTAGCGCACACAGATACAGTGACGCCCATGGACAATCTGAAACCCAAGATGGCGTACATAGACAAGGTGTCGCCGAGCTACGTGCCCGGGAAGGCTGTCAAAATCGTCAGTGACGTCACACAGCACACGTTCGATAAGGTGAGTACACACGATACACACTCGCTTGACAGTTTCCTAAACGACAACGACTTGAGCCAACGCAGAATGAGTGAAGGCAGCGTTGACAGAAAAGTCCCGAAGAAAAGATGCTCCTCGTCTACTATACGGAAGTTGAAGCCAGATGACATGAAGAAAAGTAAGAGCGAAGTTAGTAAGCTCTGTGATAAGGTTAAAAGTATAAAGTTGAAGGATGAAAGTAGAAATTATAAGACGCGCAGTTGTAACGATATAGTCAAGCTCATATTGACTAAGCACGGTATACATGTTATAAGCGATACGGAGGCGATTGTGTGAGCTGTGTGTAATCAGCCTATTTTGTCAGATTTGTATGAGGTTTGACCAAGAAACTTATATCTAATACACTGGAGATTTCAGTATGAACATTAACTTGTAACAAGAAAATATGACCTTGAATGACGCCTGTATGTTTTTTATCCCTTTCACACCTAACTAACTACCTAGGTGTGAAAGGGATAAAAAAACATACAGGTGTCATTCAACGTCATATTTTCTTGTTACAAGTTAATGTTCATACTGAAATCTCCAGTGTATTAGATATAAGCTTCTTGGGTTTGACTAATGAAATATGAAATCGTAAAAATTGGTCGTATACATGTTTATTTATACGTATCAGTATCGATTTGATTTACAAGTTTTTTTATAGATATATTTTATTACATGATAATGAATATTTTGTATGTTGTATTACTGTATAAGACATAAGTTGTATAGCTTTATGCTTACGAAACTTGTTACAATATTTACCTATGTTTCCGTTATAGCTATTCTTGTTATTTATTACAGAGATACTAAGCAATTTAATATAAGTTAACTGTTATTATGTTGTCGAAATGTTTTTTTCTCTTGACTCCGATTGTCAAACGAAATCCAATTGTATTTATTTTCTCATATTTTTCAAACTATGATAATATAGAAGAATTATTGAAAGAATTTAGCACAAAAACGAAGTCAATAAAGCGAATATATCTTAAAAAAATAGGTAATCTAAGTATAGATCTTTGACATTTTGTCGTGTACGAAAGGGATGGAAGATACGTTACGTATCTTGCATCCCTCTCACACAATTTCATTATGTCTGCAAGTGTATGCCTTTTAAGGTGATGAAGTGTAAACTTCCTTTATTAATATCTTTATCTGAATACTTTGAGGTATTATTACTACGTATAGAGAGGACACCACGAACAATATATGTGCGCGGCGCGGGGTGGCTAGTGAGTCATACAATTTGTAGATATTCTGCCTCTTATTACTTATAAATTAAAACCAATCAATGTAACAAAAAATATTGTTTATCTTATTAAAAAAAAGATGAATAAACTTATCAATTTAAACCAATGTAAAAAAAACGGTTTGTGACGTTTGCCTCTAACTCGTGTTACAAAGAGTGTAGTAGTGATGCCCTCTCTACTACGCAGTACAATATAGTAACTCAATGTCTGAATGTTATATTGGTTAACACCATAAGGATAAAATATATAGATATAATGTAATATCGTATTCTAATTTAAGGAATTTCGTTATACATATAATATATAGAATGTAAGTAATATAAAATCGTAAGATAATTTTCTCTATCTATGTGCGAAATAAGTACGTTAAGTTTTTTCTTATATCATAAAAAGTTATTTAATTAAAAAGTTGGATAATATACTGAAGTCATGTAAACAAACACAACAACAATTTGGGTTGTAAAGAGTCAATAATCTAAAATTGAATTTACAGAAAATATCTATAACGATAGAAGAGAATAGAAAGAAGGAATAAGTAAGCTAGGCAGCTATTTTAATTACATATATTATTAGAGCTATTACGCACTGTCGACCAGTCGCTGGCGACTCAGTCGCCGGCGACTGTGACTTACTATAGTTTAAGAGCTATTACGCACTGTCGACCAGTCGCTGGCGACTCAGTCGCCGGCGACTGTGACTTACTATAGTTTAAATAGGGGCTTGCGCACTGTCGTCAGTCGTCCCGGCGACTCGGCGACTCGCCGCGTTGTGGCGACGCACAGGCGACTGGCGGTCGCCGGCGACCAAAAGAAGCACGGCTTCAAATGGGAGCGTTCACACTGCAAGCAACTGTCGTAGCGACTCTTGTAGGGACCGGATTCAGCACGAATGTACTTAGAATACTGTCGCTCGGCTTGGTTTCCTGCCCCTAGTTTCTCTGTTTTGGTCGCCGAGAGACTGAGTCGCCGGCGACTGGTCGACAGTGCGTAATAGCTCTAAATAGGGGCTTGCGCACTGAGTCGTCAGTCGTCCCGGCGACTCGGCGACTCGCCCCGTTGTGGCGACGCACAGGCGACTGGCGGTCGCCGGCGACCAATAGAAGCACGGCTTCAAATGGGAGCGTTCACACTGCAAGCAACTGTCGTAGCGACGGCAACCAAAACAGAGAAACTAGGTGCAGGAAACCAAGCCGAGCGACAGTATTCTAAGTACATTCGTGCAGAATCCGGTCCCTACAAGAGTCGCTACGACAGTTGCTTGCAGTGTGAACGCTCCCATTTGAAGCCGTGCTTCTTTTGGTCGCCGGCGACCGCCAGTCGCCTGTGCGTCGCCACAACGCGGCGAGTCGCCGAGTCGCCGGGACGACTGACGACAGTGCGCAAGCCCCTATTTAAACTATAGTAAGTCACAGTCGCCGGCGACTGAGTCGCCAGCGACTGGTCGACAGTGCGTAATAGCTCTAAATGTCTTTTGACTATAGTTTTGTTAATAATAATTTTTAACTTACAAAATGGTTATATTTTAATTTTGTAACATTACAAAAATGCATAAAACATGTGAAAGAAAACTTTATATTATGTACAAATCATGTTTTACTTACATATTTTATATTAATTTAGAATTTTTTTGAAGTGAAACTTCTCTATCGGGGTTGGAAAAAAATTTAGTGTAACATTTTTTCGTTACGCGTGACATTTTTCCGTTACGCGCCATCTTTTTCTTATCCCTACCACGCGTGATTCGACGTATTTCTGTAAAGTTGCATATTATAGTAAATTATTTGTTGAAAAATAAGGTCATAAAGAAGTTTCACTTCTTACGTGTGTACACTAGTACACGCCCACTTTTTTTATTTACATCCTTATAATGTTATAGAGAATATACCTAATGGACTTACCTAACGCTCAAATGTCTACTAACACACAAATCTACTATGTACATATATGTATTTATAATTATAACAAATGGTATATTATGTGTATTAGGTACAAAAAAATAATGTCAATGAAAATAGTCCTAGTTATTAATCAGAATAATTATTATTAATTATTTCATGTTGTTTATATGAGAAAATCTTTGTTTCCGTTTAATTTATAAATGCAATGTTAGTGTCAAAATTTTTATACCTCCTGTGATAACTACGTATTTAGTGCCAATTACTTTTGTAACCGAATTTAATGTTTGTTTTTGAAATTTATATAGAAATATTATAAATCTTTCATAATAATGTATATGTAATATATCAAGTTATTTTTTAAGTTTTTATTAAGTATATACTTACGATATTTAAACTTTGTGTAGATTCTATGAATGTTAACTTATTTAATTTGATCTCCCGTGGCTAAAAGTACCTCTAAGTATTAATAATATTGTAATTATAAATGCGAAGTTTCAATTTATTTATTTTATTATTACGTAATAAATGGTATGTGTATAAATTGGTCACACGTAAATGTTCACAGCACAATTTTTTGACGCCATGTTGAAATAATGTATATTCAAATTCGGCGCTATTTTTACAAGTGTCAATTTTTGTCGTTCGGAAACGTTCGCATTTATGATTGTTATCGTTGTACATTATAATAAGATTTAATTATAGTATATTATAATGTTTTAATGTATCAATGTCTATCTATGTTACCAGTAAAGCTTCCATGGAATACGAAATTTTAAATAAATATTTAATGTGAAGAAGCATTTTTATTGTAGAACCCCTGTTTTATTATTTCTATTGAGGCTTTACTTTCTCCCTTCGCAATAATTTTGTTTTACAATAGATTTTAGCCCTTTCCTTTTGTAAAATTTTCTTTGTAGGCATTCTAGTGTATCTTTTAATGTTTTATCCTATTGCATGTTTCATGTTGTATGTCAGGCATGTATTGTGTTATCGGAATGTACTTATAAAGTTATTTATCAAGTGAATATAAAAAATATAAAAAAATGCATGTCATGCAGCATGATGGCATGTAATTGAAAACATCTTATAACATTCTTGATTTGTACTAATTAGTATAGATTAGAAGTGACTTATAAATTGATGGAAAATATTAACCTACTGTAGGCTCATAATCTTAACTAGATATATGTAGTCAATTTTAAAATATATATAGAGAACATAAGAAGACATAAAGATAGTTTATGGCAAATCTGAGTAGTTATCACGCACACTGTGTATTACAGTTGCCCTACTTATTATTTTAGGCATAAAATTATGATGCTATAATTGCTTTATGAGAAAGATCAGAAAGCCAGAAGAGACAGAAGAATTAGTTTAATTACGAGTGACGTCGGAGAAGCATTTTTTGTATCCTAAATCTGTTTCTACTCTTGCACAATTGCCTCATGCTTAACATGGCATTTAGAGGGCTTTCCATAAGATAAACCTATTACGTATCTAAAAAAAGTTATCAAACAATAATTTTATAACTTCGTAGTTTAATTTCCTAATAAGTAGATGTTTTACAATACGATACGACCGTGCCATATTCATATTTGAAACGAATTGTACTTAGTTCAGATAAGTAACATAATATACCCTAGTTTTTATCTTAGTAGAAGCCACGGCCAATAGTAGTGCAGGATTTTAATAAATATTTTTATTTTCACACAGGGAGGCGGCTGTCCGTTGTAGCTGACGTGCTGCGCGACTTGCGACCATAAATCGCCGTACGCGCAAATATAAATAATAATTCAATGCAAATTGTAGGGTAGTTGGATATTTGAAAGAAAAATTTTGACGGTAGATGTATAAGTTGAAAGTATTGGTTTGAATTTTGAAACCATTGGATTGTAAATAGCATTCTAGAGAACATTCTGAAATGTTTACGGATTTGATATTGAATCTACCGTCAAAATGATATAAGGTTTTTATATAGTTTCACGATACTTTGCTAATTGCAAGCTATGAAGCGATAAAGAAAAATCAAATCTACCGTCCAATGGTAGCAATGTTAATGCAACAAATTGCAGAACCTGATTACTTAATAATTATGTTTGTATGCGTGTGGTAGTGTGACACATGGGCTCACTTAAATATAAATGAAAAAAAAAAGTATAATAAGTCTATAATATGAGCGCACCTTAATTAACAAGAATGAGATAGCACGTTGATCGTGAAATGAAAGAAAGAGACAAAGTTTAATTTGCTTTGAAGTTTGAAGGAGTGATTTAAATGTCTGTTTTATATCTAAAAAGGGGGCAAATATGTAATACATTTTATTAGTGTTACAAGTTTCGTTTTTTTTTTTTTTTTAAATCATTTATTCAAGGCTTTTGAACGAATGTTCATGGCAGCCCCATTGTAACAATCAACTTACAAACTAAACACAAATTAATAAACATAATATATATCTAAATAACAATGAGAACGCCTAGGAGCCAGCGCTATACGTTGAAAGAAAATCTCCCACCATGCCATACACCAACCCTGCCTCCTCCGAGCAAGGGTTGGATAACGAGCTATAAAAAATTCCCATATTGGCCCGCGAAGCATCTAGCTTTTGAAATAATTCCACACGTTTCGTCTCATTCCGGACACACTCCACAAGCACATGATGCACGTCCTCGGTCTTTCCACAAATTATACACAAAGGAGACTCTATTTTACCCATCATATGTGCAAAAGCTCTTAATGGCATGTGCCCGGAACGCAATCTATGTGCCAACACAACAATATTGCGCGGTATATTTCCAACAAACCAAGGAGAACGATGAGGCTGACTTTGCATAATTTTGTACCAAATACCCTTTGTTTTTGAACGGACATCAAAATACTCGCGCCACTGCTCCAAACATAAAGATTTAAATTTAGGTAAAAGTTCGTAGTGATTCGGAAGAATATAAATTTCCGAACCGTCACTGATTGCTGCCTTTGCCAAACGATCAGCCTCCTCATTCCCTGCTAAGCCAATATGGGAAGGTATCCACTGCAGTTTTACATTTATATTATTTTCAATTGCCTTAATTAATTTACTTATAATATCGTATGCCATAGGATAGCCTCTAAAAGTCCCATTTAAACAGTGCAATAAATGTTGTATAGCGCTTTTACTATCACTAAGTATAACTACACTATCCTGAGCCTTATAATTATCTAGAGTATGGGATAAAGCTGCTGATATAGCAAACAACTCCAAAGTCATGATACAAACAGGCGACGAATTTTTATAACAATCTTCTACTTTAGAAGTAACATCGATATAAGCACAACCGGAGGGCAGCCCGGTGCCCTTTGATCCATCCGTAAATATTTTAAAACAATGACTATACTTAATATTAATTTCACGAACAACTTCATTTTTTAAAACCAATGAATTATAATTTTTTTTTGAATCCCGTATACAATCCAAGTAATCACATATATATTCTTTAATATTTGCTCCAGGGACCCAATTTTTAAACCGAAACAATTCTAAAGTGTTAGAGGTAAAAAGCCTCTCATCTTTAATTTCTATGTAAGTTAACGCCAACAGTGGCTGCTTTTTTCTAGACCAATAATTATTTGTACAAAGAGCACCGAGCTTGTCCAAAAGACTAGTAGCGGGATTATTACAAAAAGATTTGGCTTTAAGACAATATTTGTAAGCCAAATATTTCCGACGTATAGCTAGCGGAGGTATACATATTTCACTCTCCATTACGTGCACTGGCGTGGATTTAATAAAGCCACCAATAATTCTTAACGCTTGATTTTGTATTTTATCAAGTTTAGAAACATGACATTGTGCACTGTTGTCGTATAAAAAGCTACCGAAATCAATTCTACTCCTAATGATACTTATATATAGCCTTCTTAAGTTCTTAGGATGAGCTCCCCAACCGCTACCAGCTAAGACTTTCAATATATTGATGAATTTTTGAGTTTTGCCGCAGATTTCATTTATGTGCCTACCCCAACGTAAAGAGCGATCCAGCCAAACACCCAAATATCTAATATTTTCATTATATTTTAAATCTAAATTATTGATTTTAAGAGTAATATTATGTTGTCTTCGTCCCCTGCTAAATAGGCAAAAATTTGTTTTATCTACCGATACCTGTAGACCTATATCATGAAGTAAGGATACTAAAATATTTAATGCATTTTGAATGTCCTGAACGCTATTATTAATAACGGGATTACTCGAATATATCACAAAATCATCAGCGTACTGACCTATTCCTACACTAATGGTTTTACTAATCTCAGCAGTAACCAAATTAAAAAGAAGAGGAGATATTGGATCGCCTTGGCACAAACCGTTAGACGCCCACCTAACCAAAAGATTACTACTACTACAGCTACTATTACTATTATCATTACAGTAATCAGAATTATTAATTAGTAGATGTCTCTCACTTAAAAACTCCCAAAAATAATTGCACATTTTATAACCCACATTTAAAAGGTCTAATTTTTTAATTACGGCTTCTGTAAGAACATTGTTATACGCCCCTTCTACATCAATGAAACAAGCTAACGTCGGTATATTTTTAGTAAGACCAATCTGAATTGACGAGACAAGGCAAGCTACTGAATCTAGACAAGAACGCGATTTTCTAAACCCTGTTGTATGAACAGACAAAATACTATTTCTTTCCACATACCATTCTAATCTTTTACCAATCATATTATGAAATATCTTGCATATGCACGATATTAAGGAAATAGGCCTCAATTTGACTTCGCTATTTAAATTTGAATTTGACTTAGGTATAGGTACAATTTTAATATCCCTCCATTGTTTAGGAATATAGCCAGTATCGAATATATCGTTAAAAATTTTAAGCAGATGGCGTTTACCTATTTCCGGGAGATTAAATATCATAGAATAAGTAATACTATCATTTCCTGGGCACGTGTCTTTCTTTCTGAGACACACCTCTAACTCTTCTAACCTGAAAGATGATTCAAGTAAATTATTTACCGATGATAATTCTGGCTTACGTGCTTTGACAAAATCAGGAGCTAATTTACATAGTAACTCTTGTAAATCCCGAGTCGGAGCCCTAAATCGGGAATTCCGATTACCTTTGATCCATTTAACTTTATGCCACATATCTGATAACGTAGTATTTTCATTAATAGAATCGCAAAATTTCTGCCAGTCAATGGACCGAGCTTTTCTTAATTCAGATTTAAATAATTCATTTTTACTTTCCAATATTGTAAGATTATGTGGAGTTGGATTTCGTCGAAATATGCCTAAAGCTAATCTACGTTGGGCAACTAAATGAGAAAGAGATGGGTTCCAGTATGACTTAGGCTTGAATTTATTCTCAGGGTCAATGCTTACTTTTACAAATGGAATATGTTTGTCAGCAGCTTCATTTATAATTTCAACAAATCTATCGTAAGCAGCTTGAATACTCTCAGATTCTATACTATATTCTAGTAACGCGAGTTCGAGAGCCCTAGAAAAATCTGTCCAATTAGCTTTTTTAAAATTTCTCTTTTTAACAAAGTGGCCAACATCCTCAAAATTTACAGAAACTTTAATTATCATGTGGTCACTACCCAGATTTTCATTCATTACACCCCATGTAAAATTTGCAATAACGTCAGACGTAACAAATGTAATATCCGGAGAAGTCTCTTGTACAAGGTTATTAACTAATTTAACTCTAGTTGCGGTTCCTGTATTCATAGCAATAAAATCATTATCTAGTGAAGCATCTAACACCTGAGTACCCCTGACATCACTTTTCGAAGACCAATTTGTATGATGCGCGTTAAAGTCTCCGGCTATTATCGTTTTATGTCTATACAAAGAAAAAAGTTCATCCCAATCTGATTGAGCTGTTCTAACTGATGACGGACAATAGATGGAAACTATATTTTGAATAAATTTACAATTTAATAATTTTAAGGCTACTGCTTCTATTCCAGGATTATTAATGTTAACATGATTTACTTCAGTTATGATTGATTTGTGAACTAAAATTGCAACCCCCCCATATGAATCAATTCTATCCTTTCTATGCATATTATAATTAGTCATATTTATATTTATTTCCTCATTCAACCAAGTCTCGCTTAAGATGGCTATATGTACCTTATTCTGTATCAACAAACATTCTAACTCTAACAATTTTGGTTTGATGCTTTGCGAATTCCACTGGACTATGTTAATGAAGCGCTGCTTAACAGGAACGCTATCCATGACCGAAAATAGATAGAAGATTAGAGAAGAATTCTCCTCTTCTAAATAAATCCGCTACCAATGGGTAGCACTCCTCAAACATTACGCTTAACACGTCCGTGAATTTCTCGCTCAGCATTTTTCTTGATAAAATAATGTCTCTTAATCTATTAAGTAACCTAATAAAACTAAAGTTATGCTTCTCTCTGGTTTCATAATCTTCTCCATTACACTCACTTATTTCCTGATCTGCAGTTTTCTCTCTATCATCACGTTTTTTCCTGGGTTTATTTTTCATTTTTTTTTTAACTTCTTGTCCCTCTTTCACTGAAATGTTCTCTGACTCCTTATTTAAAAATTGATGATCGTTAGTGTATTCCTTATCTATATGTTTTTTATTCTGGTTTAATACCGCTCCACTGTAAGTTTCAACATTCCTATCGACGCTCATATCATTCGGTATATTTATACTTGTATTCTCCACTATTGTATCCTGACTTCCTAAAGAACCTGTTTTCATCTTCTCTGTATACACCATCAATGCTTTTTTATATGAGCAGTTCTCCACGCTCATTATACATCTTATCTCTTTTTCTTTTTTAAATTCTGGACATATACTTCTTTCAATCGCCATATGTGGACCGCCACAATTTACACATTTGAAAAATTTTGTGTCACAATTCTCGTGGTTAAGACCACACTTAGGGCACACTCTTTTTTTATGTGGACAGAATTTTTTAATATGACTAAAGCGCCAGCAATTCGCGCACTGCGAGACTGGAAATGTATACGGTTCCACTATAAAACGACAACCGTATGCAGAAACATAAGGCGGTATAGCGGTACTCTTAAAACAAATTCGAATAGTTTCACTGTCAACCCATATTCCTTCACTATTTTGACGACGTAAACGCCGCAAAGACACTATCTCACTCTCACATACAAAAATTTCTTTTAACTCTTCTATACTTGTGTCTAAATCTACTTGCCTCACTATACCATAACAAAATTTCAACTCATCAGTTCTATAACATCTCCAATCTCTCTTAATTAATTCTTCGCATTGTATTAAAAGGTCAGCATTCTCTTTATCTCCAAAAGCAATCGATACTTTATAATTACTTTTAAATTTAATTCTTACTATATTCTTAATGTTCAAGTCCCTTAACAGTTTTGCGAAAGCGATTTGTTTAGGAAGTTGATCTTTTGACGTCAAAGTTACCTCATATATTATATCCGAACATTGAGAGTGAATCGAACTATTGTTCGTTACCTGAATGTCGTTTACTGCATTTCTTTTCGACTGCTTCTTAATTAACCGCTTCGATTTTCTATTTACCTCAATGAAATCATCATTGTCTAAATCACTATAATCTCTCACCCGTTTACGATGTATTGATTCGTCCGAAGACATAACCGCAGACATAGGGTGTAAACCAAATAGTTCGCCACCCGATTCTTCGTTAAACACACTACCGCATGGTTCGATCGCACACGCATTGTCAGACATTTTTATACGACGTTAAGCGCCTGCGCGTAAACAACACGTACAGCTCACACGGCTGGCGCCGAGCGACTGAAGTTTCGTTGAAAATCGTTTTTATTTTTATTTTGTTGAACAAATTCATTGATCTTTTGTAGATTTTAACGTTGTGGTTGTTTATGGTTGATGGGAAATATTGAACAGAAAGACTTTAGTGCATTTAGTAGTAGTAGAATTAGTCATAAATATCATTGAAAATTATCGTGAAGTTCAAAATTTTGTGTAGATGGCGCGGAAATAAAGTTTATTTTGGTGTGTTTTTTAAATTATTTGTTTTTGTGCAATATTCGTAGTTATCATATCAATTTTATTGTTTATATCATATTGGTTGTATGTTTTTATGTTATGGTTTAATTCTATACATACTGTTTTTAAAATAATATATCATATTATGTGAAAGGCTTAGATTGATGATAATAATTGTATGGGTGATATAAATGAAGTGAGATCTTTTCTAACGTTTAAAAATTGACGTATTACCTATGTGATACGTATATATTTTATTATATTGTAATATATTTAATGCAGGAGGAATTGGGAAGGGGCAATAAAACAATATATAAAGTATAAAAAAATGTATGCTTGTACTAGAGTACACACGTAAGAAGTGAAACTTCTTTATGACCTTAAAAATGTCACGAGTATGGCGTAACGCAAAAATGTCACGCGTACGGCGTAACGCAAAAATGTCACGCGTACGGCGTAACGCAAAAATGTTACACTAAATTTTTGTCCAACCCCGATAAAGAAGTTTCACTTCAATAATGTTATACATGTATATGCTTATGATATATAATTATTGAGGGAATAATGGAATTATTTTTTACTCTAAAATTAATTCTAAATAAAAATATCAATATAAATATTCATATCCATAGACTTTTGCATTAATACCTAAGGTTTTCATTGGTAATTACTAGTAATTAATAATTTTATTAATACGCAAAATCAGTGTACATGTGCCTTTTTTATAAGTGACTATGCTTAATTAAATTTATAACTGCCTACCATCACTTGTAGATATTGCTACATAATAAAAATATGCATGTTGCCTTGCAACAAGATTATTTGTGTTAATGTGTGAGTGAGTCTTACAATAATTGTGCAATAATCTTTCTATTGATAGAAGGCTTGCTAGAATAAAGTCTGGTTTATTATTTATGGAAAGACGACTTCCATAGTTTTCTAAAATTATTGCGCCATCTAGTGGTAGGCGAAACCCTTAGGCGAAACCTATGAAATGGGTATGCTTCTAATATTATTAAAAAGTAGATGTGAATAAGGAATAATCCGGCCATTGATGTTTCGATGGTTAAGTGTAAGGAATTCCGATAAAATGATAAGAGGATAGCCCTATCTGGATAGGACCTGTTTTTAACAGTAAAAATCGTTGTTGTTATTAATATATAAACACTATTTAAATTAAACTTTTGAGATATCCAAATATATAGTGTAAACGATTAATTATAATTATCCTCCGAAGAGGATATCATAGTTTCGTAATTACCATAAATAATGCACAGAGTAAATATTATAGCTTATGAACTTCATAAAAATGTATCCCACACGAAAATGCGTAGGTACTTATCAATGTAGATGTTAAAATAATCTTATGATGTTCCTAGCCTCAAATAAAAATTATTATGTAATGTACGTAATTAGATCTGTATTTATTAATAATGTTGCCAGTAAATTAATTCATTTAAATATTTTTATGTTTTATTGAAAAACCCACAACCTGCCTTTATAAAAAAAACGCTTCATATACATATGTATATTGTATGTACTCTTTATGTTTATAAATGGTGAAAAAAAAAAAAAAAAAACCAAACATTTAGATTATATAATATTTATTGTATAGCAATACAAAAGTATCTCCTAAACTATATACAAATCACACACAATAGTGAATGGAGCATTGGGCTAATACATTTATTCTATTAAGACTAGTTCTTGAGTTAATTCATAGTTCCTACCACACTTTAGAGTTCAAACGAAAATTGTCTTGTCATACATACTGCTTTCTGAATCGGTGGTAAATGTTAAAAAAATGTAATGACGATTCAAAACTGCATCTCGAAGAAGTAATTGAATAAATAAATGTTTGAGTTTTAAAACATCAAAAACAAGGAAAGTGTTACCATGTCACAAATCACACATCAGTTTCAAACACGAAATCTTACCATAGACATGCTATTTATTCACTGGGATATTAATTTATTTCTATTGGTCCATTATCATATAAATACACATTTCACCTATTCTTTTTAACTTTCGTCGGTTCGGGGCACTGGCACCACGGTGTTGCTGCTTTATTGCACAAAAGTTCCACATTTACCACTGTTATGGGTAAATCGTCGATGGCAACACTGTGCGTGCTGTGTATAGTGTAAGAGACGTCGTGTAGACCGGTGATTCTATCTCTGTGGCGGGTTACGTCTCTCTGGTTGTAGCATTTCCTCATATCTCGCTTGCGATATGTTTTATCGTGGATATGTCTGAAAATTTGTAACATTATTTTTATATTGATATGAATGGGAACTGGTTGCTAAGTTATTCCTTATCTGTATTGTTATTGTTTAAATATAAGTTCATGAAACAAGTATTTACTAAAAACTACAATTATTTTGAACTTTTCAGGGCATTATTTTACAAAATCATTAAAACGAATCAATAATGGAATAATGATATTTGAAAAAAGTAAATTGCAATATTCTCAAAAAACCAATGTTTTTTGTATCACAAATTGATAACAATATAAATAACTAGATTTCCGCCTGCGGCTTCGCCCGCGTTTTCAAAGGAAAACCCGCATAGTTCCCATTCCCGTGGGAAACCCGTATTACCCTCTATATGTGTGCTAAATTTCATTGTAATTCCTTTTTTTCATTAAAGGTCCAGTAGTTTTGAAAACCACACATACATACATAATTACAAATCTTTTCTCTTTATAATATTAGTATAGATTAATTACAACTACTACTAAGGGCGTTTGTCCACTACAAGGAATTTTACGGTCCGGCATTCCGATTTTTTACGGTCCGGTATGGCACGCAATTTATCTAAATACTAGCTTGTGCACTATACGTAATTTTACTGTCCGACATTTTACTTTTCCCTATTCCGGATGGTTTTTTGAGTTTACGAGTCGCTGTAGGTATAATTGTTTTCGAGTGCCCACTTGCTTGGATTTTACTCTTTTTATTGCATATGCCAATTGAAAGCAAGCTCTTGTTTTACTTTCTTTTAGCTGGCAATGAGATTTGAGTCATTTGAGAAGTCGGTATTGTTATTTTATATACATTGACCAAGCATTGACCTATAATTATTATCTAAGTAAGTGTTGGTAAGTTAAAGTTCAAGTGGGAATAGATTTAGCTCCTCGTCACCGATTAAAATAAATAAGTGAAACACGCATTTTAAATCTCTTACGGAACTTTATTTTTTATTATAACGAAGTAATATAATATTTCACCTTCTATATTTTTACTCGTTTCTTGTAAAATGCGAAAACAATCATTTATGATAGCATTATACCGCCATACTTCCTTGAACTGTACCGCACTGATCCGAGTAAAGACGGACAGGTGCACAAGCAATTCATCGGTTTTTTCATGCCACACCGGACCGTAAAAAATCGGAATGCCGGACAGTAAAATTCCTTGTAGTGCACAAGCGCCCTTACAATGTGTTTTTCATTTGCATAAATACTCACTTAAATGTATTTTCCGTGCCCGTCGTAATATTTTGTGGCCTGACCACTTTCAATCCTGCGTCTTTCAACCGTACATAGAACTCGTCATCTTCCAGCCCCCACCCCCAATAGTTATTCGACATGCCTTTAACCATTTCAAAGTGTTCTTTCGTTATCAACAAAATGCCACCAATAAAAGTATCGTAATGGTACTTAGGATGTGTCTGCGGTGACGAAATATGTAAGGGCCCTAAGGCTGGGTAGCTATACTTTAAATTATCATTTATAGGTAACAAATCCACATCATGCATTGCTATATAGTCGTATTTCTCTTTCGTATAGAGAAATCCCACATTTATTAAGGATGCACGATTGAATCTATTCACGTCTTTTTGTTGGATTACAAAGATATGAAATGGTATGTGTTGTTTGTCTAGGAATTTATACATATGCGGTACAAACTCTAGTAATTCTTCAAATCTATCTCTGAATGGAACTATGATGGCTAGCTTCTTTTTGTCAAGTGTTCTCGATGGTAGTCTTAAATTTTGCGGCTCTGAAAAAGTACATAATAAATTATTGCTAAAGTTGTAGGATTGCTAGGCTCAATATTAAAGTTGGTTACAATAAAATAAATTAAAACAATCAAATAATTTTTATATTTTACAAGTACAAAGATCAACAGGTCATGTGGAATAAAAATGAAATATAAGGAAATCATTAAATTGATAACATTATCAATCCAATATTTTATTGGACCATATAGAATTTATGTATTTCATTAGATAAAGTTTAAAAATTAAATTTATCTCTGCTTAGGGTTTGATTTATATTAAGAAAAGGAATGCTGATATTATACTTGTTTTCCTTAAGGAATTCCCTAGTTAATATAGGTACTATATTTTAGCATTTAGTATATTTTTTCAACAAAAATAGTATAATTGGGCATACTTAGAACTTCTCCAATTTAGACGAGCTATTACTACGGAATAACAATAGAGTATAGTGAAAATGTTTTCTTAATTAATGTATGTTGTTTTTATTCATACTTGTGGAACCGTACCAGAAATATTGAAGTTTTAAAGATTTTTCTTACCTGGTGGCGGGATTGGTAACGTAGCTATGAAACATCCCATTAAAAAGGTAAGTCCAAGGCAAATGATCAGGCATTTTGAGCTACTAAATTTGTAGCTCATTAAAATTATAGTTCGGAACATATACGATATGTGATATAAATATAAATGCACTAGAACTTCCTAGAACTCATTTTATACTTGTTTATAATTATTATTTATTTAAAAAATATATAAAATACAATTTTATAAACAAAAAACACAAACGTTGATTAACTATATAAATATTGACAAGTGACATCTGACATTCATTTCATTTTGACAGCTGACGTATGGACATGGGAGTGGCTACATACGTAAGATTTGGGCATCGATTAAATATTTAAATATCTTTAGAAACAAAATTATTATTTTGTTAACTTGTTAAGAAAATTAAATACCTATTAAATTAAATTAAATTCAATTAAATTGTAATATATAAAAGTATATATAGTTATTTGAGTGGTATTTGATAAATTTATAAATTATTTCATTTGCCAAGGGATAATTTAATACAAACTGATTATTGAAACTTAATATAATATTTGTATACAAAAACAAATAAAAAAAATGTTGTGTGGTTTTATGAAATCACGGTAAAAGTGAAACTGTTCGAACGGTTCCGAACACTGCTTTATATACCTACTCGGCAGCCGACCGTCACGCGACATGCGCTAGACAGACCAAAAAGTTTGAGACGATGCTTATGATGTAATAAAAGTTTCACTTTAAAAATAAAATGTATTTGGTAAGAAAATAAATGTGCGGTCTCGGTGAACTCGTGGTAATCCTTCTTGTTCCTCTTCGTGTTCGGAGTGCCTACTCAATGAAAACAAACTTTTCAAACATCTAATTATGAGATAAAAAAAATCTTTATTATGGACACGATTTTTTAAATTATAGGTCCTGAGAAATATTTATTTGAATTGGGTAAGAATGAAAAGCCAAAAAAAAAATGCTCGTAATTATTTTATACAAACGATCCTAAATAAAGTAAATATTGTTTTGTGAGAAATAGATTTAGTCTATTATAATTTATAGGAATTTTGAGGCTTGACCTATTTTATAAATTCGAGTCATTTTTTTATATTATATAATTTGAATACAGAAGATAAGCAGACGTATGCGATTTGACCGCAGTCCCACGGCCTGTTGGATCGAAAGCTGTGAACGCGGTCTACAGTGGTAAATTACGACTATCTAGAAGATGCATCGTCTATACTCGTCTCTTAGAGGTTCCCATGCTGTACCTAATTATCTGGAAAGACAGACGCCTGTATTCCACTCTTTGCCAGTTAGCAGATCGCAACAAGAAAGACGACGCAAAGCGTGCTGTGCGAGCAGTCGGAATTTCCACCAAAGCCATGCATTTCACAGCAATAACGTAAGATTATTTATCTATATTATTTTCCCGGGTTAATCCGGGTCGAGCAGATCATAAATGTAAACTAATACGATTACGATCATTCTTTAAATAAAAATAGAATAAGTTCTTATGAAAAAAATAAACAGGATATTTTCATATTTAAAATCCTTGTGATTATCGGTAGCCAGCAGCTGTAGACTTTACTTAATTATCACTGCAACGTTTTCTTTTACATTGTCATCGTTGTACTGATAAAAATCTTTATGTTCACTGCATAAAGTTTTTAATTGCGACTAAATTCCTTGTAGCCATTTTAATAACTAATAAAACAAACATGGCGGACAACAACACAAAATGTCAACAATAAATATTAATTTTAACCCGCACAAGCGTTATTTAAGTGCACAATGCAGCTAAATTAATTACCTAAAGTTTTTATGGCTCTCTAATTACATGCTATGGCCAACGCTTTAAATTATTGCCTTTGGGTTTAAACGAATGTTGCCATGTCATATGTTTTGAAATACCATGTTTTTTAATGTTTGTTTTAATTGACCTGATACTGATACTTAATTGATTCAAACCTGCATAGTTTTGTATTAATCATTTTTAAGTGAAGCTTCTTTAGGAGCGTTCAGAGTAAAATTTCAAGGTCGCGTCATGGCAATAAATAATTAAAGCACTTAATAATAGCTTATAGCTACCTATTTAATGTTTACCAGCAGAGTTAAATACACATATTTGTTACATATTTAAAGAAAGTTATGATCCCTATGGCAATTGGTCTAATTATAGAATTATTAAATGAATAATACTTGTTTCAAATAGATTTTCGGTAATTTCTAGTCGTTTGTAAAATATAGGTATTCCTACTACGCATACAAGCATGAATATACTACCCTCGATTTATGGAAACAAACAAAGCCTGGCAACACCAATTACGTTCCGTTTCACAAAACAATTCATCAATGTCGCAAGCCGAAGATAAGCCCACTAAATACCTACTTTCATAGGAATAACGTCTCAGTTAAAATGTAATTGAGAAAAACTACTAGCTATATTGTATTCAAGTTTTATATTTCAAACAGTTAATTATCGTTCGTGCTGGCTTTGAGTAATTAAAGGAATTAACAAACAAAAGTAGGCAGAGGGCTGATTTAGGTTATTTATATGTTGCTCGAAGCTATGGGTGCGTTTAAGGCGGTGGTTATGTTAAAACTTTGTCCCGATGATGCCGTGTTATTATCCATAATAATACGTAACTGTGACATTTATCAAAATTAATTGGCTCTGTGGTAACTATTTGTCAGTTTATTTACAGTGTTTCCATTAAAATGATATACCGTTTTCCCTGTACAAATTCTGCAATACCAATTATAGTTATATTATTTTAATTCGGGTGCGGGCTGATAAAAAATACAATACGATGTGTTTTTATATTGCTTCTGTCTTGTTATTGATGTTTTTTTTAAATATATTATGTTAAGTCCATGTCTACATTATGTCTGATAAAATTTAACAACTGTTTCAGGAATCGATGTTTTTAGTTAAGAACTTAGGTAGGTATATTTTTTTTATAAACTGTAATTTTTAAAATGTATTTGTTCGCATGTAACACGTGTGTAAACAACCATATTTCACCCTGACTATACCTACCAGATTCTTTCGCATGGATTTTATAGAATATCCGCACATGACACATCTATGGGCAATTTTGTTTCAAATAAGTAGGTAGAGTGTAGGTCAAACGAATTACTGTACCTACTACTTACTTAATAAAATGTTAATATGTAGATATTACAAACCCATAGATATGTTTTTTTTAGTCAATCAACTTAGTTATATCACAATTCACAATAATAAATCTCCAACTACCTACTCATAATATTTACCTATAACGTCAATTCAAATCAAATCTCAATAGTGACCGTGACCATCGATCACACCATCGATCATTCACAAATCAAAACTGCTATACAGGGTGTCCAACTGTTAGTATACTAAGCTCAAAGGAGGTTATAGTTTTGCATACGCTGAGTACGTAAAAAATACTTATAAAATTCCAGACGCATTTTTTTTTCAGATAGATGAATTCTTAAAACTCTATGTGTACACCCATAACAAGCAACCCGCCCAACTTTGCCACCAGCACGTTAGCTATCGTTTAAGATTATGTTTTCATAGACAAAATGCTCACATTAGAGAAGCGGTATATGCCGGCTGCGCGAAGCTAGAGAAGAAAACATGGATTTTCAGGAAAAATTTAGCAAAAAAATTTTTGACGTAATTTTGTTGTTTAAGTATTTTTTACGTGTTCAGTGTATGCAAAACTACAAATCCCTTCGCGCTTAGTGTACCAATAGTGGGACACCCTGTATATATACCTACTAATACTTTTTCAAATAAGATGTATAGGTAGGTACCTATATAATTATTATTTGGTAGATGTCCACTATAAACTAGTTCTAGTTCTAGTTCAGTTTTTCCTTTCACTTTTTATTTATTATCGACAAATTGGAGGGTTAGTTGCCTTTAAAGGATTAATTTAGGAGATTGTTAAAATAACTAGAGACTAAATAAATTGGAATCTTTCCTTTCACCTTCAATATACTTACTTAAACACTATCTATTGTGTAGGCGTTTGGCAAACATTCAATTGAATATAATTATGATTTTAGTTTTTATTTTGTAATCAAATGTTTAAAAATTACCCGTTACAATCAGTTAGGTACCTAGTTACGCATTTTTATTGCAAACTAGCAGTCCGCCCCGGCTTCGCCCGTGGTACATATTTACGTTTTCTCTACGTAAGAACCATCCTCGTACTTCGAGGAATAAAATAAAAAAAGAATTAACGAAATCGGTTCAGCCGTTCTCAAGTTATGCGCTTACCAACACATTTTGGGATTCATTTTTATATATAGTAGGTATAAGATTTTCGCATTGCTCATCAAGGTAACATAATTATATTTGACGCATTATTAAATATTAATGTTATAATTTCAATGTTAGCATATTATGTTAGGTATGTATTTTGTTTATTCGAATCCGCTTCCGCTACCGCTAACTCTTGATAATCGCTACCGCTTATCCAATACATTCTCACCCTAATCTTCCCATATAATTATAATCCCATATCAAATGAATGCATTTAAATAAATTTAATGAAAATTATACGCTTAACAGGTGAATACAAATTGTAATTAATGACGCGTTACATAGTACCTAGGTACTTATCTACCAGAGTCGGACGTCATTTTACTAAATAAAGTGTTTTAGCAAGGGAACCGGCCATATTTTAGTAGAGAGTCGATTTTGGTAAATATTTTATTTCTAAGTTGGTAAATTTTGTAAAATACATATAAGTATAATGTAGCAGTGGGTAGGTGGGTGGGTAGGTAGGATAAGAGAGAAGAAGATAAACATTGTAGGATTACCATTCATTATATTGTAACCATATTGTCATTTGTCAGTGCAAATAGTTAGTGATGTACCTATTTATCTATAATTGGTTTTCCGAACCGGCGAAAATCATTTCTATATGCCTATTAGGTAGGTACCTACCTATAACGATTCAAAAGTGTTCTGAAATAAATTCGTTTAATTTAAATAACCATTTAAATATAAAAAGCATAGTAAAATACCAAACAAAAAATACGCTTTACATTACACACTTTTTAGCATGATCCAAGATGTAGGTAAATAAATAGCTCAAACACTGATAGCATCAAGCTAAGGGTAATTACGCTAACAAACGGTGTCACGAAAAAGGGCTTTTATTTTATTGCCCTACAAGTGATTCACTATGGTTTTTATTCAGCCAGCTTTAGTTTTTTCATTTTTGTGATCAATTTTTTTATAGGAACATTTTTATATACCTACCTAATTAATATAGATACCTATTGTTTCCACGTACAAAGTTAAATCAAGCTCATTTTTGTTGAAATTGCTTTCACAAAAAGGTAGGTAGGTAAAATGTACTCAAGTACTTTTTTTATGTGAGAGAGAGGAGGCAACAGAGCAGACGCGACGCCTGATGGTAAGCGGTCAGCGTCGCCCATAAGCACCTACTACGCCGGGGACATTGTGTGTGTTGCCGGCCTTTTAGAATTTCCATAATTAATATAATTTCCATTTAGGTATTTTTCACGATTACGACGATTTAGAAGCGATTTAAAAAAAAGTCCAGAGTAAAAATGGACAGTTATGTTTCATATTGATACACCAACAGAGGAAATCGCTTTTCCATAAAAAAAAAAAACTATTTATGTAGGTATCAAACAATTTGGTTGTTCTTAATGTTCTTAAACATTGCTTTCTCTATACAGCTACTGCCTTATAGTTAATATAAATAATTAAGCCTTAATATTAAGCCTAATGACGCCAAATCCGATTGGCTAACAATACCTAGTGTTGTCTACATATCGATAAAGATTACATTCGATCAACGATTGGGTGACGCTAATGTGGACCGCCCGCGTCGCCCACACACCGCGCTACCATTGTTTTGCGACACTTTGTTATTGATTTCACTAGGGGTGGCCGGATTTATCGATAAAATTGTAATACATTCTTATAAGACAAGGAAATGTACGCATTTCCGGAAATATCATAAGGTAAGGTACATTTTTGCGACTCGTATTTATTGTTTTTAACTAATGGTGGCCGGATATATCAATAAAATTGTAATTTGTTCGTTCATTCTTGTAAGATAATTAGATACCTAACCTATGCATCTTTGTCTTATAAGATTTAGTGGGTTTTTTCTTGCAAGAGTTCATACATATCATTTTGCTTGTGTTTTAGTTTCAAGTAGGTAGGTACTATGTTGATGTAATGAATATAAACGATGTCATTATAGGTAAGTATGAATGTATCAGCCTTGTATTTCAATTAGGATATGATTTATTTTAATCAGTTCTTTTAAGACCTAAGAATCGTAAAAAACTATTAAGTTAGTTCTTGCAGAGTTAAGTTAAAAATGTTTTAATAATAAAGTTAGTTAATTTACTACCTACTAAGTTCAAATACATATATTTCATCGATATCGAGCTATTACATCACTATAGAACAGCAATCAGTCCCAAGTGAAGCGACACGTCACGACCCATTAAATGGTTCAATTTAAACCGTTTAATTTATGTTTTGAACTCCATTAATATGTGGTAGGCATGTAAATCGAGCCTTTCTCAAAGCCTTAGGAAGTTATGACTTACATAGTGAATAGTCAGCTTTAAAAAGAGTATAAATTGATGTAGTCGTTGTGCTGAATTAATTTCCAAATTTTTATCACTAAAACGTGTAATTAATAATTGTTAATTAATTAGATTTTTTTTAAACCGCTTTATATTATTTTTAACACCTACTTAACTACATAATAGGTACCCTAAATGAAAAATCGAATGAAGTATGTAATTTAATAAGTTGGTTTCCATTGTCCTTAAATGCTTTTTAATCTAAGCTCTTGACAAAAGGCGCGAAAAAAATCCGTAAAGGCGCTAAGTCGCCAGTAAAACGCCGCCACAGATTAAAAATTTTAATGACATTTGTTTTTTAATCTTACAGGATTGTGGTAATCTGTATTGTGGTTTTGTTTTTATAAACAAGGCAAAGGGTTTGGCTCTATTGTGACAGTAATAACTAACGGTAGACTATTAAAAAATAAGTATTAATTTTTTAACTGTTCGTAACGGTGCTTTATGGTATTTTTAACGGGTTATTTATTTTTAATTAGTTAGAAATGCCTTTTTACTTGGATTATTGAAATTTTATTCAGGTACTTAAAGTAAAATGCACAAAAAATGAGAAGATGTTTAATTTTTTTTAAACAGTAGGATAATTTAGGCATGTACAATCAAACGGTTCAGTAACACAAAATTTTATTTTACCGCCAATTCAATCATATTGACAAGAAGAATTAAAAAAGAACGAAAATCGAAAAATTTAAAATTAAATTTTGAAATTGAAATATCTTCGTTATTTCATTGAAGTAGAACGAATCTATAACCTTTGCCTCATCGCATTATGGGCTGTTAAAACAAACACAGTGTTGCGATCGACGCGAACGTAAAGTGTAGGCTTAGGCAAATGCAGTAAGCAGATAATTATATCGCGATAGTAGGGTTTGGGGACTCGATACATCTATCATTGCGGGTTACCATTTTGTTTTATAGCAGTATTATTTCCAGTGTGGAAAAAGGATGCCGCTAGATGAGTTATGTAGCGCTGTCATTTTCCCTGCATAATGGAAAAATAACTGCTTTAAAATATGTACGGGGGCTTGATTAGTACCTAGATATGTTCTTATCTATCTACACGAAATCTATTGCTATTTTGATGTACCTAATCATGTAGGCTATCTATATCTCTGCACCAAATTAAAACAAATCTGATCAGCTGTTTTTGCAGAACATAAAAATATCCATAAATGTAGGTATTCATTCTTATAAACTGTCGCGTTTAAAACATTAGTAGACGAAAGTCATTTTTTTTTATGGAATGGTCCTTATGCAAGATACAAAATGTACTGGCAAATAGTTAAATATGTAATAACACCAGCTTATTTTTTACATTATTATGTAATGCCATACCAAACAATTTTATGTTATTGGAAGGCAAACGAGCCGACATACTGCCTAGACCTAGTGGAAAGCAAGTGCGCCGCACATCAACGTTTGCAAACGGGCGTTGACTTGTTTTTTAACATAATATTAGATCAAATTATCCTTCAATTTGCTCATTTTACGTGTGGATAGTTACGATAAAATGTATCAAGTCCCCTACTTAACACCGAGATATTCAAACGTAGTCACGCTCGCCCCGCCCCTGGCGCAGGCGCGATAATCAGGTTCCGTAATTCGTTCCGCTATCGGTGTTATAGACGTAATACCATAGACTGCTGGTCTATATTGTCTATGGTATGTCTATGACATCGAAAGGTATCAGTATTGATTCTAGTAGGTACATAATTATTAAATTGCAAAGCCATGACTTACCTAGATACCTATGTCATGGCTTTGCAAGGGTAGGTAGGTAGTTGTAATGCCTTTAAATGAATGAAAAATTATTTATTGTAAAAATGAATGAATAATAAAGAAATATGAGAAACATTTTAAAAACTTACCTAACTATATTATCTATAGAAGGCGGCAATATCAATGGCAGAGATCTCTGACTCTACCAGACAACCCAGAAAAGACGAATTCAATAAATAACTAAGCATAAGAATTTTGGTTTGAATTTTAATTCTAGTATTTGAAATAAAATATCAATCTTGATCTGTACGTACATATACTTATATGTATCACTGAACATCGACAAAATAAATCTCTATTAGAATCGGGAAGGCCAAGACAAAAATAAGAAGTCAATGAATTAATATTATAGCCATGACGCTGGTCTATATTATATTTAGTCTATAGAATAATATCGAAAGGTGGTTTGATTTGAATTCAATCAGACTATAAATTAATTACCTACATAGATAAGTGTCTTGTAGATAGACTTTTCTTCTTAGTACAAATATAAAGAAAATAAAAGTGTTATGATAATTCGTAGTTCGAATTTTTACATAGCTATTTGCTAATTAGTAATTTATCGTGTAGGTACTAGCTGGGCCACGCGGTTTCATCCGCCAATTAAACCACTGGAATAAACAAGCATTTTATATACATAATATAATATACTATAAGTAATTAATAAGCATTCTTAACTAAAGTGTTTTTTCTAGTACCCACATAAGCAATATCACTCTCAGATTAATCAGAATTTGATAATATCTAAATACTTTAGATATTCCATGTGTGAAAGATTAACAAACATAATTTAAAAATAATAATTTAAAAACAATAATTTAAAAAATCCATACGTTCAAAATTTCTTACAAATTTTTGGTGTCTATAATGTTTAGAGAATCATGGATGGATAACAAAACATTATCATATAGTTTTGAAATCTGTTTCCACCATTTTCCGCTAGATGATGGCTAGATGTCGCTAGCAGTTTAGAAGAGAAGTTTTAACGCAGCAATCTCATACAATAATGAATATCAAGTAGTTCTGATTTATGTAGTCTCTAACTTGTCTCTAAATATTAATTTGAAATGACCTGTTTTGTTAAAAAACTTCTTTATTTCGTAGGGCCTGCATTTACCTACACCCAGGTAAAAACCAATCATTTATAAATAGAAACTTCCAAAAGGTAATTAATTACCTAGACATAGGAACTACATACTTCTAAATTTTACTTTAAATCTCCAGACCCATGTTCTTGTATTATGGGAAAGATACATTAGATATAGGTATAATACTAGCTTACCGCCCTCGGCTTCGCCCGCGTTTGCAAAGGAAAACCCGCATAGTTCCCGTTCCCGTGGGATTTCCGGGATAAAAACTATCCTATGTGTTAATCCAAGTTACCCTCTATATGTGTGCTAAATTTCATTGTAATCGGTTCAGTAGTTTTTACGTGAAAGAGTAACAAACATCCATACATCCATACAAACTTTCGCCTTTATAATATATATATTAGAATAGAATATTAGATAACTACATTTGTTTCATTGATCGATTATCTTTACTTACAAGTATCTAGGTATGTGATCAGGCTTCTATGCACAGGTAGATACTATGCACAGGTATGTTATTTTATTTCAACCTCTACCGAGAATCGAACTCACGACTTTTAGTTGTAGGTATGTGGCTTGTTAACCATTACACCAAGTCGGTAAATATTAATAACTAATTAATATTAATGATTTCTGTCACAAATTAATTGAACAATGCATTTATAATATAAGTTATTCTGCAGTTACTAAATTGCCGTTGATAGAAATATAGGTAGCTATTAGTATGTCGAATTATTATTAAAATATATACGATCTGTACTTGTAATTTGTGTTTAATTCAACTTGGCGTGTTTTAATATTTATGAGATGTTTGTTAAGCTTTGAATTATCGGTTGACAATAAATATTATACCTACAGATATTTACTTAGGTACTTACTTTAAAAGTGTTTTCTATAAAATAGGTTGAAATAATTACTTGTTATATAAAAGAATGGAAACAACGTTTTACACAATTAGAAGTATTTAAATACCTACTTACTTAGATTTTTGTATGGAATGTGCCTTTAATAATAAATTAAAACTTTTGTAAAAAGACGATGATGACCGATATCCTATCCTATAGTAGGTACTAATATTATTTGTGAGGATGTGTGTGTGTGTTTGATACTCTTTCACGCAAATACTACTGAACCGATTACAATGAAATTTAGCACACATATAGAGGGTAACTTGGATTAACACATAGGATAGGTTTTATATCCCGGAAATCGCACGGGAATGGGAACTATGTGGGTTTTTATTTGAAATCGCGGGCGAAGCCGCGGGCGGAAAGCTGGTATTCAATAAAACAAAAATATAATAATTAGGTAGGAACTTAATAGCAATACCTACTGATAGAACCTAATAACATAACATGGGATCCAAGAAATGCAAAAAAAAAACTATTTTAGTCAATTTTTACTCTACTACAAATATGAAGTTTGGTTGCAGAGAGGTTGCTGTGGGGTTGAATGTTCAATTCATATCTAAAATACCTAGAGATAATTTAGGTTCACCTAAGGGTTTACCTATTTACTTTCAGTAGCTATACCTATATTATAATAGGTAATGTCTGGATTTCTAAATGTATTTAGTTAGGCATTGATTTTTCATGATTCTTTTTACATTAATAACGGTAAAACTGTTTTTTCTAAGCACATAGATACCTACCTAATGCAAAAAAGAATCTGCAGTTAAAGAAAGATTGCGATGGATGGGGTAAGTTTTCTTAGGTAGCTTAAACATATAAAAAAACATATAAAAAGCTATATGTTTTATTTAGAAAATGTGGGGGGAACTTTTTTACAGAACAAATAATCTGTTGTAGACAGACCTGCATTTAATTCTTGCATAGATACCTATATCTATGCGATCTTTGAGTAATTTTACAACTTGTTTTTTATAAAACTTGGTAATTATTTGTTGGTTTAACATTAATTAAAAACCTGTGTGAGTAATAAATCATTATCTTTAAAATAAAAAAGCACACACTTGTTACACTTAACAACAAAAGGTATCATCATCATCATCATCAGCCTTTCGATGTCCACTGCTGGACGTAGGCCTCTCCTAATGCACGCCACTGAGCCCGGTCGTTGGCTCTTTGCCGCCAGTTATGGCCAGCAACCTTGCGGACGTCGTCACTCCACCGTGTAGCAGTATACAAAAGGTATACCTAAGGTTTTTACATCTAAACCTGTTGGATTTTTTAAAACGTTTCATATTATAATAATTGTATTTAAATAAAGATCAACATTAAATAATCGCTCTACATCGGTTTAAAGAAAATTTATCACATATATAAGAACAATATCTTTTACACATATGAGAAATAACATTTTTGCACTAAGTAGGTACCTATAGGTAGCTGCACATTAATCAGCTATCGAAATAAGTTAAGTATGTTTTTAATTTATTTTAAAAAATAGTAGGTAATTGATGATTTCTTTTATTGCTTAAGCCTTAAGTCAAGCTATTAGCTCCCTCAAATCTTAACATCTGTAGGTAGGAACAATATCTAGATATTGTAAAAGTTTTACTTGAAACCGAAGTTTAAATGTACCTAAATATAGAGTTTTAATTTTGTAGAGCCAACTGCAACTTTTTCTATAGGTATTATTAGTTAATATTATTTATCTGTATTTTTTTAAGTCATCTTTAAAAATAATACCTACCTTCTCTAGGTAGGAATTTTAGCTTCTAGTTCTTCTTAGTTATTAAGTATTTTATTCAATCTAGATTAATTAAGCTTATTAAGAATTATTATTTAAATAAATAATATTTTTATTAGGCAAGTAGAGTCTAAAATATGTTGACTGTAGAGTATTAAAAAACAATCTACATTTGAACTTTTCTTATAAAATAAACTTGCTTTTTTAACATTAATTAAATACAGAGCTATTACAAGGTTTTTACTTTTTATCAACTGATGTTACCTACCTATTTAATGCAGAGAGATACCTAGAGAAAGTCGTTTTTATGAAACTCTTACCTATAGGTAGTCATTTGTTAAGCCCTTTTTTATAAAATAGATACACAAATCATTTTCACTTCACAACAAAGGTATTGATTTTTTTTAATTTAGGTAATGTAGGTACCTACGGATTTTATAAGTTCATTATAAGTAGGTAGATATTATATTCAGTTTATCAATTAATATTTAAGAAATAAAATCTTTTGTAATGTTAGGCCTTTCCTAGTAGGTTTGTAGGTATTTAATTTTCTACGTATACCAATAGATGATTTATTTTCATGGTCAAAATCTTAGGTATGGTTAAGCTAATACCTAAATACCTAAAGCTAATTTAAAAGGAAATGTTTAAATTAAACTACTTAGGGGGAAATAATAGGTACCTACCTAGAGGAAAAAGCTCTACATACAATTCAATGCTGTTTAATGAATTGGTAATCGAAGTTGTACAGAAAACTCTATTAAAAATAATAATCAATGTAGGGTAGACTGGGTACGGTTGAAACAATTTCACTTATAACGACCATAACTTTGCTCTTTATAACCAGAGCGATGAAAAATAGATGTTAAATAAAAGAGCATGTATCTGTCTACTAATAGGAGCTATGATTTTAGTTCCATGTGTATTATTTTTTATAGCAGATCAAGTTAAAAAAATGAATCCGATTTGTTTCAACCGTCCCCATACCAGGGGCAGTTGAAACAGTGATTGGGGTCAGTTAAAAAATATGCAAATAATACAAAATATAGCATTAAAATATGTTTTATTGATTGTTTATTTTAAATCTAACAATAATTAAGTAAATCCTTTACAATAAGGTCTGCTCTCTTAATATGGTGACATACAAACAAGACAGATGTGCCTACTCCTCATCTTCTGATGATATCTCCTCTAGTATTTTTTTCTTTATTGCTTCTTCGGTGTTACTTTTACATTTTCTTCCATCAAATTTCTTCCTTTTTCCTCTATCCAATCGCTTCTTCACTTACTTAGCTCTTGTTGGTTTCAATATTAATTCTTGCTCTTTTCTTATCTCTTCCTTATCTGATGTGTCATTGTAAATAGTAGACTTCCTGAGTTTTCGCCCTCTATTATTATACCTTCTATTGTTATATCCTCTATTATATCCAATTTTTTTTTCTTGCTCGCCAGAGTCATTTACCTTGGAAGCGATTAATTGTGCTTCTTTGCCGCTTTTCGCAATGATCTCCGGTTTTCACTTCCTCATATGCGTCTTTGTACTTTGATAAGTCTATTTATCTCCCCGAAATATCTCTTACACGTACTATCGGCATCTAAAAATACAAAAAAATAATTAAAACAATGTTTCAACCGTACCCAAAAAAAATGTTTCAACCGTCCCCAACTCCTACTTTAGGTAAAATACAGTTCTAGTAATTGTAACAACAATGATACACAAAAACTAGTCACAATGTCATATTCCACAAGATTCACTTCAAACAAAAACGCACACTTAATACTGTCACTTAAATAGAAACGCCAATAATTGGAAAAATCTCCAAGCAAAAATACTTACTTTTGGTCATAAAAACATAATAGGGTCTTATAAAATCAGCTGAAGCGCGCGGAGATCGACGCAACATTGTGGTTCGTGTTTAGAACAGTTGTGCGCTTCATTTTTCCCTTGGACCCCTAACCCCCCCACCAACGGTTTGCGAGATATTCGTGTTGTTTCAACCGTCCTTTGTTTCAATCGTACCCAGTCTACCCTACCTACCTAAACAGAATTACGTAAGTACCAACAGCAAGGTAATAAAGCTATAATTTATTGTACAATCAGCAATATCAATGTAATAACAAAAATCAATTTCAAAAATCATAACAATTTTAATTAAAAAATCAAACTATTTACCAAACACTTCTTAGTTTGTAATGGCGGAAAATTTGCGTGAAATTCAATGCTTATCGCGTTTCATTAAAATTTAAATCAACACTATAAAGACGACGGCACAAAATTATTTTATTATCGATAAAAATTATTGCGGACGCCAAACGATTCTATACACCGGCAATTTTGCACCGAATCGATTATTCACCACTCGGAAACCGATGAAAAAGTTTATCTCGATACATTAAGCTAATAAAGCATCCGAGTTAATTAAAGACTATTGCTGCGTGGACGATGCGACTGGCAACGAACAAAAAAAAAGAATCCGACGTACCCAATCGCCCGCCTAATTGAATCATAACCAACTAAATTTAAGAGCACCGCAACCCTGTTAACGCTTTCCAAGCTCAACGCATCACACCATCTGGCCGGTTAAAAAAAGCGATATCCGAACGGATCCCGCCCACTGAAGAAGGTTCTATATTCAAATTCCGCCCGCTATCTAGAACCTACCAATGGCGGGAAAACTGTCGTATTAATGAGCGTCGTTTAAGCCGGCAGTAACACCCATAGCGGGAGATCAGCCAATGGGAGATCGGGCGTCCATGTTCGAAGTTTTTTTTATCTGCGGCGGGCGTCTAGCGCGGTAAAGGGCTCATTCGTCCGCGCGCCGGCCTGGCGTACGTACCGCTCGCGCCACGATGGATTGTGTCTGTGTTGTGTGTTGATAACTGTGTGCAGTGACGATAGATTTGTGAAAGCATGATGCCTCTCGCACCGACTCCAGTGGTGGCGGTGCCATCGAAGCCGAAGATAGGGTTCAGTATAGACAGTATAGTGGGTGACCGGCCGAAGCAGACCTCGCCGCCCCTGGCGAGCCCGGGCAGCCCGTCGCCGGTCGCGTCGCCTCGCAGTCCTTCCCCGCGGCCTTTGCTGCGACCGAGTGCTTTGCCAGCAGTTTTTCCGTCTCCGGAATTGAAGAGGCTTCCGTACTTGGACGCTCAGAGCCACCACCACCAGTTCCTGGCGCATTTTCAAGGCGCCGCGTTGGCTGCAGCGCTCGCTCATCAGCAGCAAGGGTTCGGAGCCCCTCTGCCCCCGCACCCCCCGCCCCACCCCGCCGCTCCTGTACCTAGAGAATCGTACCAGCTGTACCCGTGGCTGATTAACAGGCATGGAAGGATATTCCCGCATAGATTTCCTGGAGGTAAGAGTAGTTATGTTTAAGAGAGATAATAATTTTTGATTATACCGCTTATATAAAGAATTTTTTACTGTCGTCGGTTGTAATGATCAAAGTAAATCTTATTATAGGTAGATATCAATAAACATTTTCATAAATTCATTTTTATCCGGTTCGCTAAAAGTAATATTTTTGTTGACATTTATGCACAAGAACAAGGCCATTTAATTTATTTTTCTCTCCAAGCGTATAATATTGCATATAAAATAAATATAACAATGAAATAACAATAAAGTTACAGCTATAATGTAGGTAGAGTTTTTTATAGATAAGAAAAAATCCAGCGTTAAAATTTACCTAAAAATTTAGATACATATTACCTATACCTAGTTAAAATGTCTGTTATTGAGTAGAATTTTTCTTCAATTAAAACGTAGAATAAATCAACTCATCTTATATATATAAAAATGAATCGCAAAATGTGTTGGTAAGCGCATAACTCGAGAACGGCTGAACCGATTTCGATAATTCTTTTTTTATTATATTCCTTGAAGTACGAGGATGGTTCTTATGTAGAGAAAACGTAAATATTATGTACCACGGGCGAAGCCGGGGCGGACCGCTAGTTTAATATAATTTTAACTGTGAAAAAAATGTAGAGCCAATCGAGTAGCCGAATTTATTAATATATGCCTCAATAAAAAATCGCATAACACAACAACAATCACAATATTTTAAAATAATAATAAAAAGGTAGGTAATTTGAAATGAAAATAATAATATAGGTAAATAATATATCCAGAAGTTTATTTTCAACATTGCAAAAAGAAACAATTTTTTACTAGGTAAAATTTTACATCAAATGTTACCTATATAAATTAATTGTTTTATAGTATTACCTATGTATGGAAAGCTTGTATTATTTATTAAAAAAAGTAAATGGACAAGTGTTAAGTAAAGATCCGTCGCGTCGGTGCAAAAAGGCTTATGACGCTCTACATGTACCTATAGACAACAGAATTTCAATTATTTAATAAAATAACAAAAATAAATTGCAATATTATGAAAATCAGTTATAATAAGAAAAACAATTTCCTCCTAATATAATTTTAAGTACCTAGGGAGTCATTTTTAAATCAAGTTTGTCATTTATTTTTAGGTAGATGCCATAATAATGACAGAGCCAAACAGATAGTACCTATAGGTACATTAGCATCATTAAAATTGATCATACGTAATTAAAATTGACAATAATAATATGATTTTGGACAGTTTTATATTTCTACTAGATTTCCGCCCGCGGCTTCGCCCGCGTTTTCAAAGGAAAACCCGCATAGTTCCCGTTCCCGTGGGATTTCCGGGATAAAACCTATCCTATGTGTTAATCCAAGTTACCCTCTATATGTGTGCTAAATTTCATTGTAATCGGTTCAGTAGTTTTTGCGTGAAAGAGTAACAAACATCCATACAAACTTTCACATTTATAATATTAACTAGCTTACCGCCCGCGGCTTCGCCCGCTTTGTCTAAAACCTAATAAATTATATACTAAAACCTTCCTCTTGAATCACTCTATCTATTAAAAAAAACCGCATCAAAATCCGTTGCGTAGTTTTAAAGATTTAAGCATACAAAGGGACATAGGGATATAGGGACAGAGAAAGCGACTTTGTTTTATACTATGTAGTGATAATAGGATTTTATTTTTAATATTTCTAGTTCAAAAACATTAATTCATCAATAAAAATGAATTAGTAGTAGGTATACGGTGTCGCGTATTTGTACCTATACGAGTTTGTCGAATCCGCATGATACTACTTAATTACAACTTTTTACCGACATTGCAAAATATTAATGAGTTCACACTTCGTGGTTTTATGTAACGGCATTTGTAAATTCGTCCGTGACCATCAAATCGCGTGTCTTAATATGATGTTAATTATTTTGTTTTTATTGATGTGTGTTGCGTGGCCTTGCGCTTGACCTGATGAATTATGAAAAGAAATTATTGTTTATGCCTACTTACATATTAAAAAAGGATAAATTAGTAAAAGAAAAAATGAAGTAAAAAATGTGAGGTCGGTTCAAAAATGTGACATCATGTGTTCTAAATATGTAGGTCATCAGAGAAATACCTTTTCAAATTCCACCTGCTAAAAACATTATTTCAAAAGGGTAATTTAGTTTGGAGTAGGTAATTTTTTTGCTCCTCAATTATTAACATAAATAGGTATACCTAAATAAAACATAATGCATTGCAAATTTATGTTTAGCCTATTTTCTGCCACATTATTAAAATTGAATTGAATAAAAAAAGGAAAGGCCTGGCAGAAAAATCAAACATATTTAAATATTTTTGTTATTTTTACCTTATACATTTGGGATGGGGTTTACTGAAATAATTTGAGATGTAGGTACTTAGAGCTAGAATATAACGGTTTATTGAAAAAAAAAATTAAAATTAATGTTGGGACTGTAAAAATCTTCTTATACATACAAATGAATCGCAAAATGTGTTGGTAAGCGCATAACTCGAGAACGGCCGAACCGACTTCGATAATTCTTTTTTTATTATATTCCTTGAAGTACGAGGATGGTTCTTATGTAGAGAAAACGTAAACATGTACCACGGGCGAAGCCGGGGCGGACCGCTAGTACTAGAATAAAATTAGGTTTAATTAAATTTAAAAATTAATAATAACTAAAATGTTGTAGGTATTTTCTTGTGTTTGTTTTAAAATGTTGTACCTAAACCTATTTCTAGACATTTAATCTAGGTATTGCATAGCTTCAATCGCGGGCCTTGAGCGCGGGGACCGAATCCAGAAATTTAGTAACGAAGGAGGCGCGGAGGTGTGGCTTGAAGGCATAGTATGCAATAGCTTTACCGCGGCAGTCCCCGAGTGCCACACGTCTTTTTTTTGAGCAGGAAATTCATTCAAATATCTTTCTATTCACATTTTCTTGACATGAAGAGGAAAAAAAAAAAGACGGGTTGCACTCCGGGAGTGCCGGCAGAAGTTAAAACTTGATTATTAACGTTGAGCATGTTTGATATCCATCCGTCTTACGCTTTTTCGATCGTCACGTGTCCTGACGCGAGTTTAAGATTTTATACCCAACGCCGCTAAAGTAGTTTTCACTTCAAAAATATCTCTCAGGCACATCCTAGATTTGTCTTCGGCCTACGGTGTATGTTACCCAAATTTCAAATATTTCATTATTATCTAAATACATTCAATCCTCCCTATCTCTAATTAGGACAGATAACCCTGTTAACAAAACGTTTCACACATCGACAGCCAATAAACCGGCTGATTTATATAGACAGTATTATCAGAGCTTATCTCTAACTTGTAAGTGTTCAGATAATTTGGTGGTGTTATGTTTTTTTTGAGTAACATTTGAAGAGCTCTTACGATGTTTAATTGATCAGCAAGCAATGGCAAAAAGCTTGCAGTTAAAAATTTAAAAGAATAGTCCGGTCTAATTAGATATTTAAAAGTATAAAATTTCCCATCCTGATGCTAAAAAAAATGTTCAAAGCGTTCAAATGTTAATTAATAACAAAATATCAAAATTTATGGTCATTCTGGCTACCTGTCTATTCAGGTCAAAGGTAGCTAGCAAACTAGTAGGACCTTATAGTAGATTTTTTATTTCTTGTGTCATCTACTATATGAAAATCCGACTTATTTTCGTTTCGTATTGTTCGTGCGTCCTGGAGTTATAGAACTCCAGGACGCACGAACCGATTTCCACGGTTTTGCATTCGTTGCAAAGGTCTCGGGCTCCGTGAGGTTTATAGCAAAGAAAAGGTGTCTCTGGTGGCGAAACGGAGTTCGCTGGGTTTGCTTGTAGTAAATAAAAATAGCAAAACATATTTCAAAAATATAGATACCAACATATTGTTTTTTTTTTAACTTATCCATACTATAATATTATAAATGCGAAAGTAACTCTGTCTGTCTGTCTGTTACTCAATCACGCTTTAACTACTGAACCAATTTGCATGAAATTTGGTATAGAGATATTTTGATACCCGAGAAAGGACATAGGCTACTTTTTATCCCGGGAAATAGGATAGGTTTTATCCCGGAAATCCCACGGGAACGGGAACTATGCGGGTTTTTCTTTGACTGCGCGGGCGAAGCTGCGGGTGGAAAGCTAGTAGATAGTGAATAAAAATAGCAAAACATATCTCAAATATATACCAACATATTATTGTTTTTTTTAAACTTATTATATCTTGTAAAGCTATCTATGAAAGCGCTACAAAGTAAGTGAGATATTAAGATAGAAGACAATTTTATCTTATAGGAAGCTTGTCATAGATAATAGAGTGACCGTAAAACATTTGTTTATGATAGAAGAGGCAATAGCACGTTGAATACGTTTTCTAAACTTAAAAAAAAATATTTTTTTTTGTTTCATATTCGCGCAATGGAATGAAGTTTGTAATTATTTATATACTAGCGGTCCGCCCCGGCTTCGCCCGTGGTAGGTACATATCTCACAATAAAAAGTAGCCTATGTCCTTTCTCGGGTATCAAAATATCTCCATACCAAATTTCATGCAAATTGGTTCAGTAGTTTAGGCGTGATTGAGTAACAGACAGACAGACAGAGTTACTTTCGCATTTATAATATTAGTATTATTTAAATACTTAGGTACTACATAATATTTTTATTGAAAGATGAACAGATTTTTCTGTTTGTTGTGTTACTGTTACCTAGGTAGGTACTTGGTGTAAGTAGGTATGCCCTATAACTTTAAAATTTACCTATGTAGGTATGTTTGGACGTTTGTTTCATAACAATGGAATGATAACTGAAAAATATAACAAAAAACATGAACCTATGAAGGAGAACTAGTAGAGAAATTAAATTAATTCCTAGTACTTGAATTCTTGCTTTGATCAATATACCTAATAGAACTAAATAAATATATATTATACTAGTGGTCCGCCCCGGCTTCGCCCGTGGTACATATTTCGCAATAAAAGGTAGCCTATGTCCTTTCTCAGGTATCAAAATATCTACATACCAAATTTCATGCAAATTGGTTCTGTAGTTTAGGCGTGATTGAGTAACAGACAGACAGACAGAGTTACTTTCGCATTTATAATATTAGTATGGATTATTATTTATTTCTTTATTCCAATATACATCATATAGAAATAGCATTATGTGAATAGTAGATACTTCAACGTTCAATGAATTATTAAATATCGCTAATAAACAGTATTTATGAAACGCATTGAATTTAGTTACGTCTTAACGGCTTTATTAGTCAATATCTAGAAATGCAGTTTAATGTGTGGTACAAACGAGCGGTTGGAACGCGGCGTTTTTTCTCTTCTCAGAACACAAGAGGAAAAAACGCTAGTAGTATAAAAGCAAAGGATCGAAAAGATTTTGTTCCGCGCCGGAAAATGTTTTTCTACGGATATCGAATGTTTTATTACTTAGGACACAGCTTAGGCTATTGTTTTTGGTAAAGTTGTATTAATCAGAACAGGTATGTCATACTTTTGTTCCAACTTAAGGCAACTTAAAATACTAAGGTATTTATTTGTTGAAGAAAACATTTAAAAAAATAGTTTAACAATTATAAAGATTTTAAAAATTCTTAACTTCATCAAAAGTAGAGCTTTTAAAATAATTTATTTAGGTACTGAAATTGGGATGATAACAACGATATTAAAGTTCTGACTAATAGGTACCTAAGTATCATCCTGCAAACATCCATACTAATATTATTATTATAATAAATGCGAAAGTAACTCTGTCTGTCTGTCTGTTACTCAATCACACCTAAACTACTGAACCAATTTTCATGAAATTTGGTATGGAGATATTTTGATAGCCGAGAAAGGACATAGACTACTTTTTATCCCGGGAAAATGACGCAGTCCCGGAAATCCCACGGGAACGGGAACTATGCGGGTTTTTCTTTGACTGCGCGGGCGAATCCGCGGGCGGAAACCTAGTAAATACATTATGTATTAAAAATTATCAGTTATCGTTTATTTTCGAATTCGTGCACAACCCGCCTTAAACGTTTTTAATTACAAACTACTGCGAGGCAATTTTCACCAAATAAGTCAATAATTAATTTTTAATCACTCGAAAGGATTTTCCACGGTTAAGGCATAACAAGATATGGTCGACTATTATATGGCCATTTTAGATTTTTAATTAAACTTTAATTAAAATGGCGTGGGATTATTTCTCTTATGGCTAAATAAAGACATCTATGTGCAATACGGCAAAAAATAAATGATTACTCTCCATTGCGTGTTACGTGATTTCAACAACCTATTTAATTGGTAGGATAATAGCTTCATATTTTTCACGCTTTCAAACTCATGTCTTTTATGTTAGATTGGGTAACCTTTATGTTCCTATAAAGTTGTAACACCAAGCACCGTGCTTTTGTTCTAAGTGAAAATAATTATTGAAGTCTTATTTGTGACTATCTGTGTCCCGCGGTTTCACCGGCTCCTGTTGGTCTTAGCGTGATAGATAGATAATATATATACCTACAGCCTTCCTCGATAAATGGGCTATCTAACACCGAAACAATTTTTCAAATCGGACCTGTAATTGCTGAGATTAGCGCGTTCAAACAAACAAACTCTTCAGTTTTAGTATCTACCTACATTAAGTAGATCCACCTAGATTAAACATATTTTATTTCTTTCTTTCTTTATTTAGATTTGAATAGTGTTACAATGAATGCTGTGGGACCAACCTTAGCACTACCTATAAGGGGTTTTTAAATATCCAATCAAAATGAACATAACAGCATACTGCATAACATAATTTTCGAAATGTCAAACACAGAACAACCTAATCAATTAACATCGTGAACGCTCTATTATCTATGACCCAAAAAAAATCGAATCTGTCAAAAGCGTTTGGCGCCGTAAGATGCTTTGAATGTCACTTATCTATATGTTTGCGACACTGCGGTAATTGTTTCAAAGGTTAGAGATCAAAATTGCAGTAATTAGAATTGATAATATGTAATGGATGTTTCTAGTAGATATTTAATATTTATGATTTATTTTTAAGAGCTTGGCAACTGATTGATTTAAATTATTGTTTTAAATAGCGTGAATACCATCGAGGTGAAAACACTATTTAATTAGCTTCTAATATACCTACCTACATAAAGTCCTAGGTACATTTAATGCCATACATTAGTTTTTGTGTGATGCATGTATCTAGGTACAATCAATGTACCTAGACAATAGGTACAAGAAGATGAAAATAAAAAAAATATATAGGTAGCCTAGTAGCCTGTTTAAGCGAACCTAATATTATATTACCTATACCAGATTATAGGTAATCTATCTGCATATCAAATTTGTTCTTAATCTGTTCAGTATTTCACGCGTCTAAGTGCTAAACCTACTTTTCGTATCCTACTTTTAAGAACTAACTCTGTATAATTGGCGCATGCTGTGTCAACCTCTAATTATTTGTTACTTTATCGCAAGAACTATATGTTGTAAAATTTATATCTAAGAATCATTGTAAACAAATGTTGGTTGACCAAATAAATAAAATAAAATAAAATAAACGCGTTAACTTTCGGAATAGTAGGTATTTTGAAAGAAAAATCTATTTTTATTAAATTACAAAAATACCCAAGGCCGCATGTCATTGCTCATAGTAAACAATTCATTATCTGTGCTGATACTAATTAAGTAAAAATATTCCATATCAGGCCGAAAACATAAAAAGCAATAAAACATTATCTGTGCCTAATTAAAAAGTTTCGTACTACATATGTATTGGTACTTAGCCTTGCTTGTTCTATTTCATAATTATAATACACAGATAACCTATAGCTTGCTACAATGTAACGGTCGTACCATTAGTCGTAATTATTTGTGATAACTTAATTATATTGATAATAATTTCTTATACTCAATTCATATATTTTATACAAATAACCTGCGAGTGAGATAATTTCTTAAAAGTACCTAATTTTTGCTTTTTGTAAGACACCTTAAGTTATCTTAATGTTATTTGCGCCTACGAATTAGACATTTTAGGAAAGATTTTCAAATGATAAAAATTAGCAATTGTGTGACAGTGAAATTAATAATTAATATTAAAATGTATGGTGTTTTTTTAATCTCCGCCCCATATCAATTACGCATTGAGGAAAATATTCGCGCCATTATATCTGTCAATAAAAACTGTCATGGCGTGACAAAGCAAATAATAATCACCCTTACAAATAACTTGCCCTTCGATAATATTATTTTTATGAACTCCGTTACAGAATTTAATTAAACTGGATTAAGTTTTTATAGACGCGTCACTTAAAACTATTTTTATACAGAAGCGGTTTGACAAAAGAGAGCCTCTATTGTCACAAGGCGGGAACGAGTGCGCGCGATTATCAACCGACGCCATTGTCGTTCGAAATTTGATTGTTTTTTAGTGACGTGATACTGTGTTTGTCGATATTTTAAAAATGCCATTTATCGTTTCTTATATAGAATGCCGTACATTCTATTATATTTTAATAGCAATATACCAGTACCTGCTTATACGTCAACTAGGAAATCTGCAAGTTTTTCTATCAATAAAATGGCTTCATTATCATGCCGGTGTCCAAGTATCTACTTATTTTATATCCCATAAATATAAGCTTTACTACACTGTTCCGTAGAAAGATTAAAACATTTAAATTAGTGCCACTTTAATCAACGACAAAGTAGTAAAAATCTTGATAATATCAGTAATAGCTAATATACTTAAGACAATGAAATATAGGAGGTGTAAGTCAACAGCTAGCAACTAGCAAAAACTGCTGGAAATCGTGTTCGTTTTACGAGTATATCAATAAACAAACCGTATCTTTATACATACCATTCGACGATAAAATACAATGTTAGCGCTATTAAAATGTTATAGACGTAATTAGGTACGTACAGGACAGGCGTTATGTTCTTCTGCGCACGATCGTGAACTTTAATGATACGCTTCATCGATTATTTCGTCCATGTACGGCACAATACGAAATTAGTTAATACTATCGATAATCGTTCATTTATCGATAGTTGTACGTCACTAACCTTCGCCTCGTTAACGTTGGTAGCACTGTACGTCACATCTTTCGTTACGCACCTTTTTTAATGACCGCGATTGTTGCCGGATGCGTTTTTTCAACAATATTTCTTTAAAGGATTGAATGGGTTATAATTGGATGTAATTTGAGAGTACTTTGTTGTTGGTCGAGCGAGATTAACAAGCGTTTTAAATTAAACTATTTATGTTCGTTGTGTTGGCAGCGGTCAGCCATCTTGAAACAAGATCGGTAGTTAGATGAAGTGATTTACGTTCGGGCCGAGACGTAGGATGGGAGAATTTATGATTAATTATTCAGTCTGAGCTGTTTAAAACTAATTAAAGGAGATATTTGTTCAGTTTATAGCTTGACAAGATAATTCGTTTTGAAAAAACGATTCCTAATTACTGGCTTTCATTTAAAATTGTCTGAGTTAAATCTTTGTGGGTTTTGTTTTGTGGGCGCGTTTAAAGTATTTAGCTGAGGAAAGAGAAGTGGCTTTTTTGTGTAGTTTAAGTGTTTGAGTTTTTTATCATTTTAGGAATTAATAATAAGATATGAGCCGTAGTACGGTCTTGTTAAATCAGATATCAGGTATTTTCATAAATTATATTTTATGGAATTATTTTCCATACTTTTGAATATATAATTACATGAATAAAGCATTTCTATGGGCTTATAATAATTACTCGTAGTAAGACGTCGATAAATAACTAAACATCCATACTAATATTATAAATGCGAAAGTAACTCTGTCTGTCTGTCTGTTACTCAATCACGCCTTAACTACTGAACCAATTTGCATGAAATTTGGTATAGAGATATTTTGATACCCGAGAAAGGACATAGGATAGGTTTTATCCCGGAAATCCTACGGGAACAGGTTTTTCTTTGAAAGCGCGGGCGAAGCCGCGGGCGGAAAGCTAGTAGGTAATAATTATAATGTCGAAATCTACATATCTCTTTCATTTTCCTTATTAACATTTAATTCCCCCTAAATTAAAATTAATCATTGTAAGTATAGAATGCTAATAAACATTGATTAATTAGCTCTTAATTAACCAAGCTCTGTGTATAATTTATTGGTACCGGTGTAAGAATTTTATAGAATGTAACGTTTTTGTGTCGAAAATTATTCATTTTATCGATAAGTAGGTAGTGGTTACTAGACGGCACTACGTTTATTAATTTTTCAGCGTTATTAACACACATTTATGAAAGTACTGGAATAGCATTTTCTTTTCATATTTCCCCAGTCGATACTTTTTTATCAAACTACAAAAATACAATTTTAAATTCGGATTCGCTTGCAAATCACGCTAAGTACCTAGGTATGCTTTCTATAGATAAAAAAACCGCTAGTTTTTCAAACGGTAAAGACAAAAATAAATTTGACATCACATGCAAAAAAAAAACAATTTGACATTGACAGCTATATTGTTCATGGCGTCGTGTGGTTTGGGCTGTGATGATGACATGATGTGGGATCATTAAGCTATTGCTTCACTATCTGGTGACCCAGGCTGGTGTCACGAAATACATAAATTCAGCATTTTACGATCAAGATAATTTCATTGACGTTTACAAACCGACCTGAATCTTATCTATTGTTTTTATTCTTTATGAATTTTTAACACGTGATTTTATAATTTAACGGAGACAAAGTTCCTCGGAATGAACATGATAATTGATAACAAATACTTAATAAAATTAAATAATTTGGAAAATCCAAAAGTGCACGCCTCATAATTTTTTTTTAATAAATATTTATTAATTATTATTTTTGTTTATTTAATAACAATTAAACCACATCGAATCAGACCCTGAAAAATGAAAGGGTTCTATTCCTGAGCATACTCAAGCGTAAGAGAAAAAAAAAGACTTGATTAGTAAAGTATTTCGGTCGCTATCCGCGTGTTAACAAGAAAAAGGATCCGCACATACAGACACACGGACGTCCAAGACAGAACTTTTTTAAACTGTTTTTTAACTAGTTTAAATAACAAAAATGACATCAAAAATATCATGAACGTTAAAAATAGTGTTTTTTCTTAATATGTGTGTGTATGTATTATCTTACAAGTGCAATGTATGATACATAAAGACATTTTAAGTTTGAAAAATCAGATGTTTTGCGCGAAGCGACAGTAGTACCCACCTCAACGCTTCGCTTATGAGGCGTGCAATAAATGAGATAGTACGAACTTTCAGAAAGCTCATATAACCTATCTTCCTACTTGGTATTTGATATTGAAATCTTCCCAAATTGAGAATGAATCATTTCATTCTCAAATAATGAATTTAAACATACAAATTTACAAAATTCAAATAATATACACGTTAGCGTATATCATAACACTTGTATAATTTATGTGAATAATAAAACTTGTGTACACGCGAAGAAATCATTTACCGCGCCATAAGTTCAATTAATTTAAAATTATTTCGCAAAATTATATACACACGCTAAATTATGAAATGTACGCTATATAACCATATAATTATTTATCTAATTAGTTTTAAAAACATATTTTAAAATCACTTTTTATATGTAAGTTGTAAATCATTTACTCGAAAACCACGAATTATGTGTAGTTTTAAGAGATTATTATCAAACTTTGACATGACGTAATTGTGGTAATTAAATTTTATTATTGAAAATATTAAAAATAAAATTTATTAAGTTATCAACTTTAAATGGTGGACGTAAAACTTGTTAAGTTTTTATTCGATTACGTAATATGTATTGCTAAAAAGTAAAAACGTATTGATACTCATAAATTTGAATTAAAGAAACATAATTTATTTAACAAAGGGAAACGGCAAATTAACTATAACAAGTTAATTGTTTAGAAAAACTAATCATTTAGAATATTTTTCATGAATTTATAACATAACTTATTTTTTTTTAATTAAGGATTGTAAACTGATTATTATTCCTAACCTTATAGATGTGTGATGTCCTTTAATTTATTTCAATTTATTCATTTAAGAAAACCATCAATTAGAATTTATACCTACTACAAATATAAAACGTAGTAAGAAATTATCTTGTCAACTTATTAAACATCTTACTCACATGTTATTGTATCAAAGATTAAAAAGCAATCATTAGTCTGTTGTTTATAAAAAAAAACGCGAAAATTAAAACCTACATTAAATAATTCAAAGTGAATTAGCCATACTTAAAGTTGAAGTATCTCCGAAGACGATGCAATTAAAATGACATTAGGCTTTGCGTGCACCCACCCACCCAGGTTGAGTAATGCTCATTAATTATATGGGTAAAATATACTTGTAAATGTTTATGTTTTGCACTATATACGCGACCCTGGAATGCACTCAGCGGCGGCCTTACCCATTGCGAGGCTCCGGGCGGCAGGCCCTTTGCGAGGCCCTGTACTCTTCGTGAAAATATGTATGCGATGCGAAAGTAGGTCTGGTTGTTTGGTTTAGGTATTTGTCATGTTTGAGGAGAAATGATAAAGTTATAGAAATGAATAAATTTGAGATTTAAAATATTTATATATTTATACATAGAAAGATTTACCAAATTAACAAATACAGAGATGATAAATTTTAAAATTGATGTTTGCGGCTTTTCCTAAGGCTAAAATCTTTTATTAAAGCACAATAGTTAATCCAACGAATGAGCTACCTCATTTTCGATTGGGCAAGGGCTGAAAGCCGATCTTGTGTCATCGAATTCCTCAAATATGTTTTAATAATTTTAAGCCTCGAAAAACTCCTTTCAGCAGACGCAACTGTCACAGGTGTGGTGGCAATAATTCTCAGGACGATTTCGATAGTGGGGTAAACTTCAGTTAATTTGTTTTCTATTATGTATTTCAGCACCGAGATAATATCGTCGTTTCCTTCATACACACGCATGAACATACTCAGTACACGCACACATTTTCATTTTTTTTTTAATTTGCTTGGGTGGGTTGTTGCGCGAGGCCCCTGCAAGAGCGAGGCCCCGGGCGATTGCCCTGTTCGCCACCCCCTAAGGCCGCCGCTGAATGCACTGTTATGATTTATGCAACCCTAATTACTGTCTAAAAACTAGATAACATAGTATGCTAAGGGCTGATTTTTCAATCCTTGGTTAAAACTTATTCGTCGAATAATATAAAAAACTAACATTTTAAAAACGTATTCTAATTGCCCGTATTTGACAGTTTACGTGACATTTTAATATTATCGTGTAATACTTTATTGGACGGATAAGTTTTATCCAAGCATTGAAAAATCGGCCCTTAGTACAATATATTATATAAAAAGTATTTAAGTTCTTCTCACTGAAAGGCTACTTTAACGTCAACCTTATTTTATATTTAAACTAGCTGCGCTTCGCGGTTTCACCCGCATGGCACAACTCCTGATGGTCTTAGAATGATGATAATAATATATTATAGCCTATAGCCTACCTCGATAAAGCCTATTACATCGAAAGAATTTTTCAAATCGGACCAGTATTTTCTGAGATTAGCGCGTTCAAACAAACTCTTCAGCTGAGATAGAGAAATATATTATGCCATTGGAATCAATAACACAATTAAGGAATACCACAAGTAATAATAAAATTTAACTATTCAATGATCAATTATACTATTTTCAAAGGATGAATTAGACAAGTAACAGATAATATAAATGTCATACAGATAACATAATAAATAATTAAAATAATTGATGGTCGATTGGTTGCTATTGTCTTCCTTTAAAGACTGTATGAAATAATTGGTGTTGAAAATAATTGTGATATATATATATCTAATAATTATATAATTGTTAGATATATATAATTGTAATATAGATATATATATATATATATAATAATTGTGACTGGATGTCTTGTATTGAATGGTTAATGGTAAACGAGCTTCTGGCAACGTGCGAATACTCATTCTAACCCCACTATGTCAAATTATTATAGTTTAAACAGACGTAGAGCATTCTTTAGTTGTTCTAATTGCGTTCGAAAAGATTCAATGCAATGTTCTAATCTTCTGCGAACAACACTGAATACCTACGAGTTTTCGTTTACACTAAAAGAACACGAAAGAATGCTCTTGCTCTAGCTCTAGCTCTATGTTCGTTGGTGTAAATGCACCGTTATGATTGAATTTTCACCTAGTATTCGTAATACTTATTTACTGTAGATAACGAATTAGAAAAATATCGTCGTAAGGGCAAATAGCATAGAACTGTGATAGAACCCAATATATTTTTATTTGTTTTCATAATTTAATATTATATTTTTACTAGCTTTCCGCCCGCGGCTTCGCCCGCTTTGTCTATAACCTAATAAATTATATACTAAAACCTTCCTCTTGAATCACTCTATCTATTACAAAAAACCGCATCAAAATCCGTTGCGTATAAGTTTTTAAGATTTAAGCATACATAGAGACATAGGGACATAGGGACAGAAAATTCGACTAAGTTTTATACTATGTAGTGATTTTCATGAGTATCGACATCCTCTTAACGCATGAAAAAAGTCATTTTAATTTTTATAGCTAGCTAATTTATTTTATGAATTTGATTACTTTTAATTGAATTAGGCCATTAAAACTACTATTATTAATAATAATATTTATTAATAATTATAAGATAAAATAAAATGCCATGATTATCACAGTCTGCTATAAAATTTCATAGATAAACACGAACGCGTTGAAGTAATTAATTCCATTGCTAATTATTAAGGTAATCTAATTAAAGATTAATGACTTAAAACAATTAATGTTGTTATTAGACACGATAGATACCTATGACATACAATGTAACTTTATTTATACTAGGCATTGATCCGACTTTGAACGCGTGAATGATAAATCCTAACTAATATTATTTAACTCTGTCTTTTCTTCACGCCTCAACCACTGAACCGATTGTCATGAATTTTGGTACAGAGATAGCTTGTGATTTGAAACCTTTTTCAAGTCATACATAGGATAGGTCTTATCCCGTTAATCCCACGGGAATGGGATCTATTAAATAATAACTATAATATGTAATCGCACTACATGTAATAAGAACATACCTACCTATTTATAAGTTGTTAGTATGCAACCATTATATCGCTTTCTAAATATAAATAAATTATTTCTTGTTCCAGGTCCAGACATCCCCGGTTTCCTCTTGCAGCCGTTCAGAAAGCCCAAACGGATCAGAACAGCGTTCTCCCCCTCTCAGCTTCTCAAACTTGAGCATGCGTTTGAGAAAAACCATTATGTCGTTGGAGCAGAGAGGAAACAGTTAGCGCAAGCTTTGAGTTTGACAGAAACACAGGTTAGTAATATTTATCATCAACAGAGCATATATTTATATGTATTAATCATTATAATATTTGACTAAAGTAACCGTCATGAGAAGCTATAAATTTTGTAAACAAGTGTTCAGGAGTTCACAACATTTGGACCAACAAAAAAAATGAATTTGTTTAAGATTTAATAAATTATTAAGTAACAAATATTAATTAACATAAATATTATTTAAGAATAATTATTCGTCAGATTCAGATGTTTCCATTTCTGTGTCAGAATCAGTGACATGTATCACGAAGCTGTCTATCACCATATTTTTCTCATTAACCGTAAAGCTCGTCACCTGTAAAAATCACCGGTAGTCACTTGTCACACGAAGCTCAAGCTATATCTCCAGGTATACCAATTAACCTAACCAATTACTTCACAATTTAAAACCTACTTCTAATATTAACCTTAAGTTTCCAAAGATTAGCGCGTTTGAACAAACAACTCTTTCTTTTTACTTATTATATATTTTAGATAAATTGTATTACGCACCTTTTGACGTTTTTTTCGTGGCGAATTTATTTCCTTAGATGTACTGGCTACTGGCTCCATTATACGTAATAACAAATAAAATTAACGCAACAATTAAAGTAACAACAATAAAAAAGTGATAACGAAACAATAACAAAATTAACAATAACAACCAGATCCGCGATATATGCAAAGCAATGAAACAAACTCGTACGCATTCGAAACTCGAATGATGCGTTTATTTCAAAATGGCGTCCCGATAGTTCACAATCCCTGCGACGGACGCGTTCCGGTACCAAGAAACACAAACGATAGCGCTTTGCGTCGTTAAAATATGATCCGACTAAATTAAATAGGTTGTTACTTTCATATAACCCGTCTATATTTCATGTCGATTGAATATGGTCAATTTATTATTATCTCGCAGTATAAAATGTTTACTTAGTAAAAGATGTTTGTTTACATAATTTATAGCTTCTCGTGACGGGTACTTTAGTCACTAGAGTATCAAACATAATTGTAGCGGTTGTATATTATAATCTTAATTAATGTTATATTTTTTTTTGTATTAATGAATAAATTGTATTGTAAATTTGACCTCCCTATCGCATTGGGTAACTGTAATGGTAGGAATGGTTGTACATTAAATAAATAAATAAATATCTCACACACTCTGTGTGGACCCATAATATTATGAGTCAAGAGGCTTCCCATTTTCCAAGTTATGATTTAGACGGCTGTTGTTTCTTGTTGTCTGTAAATAACTGAAAAATTTGAGAAATAATATTGAGATACCTAGGTATACATCTTAATTAAAACTCGAAAGTAGGTATGTAAATATTGACGTATGTTGCTATTTCACGCAGTGACTAATCTGATGGACGATATTTGGACACAAAGATACCTATAGTCTGTATAACACACAAGCTATCGTTGCCATATCAAAAACTGTTGGTTAATGCTAGTTTAAATTAATTTGGCGTCAACGGGAGCACCTACATCCCTTTTCCACTGACTTCAATCAATCTATCCATCCTGGCAACACGGGATACACACAATCAGTCAGACTCTGCCCTTTTAGTTAACAAAAAACCATTGAAAAAGCGGCTATATAGTTTGGGTCGATTAAACCGTAATTATTTCATAATTACCTGCAAACCGAATGATATCGAGCCGCGTCTAATTGTTGGAAACTAATAAAAAATGTTATTACGCGATTATTAGCTCTACTTGTTCGTGTTGGTAGCGTTCGCAAATAAATCATTGTTATAAATATTATGATATAGGTAATGTTTAAACGTTTTATTGTTCAACAACAATAGTAGATCCTATCTACCTACTTAGGTAGGTACTTCATAGTTCATATGACCTTAATTCCTGACACGACATTATGGCTGCAGATGGTAATTTTCTAAAGGAATCTGCAAGTTCTAATCAACATACACCTCTCATTCATACTGTTTACTTTTTTAATTTACTAATTAGTGTGTAAGTAATTACCTCTAGATTAGTGTATAAAATAGCACACACATAATTGACACAATTTAGATAAAAATATCATCATAGAAATACTAGGTATAACACAAACTCTACAATTTTTGAAATAAATGCATCCTCTTAAAAGCGCAATCAAGCGTATTTTGTTTAAAGTCAATCATTTTAGCGTAAAGATAAATACTTAAAACAACATTCCCATTAGAAAGACTGTTCTTATCTAGACCAAATTTTAAACAGAGATAATATTGTCTATCCACTTCCTGAAATGCCCCCAACGCAGCAACCAATATTTGTCTAAAACACATAAGTACCAATTAAATGCAATGTTTATATAATTGGGTATTTGAATAAAAAAATTTTTTGTGCTAAATGGAAAGATTATATATTAGTTTTATAACAAAACTATTTTTTTAAATTTTTTTTGCAATAATTCAAAAGTTATTTCAAAATAAAAATTAGTCTTTGAATCCAGTACCGAAAACACACCGACAACTCCCGAAGCGTCACCCGAACGCGGGTGACGTCATAATGTTAGTTTTCACTCATTGCAGTTGATAGAAAAACGAATCCTACAACTATAACATTTTGACGTCACATCTATCGTGACCAGTCATGGCGCGTTTATAGTCAGGTGACTTTAATTTTAATTTCATCAATCTTTAATTGCTTACAATTAATTGAAAAATATTTTTTTTTGGAGTTTTTTGCATTAAATATCAATATTATTAATAAGTAATAAAGTTTTAAAATAAATAAAAAAAATCAATATTTTTTTATTATTCAAATACTCAATTTCCAACAATATTCCAATAACAATGAATATGCTGTCGGTCCGAAGACAACAGGGTGTGGTCGCACGAAACCTCGTTTCTATATTAGTTTTTTAGTAAGATATCCGCCTGCAATGCAGCCCTGAATATTTTACTGTTAGAAAGTTGGGCGTCGGCTGCTAATCTTGTTGGGTAAATAATTCGGTATTAATTATGTAAATTCATATAAATCATATGCGTTTTAATTTTATACGTGTGTATTGCGTGTTGTTGCAAAACGCGTTAGATTCATTACCGAAGTGTGCGTTGTTAACCATTTGTAGTTTATGCATGATTGATCCAAATTTTCAACACCTCTGTCAAATTCGCGATGTTCGGTTCGATACAACGATTTGTTATATTTAATTTACATTTTAGATCCGATGTACTTTAATTGAGGATCGACAGCTGTTGATTTTGTAAGGAATTCAGTTTATTTTTTTGAATTAATACAGTACACGCTATTTATTGGTATAAGAATGTAGAGTCTATAGTTTAGTCTAGTTCTTATATTTTATCCAAATACATGTAAGTATACTAACTATACTATACTGTATACCTACTTACATGAACTTGCTTGATTTTAATGTTCTAAATAGGTTTATTCCAATGAATGGTTTCGTTCTAAAAAAATTATCTAATAGGTAATTACAAACTACAAATGAGACAAGCCTTAACAGCCTGTAGTGTCACATTTTCACTAATTTCTCTCTCTGGGTTGCCTGGTAGAGATCGCTGTCAGCGATAAGGCCGCCTTCTGTACATTGTTATACATATTATATTTTTAAGTTTGTAAAATGTATTCTATAAGGTGTACAATAAAGTATTTTTCATTCATTCATTCATTCTCTATCAACTAAATGTGAAATTATTTCATGCAATATGCATTATCTAACAACAAACATACAAACAAACTTTGGCATAATTATGAAGAAGTATAGCATTATTTAATTAAATATACCATTCTTGGAACACCGTGAAAGAGAAATTCCTAGAAACCAGTAAATGAGAAATGATGATGTTATAACTGTATTTTATTGTCTGATTTATTTACGGATTATGTGAAGCCTAACTTGGAATAAAAATCATTTTAATTGCTTGATTTATTAGTCTTTATTTTTTACTTTAAGATGGAAAATACAGATTATTACAAGGAAAGGTGTGTTACAGTCTAAATATAGGATGTTCGTACCAGCAATTAATCTAGAATTCTATGAGCAACGGAAATAGTTTAATAGAAAAAAGACGTGGAACATCGTACTAGCTAGTTATTACCTCATTTTTTATATTTTTTTTTTATAAAAAAATCGTAACAGCCACGTTTATAAATGCAACATCGGTGAATTAGCGCTAAATTGTTCGCCGCATGCGATGTTGAACGAAATGATAAAAAAGTAATTTCTTGTTGATGGTTTTTTTTCTTTTTTTTAAGGCAATAAGTTGCCAGTGTCAAGTTCGAATTGTTGATTTTTAATTAGTGCCCTTTGATCTGTATTACTGCACTTATAAATGATTGATTACAATTTTGATGTTTAAATATTTCTGTAATTAATAATAGAAAATACAATAATTGTAGGGTCCTTTATTTTGTAAAACGAGGGAAATTAATCAATGGAATATAGCAATAAAGACTAGCTAAGTTAAAATTATATATACCATTCGAATATTCATCGAGAATTGAACGGAAACACAATATTTATTACGAATATAATTTGAATTGAATGACACATAAAATATCTTAAATTGATTTTAAAATTAATATGTATGAGATTTGTAAAATATAACGCGTAGAATATTTATGCATGAAAAAAAAACATTGCGTTCAGGAATCAATTTATTGATAATTTAAATTGTTGAACAAGGAATGCGCGGGAATTGTTGACGTTTTATAGTTTTTATTATCTTGTTGGTGAAATGCGATGTTCCATATAAGAAATTAACATCGAAAATTACGAGGTAATGAGGCTTCAAGAGAATGTTCAAATTTATTGCCTTTTGATGAGTGTATTATTATTTTTTTAGCGACTCACTGAGCGTTAGGGGGCACCGAAGCATGTAGCTCATAATGTTACCATATACATAGTTCTGTATACCCTATAAAAGTATTTTTCTTTGCCTTGTTGTTATTTTATTTTTACGGGAATAACGGAATTTTGTTCTGTAGTAATTGTTGGAGAAATTCTTATAAGAGCTAATTTTATACTAGCGTGTAGTTTTTCAACGGTTACCACAATTTACAATTATTAGGGTATATTTTCCTTCTTTTTTAAACAGATACAAAATTTAAATTAATTACTTATTACCAGATGTATAAAAATCTTGCTTACAATATTAAAAATCTATACATAATAATATGATACAATCACATTAAAACAAACATCATGTTTTTTCCATGGCACCCAAGAAGTACCCTCGTATACCAATTACCAATTAAATAATTAATTAGAAATAGCTAATACAACAAAAAATAACAAATACGACCTCACAAAACGCGAACAAAAAATTGGATATGACAGCGAGCCATTTTCTTTAACATATAGTCCCAAGTTCCAATAATCGAATTAAGTACGGTAAACATTTTATCTTAATAGCTCGTATGAACGTTGTGAGCAGCTGTGTATAATTTTCTTAATAATATAAAATTGGTATCGTGTAGAACCTGCTTGGTTAGATACTCTGTGGCTCTTTGCATGTCCGTAATGGAAGCAGATTAAATGCCGTTTTGGCGGGAACGGAACGAGTTTGTTTTTTAATAGAATTCGAATTTTGTAAACAATCATTGACCTTTTTTGAATTGTCTATGTTTGATATTTTATTTGCATTTAATGATTATTAAATGTGAATAACAATTCTATTTCTTCCAATATAATAAATTGTGATGTACTTACATACAATTATTTTAAATTATTGTTTACAAACTATGGAAAGCGGGCCAATATTTTCGATAAAATCTATATCTATACTTTTCTCTTTAGACTATGTTATTACACAACAAGCATCAAGTCCTAGAGAAACAACAAAAAATTATTTTGATATGTTAAATTAATACATACTAACTACCCTAGCACATATTAAACTTTAACTACCTTTCATTATAAGCGTTCAAACCCCGTTAAAAACATTTAATTTCTTATATATTTATTTACATTAACAAGGGGTTTCTTTCTACATAAGTAAGTCCCGTGAACATTGCAGCATCTCGCGACTCCACCCAGAGTGAATCACGCATGCGCTGGTGATAAATCTATAAACTTATATAGGTAATGATGTAAATGCATAGGAAATGGTGGCTTATAGGTATGTGGAATAACCGTTAGGCTAAAAAATGGGTTTGTTATTGATACAAGTTTAAAGATTGCATATCTATAGGTTGTACAGGGATAACAAGGAAATAAAATATGGACTATGTCGTTTTTTCAATTTATCTGCGCATGTTGTAACATCACCACTGCTCGAACGGTGAAGGAAAACATCGTGAGGAAACCGACATGTCGAAGAATCAAAAGTTCGACGACATGTGTCATCCGCCAACCCGCACTTGGCCAGCGTGGTGGATTATGTTTATTTATTTAGCATCAAAAATTCGGAAATCGCAGATCCATTTGTTAGTAAAAAAATAAACCTAAGTATTAATATTAGTAAAATTACATCTAAAATTATTTGTGGATTATGGCCTGGTTTTTTTGGAAGCGCTTGACCACAATCTCGCCTGATGTTAAGCTGAGATGTGGTCTAAGATGGAACGCGCTTCCCTAGAAGTTACCTGTTCACTCTACGCTGTACCCTCATAGGAGGGAACAATATGTCCCAGCACTCAGCAGTGGAAACGTATATGGGCTGATGATGATGATGATGTCGTTTTGGAATAATGTAGTATATAGCATGTCTTTTTGCTGATTTAGGGTGGAATTTAAGAGTTTGTACTCCTCGAAAATTCCACCCTGTATATCGTGACAATATCAAATATTATGTTGAGGAAACTCGCTAAATAATGCAAGAGTAGGTAAATAAAGAATGAGAAAATATGCTGTATGATAAGGAGATCATTAAGTAATTATAAGTAAGGAGCTATGGAACATGTTTTTTTAGTTATAAACATATGTTTTACTTAATAAACTCTTCAATAAAATTAGAATTGATAGTTGATAGTTTTTCATGGTGGATACAATAACAGCCAATGAAATCTAATAATGTAATAAATCGATGCCCGGAAAACCCGTCAACATCCGTATCCGGTTATACCTATACATGGTGTTTGGTTTTAATCACAATATTTTATACAGGCTGTTGTAAATTATGAGAACTGTACAAATAGGTATTAAATAGGTACTTATCTAACAATTTAATGGAAGTAAAATTTTGATTTATTGTGATTTTCAAAAATCACAAATTACTCTTTTTCACATAGGTACCTACTATAAAAATGAATACATCATTTATTTTAAATGACTTTGTATTAGTTCATAGTACCTAGGTAGGTAGATATATGTTTCATATTCTATATTTTTTTGAAATATAAAATAGCCAGAGTCAGACTAAACTATATTCTAATAGACTACAAAGTATGTCCTATGATAGACAGAAACCATTATTATACAATAATTCATATCCATTATTCCATTTGATAGTACATATTATATTAATAAAAACTTAATTGAGTGTCACTTTTCTAACAACCGTTTTCTAAAACCAAATTTAATTATATTTCAATGCTTTATTCAATAAATCATAGCATAAAAAATGAATAGAGCACAATCAAAATGACATTGAATGCATCGTACTACCGATCCCATAATCACCCTCACACAAAATGGCTACTAATTTCAAAAGTAAACATTCATCACAAATGAACTACCGTCACATAATCGACTATCTCCAATTATTCTCACAAAGCGTTCATTATTACCAGCCAATTGATCTCTCCCTCTATCCAACGGGAATTCGTATATCTATCACTATAAAATCGCAACTGGCAACCCCAATTTGTCGTATCGCCGTCCCGCTCGCGCTCGTAATGTCATCCCATTCCCGCGTTAATGGTTCGACAATAAAGTAATATACAGATAAATAGCTTTCCGCTTAAATTTCGCCCAATTTCATTGTACCCCTTAATTGCGCATCTCCCCTTGATACGGCTGGCCTTGTCTGGCACGTTGGGGATCGTATTTGGCTCTCTCTCTTGCCGTAATCCATTGGGGAGAATAACGCGTACATAAGCACTTAATCGTATTTCTGAGCTCTCGAATGACACCCCTGTATTTATTCAGCGTGTATAGTTATGATACCCTCTTTGTTTGCGGAGACTTATCATGTTTATAGAACCAGGGCTGGTTGACCCCTCGTTTAGAAGTGTTCCATTTCATCTGCGTGCTTTTCTAAATTGGTTTAGCGGCAGATGTGACAAAAGTTTATTGTTCTCATATAACGAAATTTGAACGATTAAATTTGCATGAAAAGGTTATAATTGTTTAATAGCTTGTTTAGTTGCGTCGTTTCGTTGATTAATGTTTTAGAAAATTTTAATTTTGTTCATGTTAAACGTAAAACTTTTAGTGGCGACGGTTTTTTTTTAATATGAGCAATATTATGTTTGTGTTAAGTATGTCTAATATGAATTATGATGGGACGGGATTTTATTTGGGAATAAAATATAATATGTAATTTGTTTATAAAAGAGCACTACGATTTCTAGAATTTCGTAGCAGTTTACAAACAAACTGCGTTCCTTTTTACAAAATGTTAATTATTTAATGAAATCAACAGCGAACTTCAATCTTAACTTCTAATAAATATTTAAGTATTTATGAGTAGGTAGTATTCATAGTGAGTAGTACTTATTTCTAACTTAATTTTTCTGTCTACAACAACTTACCTCATTTTCGTAACGTAAAGATCAAACACACACACACATTAGTATGTATGAACTTATAACAACAATGATGAGCGTCCCCAAGCGGGGGCATGGGCCATGATTGCAACATGACAAATGGCCCCGCGGGACCGTTGCAAGTTAATGCGAATTTGTTCTGGTAACCCTAAATTTATAATATAATAGAGTTAACGGGTTAGGAATTGAGTTTAAATGTTGATTTTTAAGGTTTAATTTAGTTATAAAAAATATTTGACCTTCTAATATAAGTAGATACCTACCTATATATTGAAAAATATTTATGTACATGATAGCTTTTGTTCTTTAATAACAATGATCGCTAAGTTCTTTTTGCAGTATCTTTAGTAGGAATCTTTCAAATAATAAGAAGTTACCACTTAGTAATGTGTGATGTGAATAAAAGCACAGATAACTTAATAGTTACTACGTAAATAAAAGGCCAAACGTTTTAAATAATTGTGCTTTCATCAAGTTTTCTTATTCCCACAGACATTAAAATTGTGTTGCAATATACTTAAATAGAAACAAAAAACGCGTAAACCGCGTAAAATACACCCATTAAATTGGCTATTAATGACAACAATGAAATACAATATTTAGTGTCCACCATTGCTTATTCTGCTTAAACTGCATTTACGGATTTTAAATCATTTCTTCAGTTCTCACCTGTATTTAACTGTAATAAAATTTTAACGTTTAAAATGTGCGAAGCGTCCATTTTCAAAGTTCTTCGTTACAATGTTATGTCACTGTTTGCGATGAATGGTTGTTAAACTGTAGTTTTGAATTATGTGAATGTTTGTGTTTGTTGCTTAATCGTGTTAACATAATTGAGTTATATACTTTCTATTATATGTACTTGTATTATTGTTAAAACTGAGGATTCTTTCATCTTGCACTTGGTTATGAGCCATGTTATAATCTGTATCTACTTATGTTAACTTTCATGCAGATTCGATCAGTCATTTTTGCCTGAAAGAGTATGTATGTAATATCAATTCTTAATAATAGGTACGTTTGCAATAATTAGACCTAGCTGCGTTGAGCTTTGCCCTGTTTTTACTTAAGTATATTTTTTTAATGATAAAAACATCCAATAATATCTCTACATACACGAGTTATTAAATAAGCACAGATTATATACATCATCTCATACTTATCGTTACACCCGTGAAATGAACCGTGTCCAAAAATATCATCGAATTCAGTTAGGGTCACCATTTATCCCTTTAAATTGGATAACAAAGGCGTCATGGTACATTAGCACTTCATATATTGACATCAAATATCAATTTGGTAGTGACACCCCTAGTGCGTAATGGCGCGTGAAAGAGCGAAACAGCATGAGGGAAGCATGATGAAAAAAATTAGGCCATGGAAACTATTATGACAGGAATGACATTTGAAACTTCAAACTGGAAAAGATTCTATTTTAGTCCTCGTTTTTAGGAGAGGCAATCGCTAATTTTGATTAACAAAAAAATCTTCTAATTGAGAAACCCTTTGTTTATTGGAACGTCGTTTAAAAAGAAAACTATGTTTATGTTTTTTATCGACTATAATATTGCTTCCTCATTCATTTATTTTTATAATGATATACTTACCTTGTTATACCTATAACAGATGTATTAAGTTATAAGTAGGAGGGTGATATGTGCAAAAACATCATAAAACCGACATAAAAACATATAAATTCATGAATTGTCATTTCAATTCTACAATAAAAACTAAAACGTAGTAACTTTTTATCAGTTATTTCGATAGCTATATCAATTGAATATGCGGGTATATTATATTTATGTGATTACATTTCAAATAATAATAAATTATATTTTATTTGATTTTGATAGCGTAAAATTGGTTTATATAACGATTGGGTTTGTTTTGCTTTTGGTTCGAATGACAAATTAAAATTAAGTAGAAGGTTAGTTATATATACTTCGTCTAGCTAAAATCAGCGATTTAAACTAAAAAATTGAAGATCTGCTCAAACAAATTGAATCGAATTTGATTAAATTTCTTACATTTAAAAATTAATTACTGCATTTAAACGGGATACATAAATATTTTATCTCTTTTTAACGAACATTAAACAAGCGAACGGAGTCGCGTGCAAAAACAAGTATTTCTTTAAAGCACGATAATATAAATAAACGTTAAACGTAACCTCTGTAATAAACAACCGCGAACTTTACGAGCCACCCGCAAAAAGGTAGTTACGGATCGCCAAATCTTTGTGCAAACCTTAATTCTGTAGTTTTATTGTGTGCTGCCAGCAAAATGCACGAAATTACCATATTTCCTCAAAATTCCACACAAACTCAACTGGTAACATCGCGCATAGATTTTACGCGCCATTAAACACGTGACAAATAGCGACAAGATGGCGGATTGTATTTTTGCGCGGGAAATCTGCTTTGAGTTTGCATAGTTTTCTTTCAATGGAGTTTTTGATATATTGGGGTTTCGATAGTTGTTACCCCTTTAACTTGACTGGAAATGATTTATTGTTGTTACTGTGTATTATAATGTATTCATATCGGAAAATGTTGTTTTGTTCGTTTGTAGTAAATGGTCAAACCATTTACATAGTTCAATTCGATATACCTAATGTAAAGATAAAACGTATTCCAGTGATTATAACGAACGGTTGAGAGCTCAAGGCAAAGTTTAAGAATATGTTTGTTTCAATTTACATATTACTAATGAAATCGGCATCATATCTACTATTTATTTTAAGTCCAATATAATAATGACCACTTATAACCATAGAATAATTCACAAATTGTACAATTGAACCCGCACATATTGATATGTATTAGGTATTCGCACTATCAAATTCTAATGTATGTTTTCTTTACAGGTGAAAGTATGGTTCCAAAACAGAAGAACGAAACACAAAAGAATGCAACAGGAGGAAGAGGCCAAGACTGGAAAGTCCAGTTCATCTGGCAGCAAACCAGATGACAATCATTTCAACAACTCGTATGAAGATGAAGACGAAGAACTAATAGATATGGACATGGACGATCTTAGTGAAAGTGAAAATGAAACGTAAAGTGACAGGACACTAAAGACTTGTACATAATAATGTAATTTAAACGTACCGTAGATAAAACAATTCTACTTATTTATTAATCGAAGGATTATCGGTAAACTGTAAAGAAAGTATTTTATTGTAAGCGACACTGATTTTCAGTACACTGTCAAACGGGCGAACCTATTAATTTTAATTCAACTGAAACTCGAACGGTTAATTAGTCACAATTTACTACCTGTCATTTAATCTCGAAGCGTGTCATTAAAATGATACAAAATGGCGTCGAAACGACCTCTTGTTAGCGCGTCAAGAATTATTAGATAACAAAATTGGCCGCATTATAATAGTTTTGGGATTAAATTAATTAAAAATGCCTCCTTTGATGCGTCCAGTGATGTGGGTATAATTAGACAGTTTGATTTGAAACGCTGATAGCTGCAGTTGAAGGGAGATGGTTAATGTCAAAATAGATGGTAGAAAGAGAGAGCAACCATAGACTATAAAAATATCGATGGTGGCGATTAATTGTGCGTCGTTTGTGGGCCTATTATTAAGAGGTGCGTTCGGAATCGGTATCGACGTTTGGGATCGCGTTCGGTAATTGCTCGCGACGAAACAAAATTGTTTATAAACTGTTGATTGTTCTGTTAGGCTATTTGTCTACGCGCGTTCAGAAACTGATAAGAATCAAGGCTTTCACGCCGATGCTATTGTACGATCATTGTCCGATTGTTTTATTTATCGTCGTGATCGGACAAATAAGGTTATGCTTTGTTTGTTTCAGTCGTTCGATTTGTTTTAAGGTATTTTACAAGAATCCAAGTCTCGTACTTTGTCCCCATTACATACTGCAGGAATGTTAACATTCAAGTTAAAAGTCAAATAAAGGGCAGTTAACCTCGTGAATGGAATTCTTATCATTTTACTGTTCACGGGTTATTAGAGCTTGTGTTATTGAATTTAATATAAATAGTGTTATTATGTATATTATTAGTTATGCATTACCAATATAGTATAAATCGTTTTCCTGATGCATGGATATATAACATTCATTTTTCCATAGACAAAATGGGATATTCCATGGAAATTTCGCCAACATCTCGCAAAAACCACAAAAGTGGAGTAAAGTACTACAGATTACAATTAATTAAAACGAATGCCACACGCAATGTAATCGTAAAGGATTGTTTTTTTAATTGCGCCCGTGCTGGAATGAATCGTTTAATTTGAACTTGCCTGAGCGTGGGACAGGCCTATTGTTTGTACGGGCAAAAAATTATTCCTGCGTTTGATGAATATTGGCTTTGAATAGATTTTGAAGGAATCGAAATGTGGTAGAATATTCCAAAATTGAAGAGAGATGGGTTTAATTCCTAAACGTTTTGAGTGTTATAAGCAACAACAATGATAGAGCTGTCACAAGGTTACTAGCTCTTTCTTTCTCTAATTAAAATGCTATTTTAAAAATGAAAATGGTATAGGGTTATTTTTTTAGGATAAGTGATTTCTAGGTCAGATGTTATTGATAGGATAGTAGGATAAATTGTTATGTTCCTGTATATAAATGTCGTAATTAAAAGGTGAACAGAGTAATTATTAAAGTTCTTTGCAAAAACATTTTAAGGATGTTATATGGTTTCGCATAAGCTCTTCAGCTATAGGAGACAGGCCTTCTGAAAAGGATGTTATAATATAACAAAATATCCAATTTTTTAAACCTGCCAGTGTACCTTATAAGATTTTTCTTCTTCTCCTCTTAGTAAATGTTCAATTATATCCAGCCTTCTATGTTATATTAACTTTTTTAATTCTTCTAGTGACATAACCAATTGACAGATGTCAAACCGAATCGATTCGCGCCTTAGCCTAACTTCTAATTTAAAAAAAAACACGCTCCGATACTACTTCTGACTTCTGAGTTCTGCTCCTTTATCTTTGAAATGGAGCGATTACGCGCGCAATTTGTAATTTCTTTACCGTCCTTTGTTCGGTGATTTACGAGTCTCCCATTACTTTATTGATTGCGAACTAAACGCGACTCGGGCTGTAATAACTTGTTGGTTGTGTTTGCGAATGTTTATTAAACTTGTAAGATTCAGTCGGGATAAACAATTTCCGGGAGATTTATGTGTTCGGATATTGACCCCGGCGCGACGCATTTCTTTTTTGACTGAAGAGGCATTTTTCGACAGCTAATTCTTTTCTCTTGGAAAAGGATTAATTTTATGATTCTTCTTCAATTGTAGTAATTTTGTCTTCAGCAAACCAGACATTGATATGTGTTAAGTAAATAGGACTCTACGTAGGTATAGGTTGGATATTCAAATGATAATTTATTTGAAATAATTCTTGTTTAGATTTCAGGATGGTCGTATCGTATACACACGTTAATTAGACATATACATGGCCCTCATACATATTAATCAAACTATGTTTCTTGAAGAAGCTTTGTGAATTTAATTAATTTTGTCATACTTACATTAACTACACGATCTTTATTTTTAAGAAAGTCTGTATTGTGAATATTAGTGATATATCTACACTCGATGTGCAATATTACAATTTTAATGTAGAAAATATCAATATAACGTTAATAACAAACCGTTTCTATTATTCATAGTTCTAAGATTTTCATTTTCAGCTCAATTAAACCCAGAGCCATATTGATTACCGTTTTTTATTACGGTTTATTCATTAACTGTTTCCGATTATCGGTCATGTCGATATTTTAACGATCTATTCAACGAGAACTCGCTTTTTAATTACATACATCTCGATCGACTTTAACTTACTGATTAAGCGACATTATTCCTTTATTGGCGAATCGATACGGAATCGAATAATCGATTTTATTGATTGTGCCGGGATGCGTATCGAATATTTATTATTTCTACGGAAATTTGGGAGGCTTATAAATAAATTTGGAATAAAGTGTCTTAATTTGTGTAATGGTATGTCAATTGGAGTTTTTTCGAGGTGTTATGGCCTGGTTGTGTCTGTGTGGAAGGCTTAATGTGAAATTAAAAAGGTTTCCGTTGCGCTGTGACTCGCATTACAAATTATTGAGAGAGTAGTTATTTTTTAAATTTCCAAAAGTTTCGATGACTTAAATAATTCATTTTTAAATCAGGTTTTGATGGGTCGTAAATGAACTGACAAATTTTACATTAATCATAGTAAATCATTATAATAGCTGTATATAAGTAATAAAACAGTGATTAAATTAAAATTAATAGGTTCGCAGCACCGTTATAGATTTATATATCAATAAATAAATTTATTGTTATACTTCGCTCAAAATATCGTAGTATTAAGTGAGTTCCTTTAGTCTTTATGTAATCTAGAACTTTCCATGAATACATATTACCTGTAGCGACGCTATTCCTACATAGCAATGTTAAAAATCTTCTACTTGTTTTTTTATTATCTACAATTAAGTGTATAATTTCATTGAAAGAATTGTTTTGAGGAATGTCGATGATTCAATTGGTATCTCTGAACGTGTAATATGAAGCTTTTTTTTTATCAATAAGCTTTTACGAATTAACTAAGAATTTAAAAAAGCTCTTCGAAATTAAAGGTTTCGTGAAAAAGATGAGAATTTTATTAGTATGGGCAGAGATAGGTATTTATTCTATACAATATCTCTATAGCTATACTTAGCTATATTCATAAATGTAGGAGGGAGTCGTTCTGGGGTTGGACCAATCACAGGAGGGTTGTTACAACCCCTGTCTTTCTGTGTCTTATTAAAAGACAGGAAAATCACAATTATGTTATATTAATAGTAAAAAATAAACATGGATACTAGTAATTTTTAGTTTTGCAATGTATAAATGGTCAAATTTAAATGTTTGCAACGATATTGTTTTAAAGTTTAACAGCCAGTAGTTATAACCAAGAGACGCCACGGGTATAACATTCATAATTATGTAATGACTTTAAAAACACAGAATGTTTGAAAACCAAAATTTCCAACGAGTTTATGTACGTCGACATAGTTGTAATGTAAATAAATATTTATTTCGGTGTACTTAACAATAATTGGGGATGATTGAACTGTATTAACATAGAATGACATTGACACATGTCAAATGCAAACCACAGATAACATATTGCAACGATCCATTTATAATCTGTGCTATTTTACAACACAAATACAATTGTATTTTTAATTTCAAATACGATTCCGTTCAACCGTCGCCAATGTTTAATATAAATAATAAAATTGTTCCTTATCGGTTACATGCCATAGTATTTGTAAATATAATTTCTATTATACGTGTACATTTAGATGTAAATATGTGTGTTAGTATGTGTATGTGTGTACATGCTTCCCAGTTCCCCGGTTTCAGTTCAAGCCAATTGTAGTTATTTAATGAACGAGTGATATAAAATATATGTTTTTACTCATTTATTTTGGTGTTTTCTTTCCTATCCAAAGATTAAGTAATAAATTACATACCTACTTACTTACAAGAAATAAAACAAAGTACCTAGGTGGTAAAGAATATTTTTTTATTAAACAATAAATTACAATAATTTTACGACTCATTATAATAATAAAAAAATTATATTTACATGAAGAAATTATAGAGCTTACAACGGATTTAATTTGCGATTAATTGATGAGAACATAATTTTATATGTAAACTTAATTATGTACATATATTATAGTTTACAGTTTAAATAATACTAATAGGTACATTGCTTTTTAAAACCGTTGTTTTCTCTCTTTAATTCTAGAAGAAAAAGTTCAGTCAAGTTCAAATGTTTTTTTTTTAGATTTTGATAATTTTTTTGTTACCATGCTCTTATTACCATGAAGAAAAACAACTAAAAAAAAAGAACTATAAAGTTATGGTATATTCTAAAATACAATAAATTTTAAACATGGAGAGGTGATTTAGGCAGTAATGGAATCATTTTTTACGAACCGTCTGTCTGTATGTCTTGATTCACTGAAACAATTTGATTCGTTAAGTTAACATGGTTTTGGAATAATGTTTATGCCTTTTTGGTGCTGCATTAAAATTTTCTAAATTAATTACTTAGTTAGATTGAATTATCATTTTAATATTTCATTCAATAAAATAGGAATTTGGAACACTGATAGTGAATGTCCTCTTTATAGTAACAGAAAAGTTTCAATGTTAGTTATCTAGGTACTTATCACACTTTCATCACTTACAATTTAACTGGCCCCATTCATTTGGAAAATAGTTTCTAGGAAGAAGGAGCGAAAATTAACTCTATCGTTACTAAATTTTTGTGTGTCTTAATTAAACAGTACCTATCGGGTATCGAGAGCTTTAATTGTTGTCTTTTTAAAATGTACCGTAAAATGACCGTAAAGTATACAAAGTAGACCGAACATTCGCTGTTAGTATATTTTTATATTCAATTTGCCGTTACCTTACTTTTTCATCATGTCCCTACTTCTAAATTACAAAACTCTGTTTAATATGTAGGAGTATTACTGGCTGGTAGAAGTATTACTGGCTGATGAAAATTACATCGGAACGAGATTTGACAACTGTCGATCTGGCGGAGCGTGGCGTCGATGGTCGCCGGTCGGCTGCGGACGTTGCTTGGTTACAAACGAAGAACGGCTAGAGCACCACGTTTGCGACGAATCGCTATTGTTTCGAGTAATCTTGTGCATTGTTGTATCGAAACTAATTAAAAGCGATTGATCAAGTGATTCCCTAATTACTAGCGCATAGATTTGTGCGATTACATAACATTTGTTGTAACATTGATGATTCAGTTGTTTCCACAAACATTATAATTTACTGAAGATATGGGTGATTCTGATGATTATGGCCATCCGCCCATAAATATATATCTTTATCATTCAGGCTACGAATAAACACTGAGAGCTTTAAAATCTTAGTTAGGTACATCAGAACCGGTTATTTGGTTACTATAATTATTTGTTCACTTAAAAATGTAGCTACTGGGTATAACCTTAACCTTTTGGTAACAATCACTATTAGAATGTTTGAACTATTTATGTGATACATGACTGCGGTTTCTCATGGCCCTGTGGAAAATTAACGTAGTTTGTTAAATTGTTGGTGTGTACGGTATGTACTATATTACCTATATGAAAATGATTATACAGGGTGTCCCAAAAAGTAGTGATGAACGGAAGCTGGGAGGTAGAGGACCTAGAGGGCTATCCGAATCACCCCCATGTATGTTATGCGATTTTTCGTATTTTCGGAGTTATGACTCTTTTTTCAATTTTTCATCTATCGCCGAGTACGATGAGATTTTTATTTATGGTGACGTGAATTATTGCGCTAGATGCTTAATTTTCTTTGTGTGCTAAGCTGAAAGATAGGCCAATTTAGTATGGTAACATTTACTATCGTTAAATGTTCGAATGGAATAAAAAAAAGAATTAAATGCCAAGAAAGATAAAATTCCCCAGTATGTTCACAACTTTACGAGCCCATAAAAAAAATAAAATCACATAAAAAAAGTTTTCCATTTGGCTTTTAAAAACTTGCTCTATCTATCAGGTAGCTACCCTAAAACTTTCATTTTATTATTCGGAAGTCTTCAATCGAAAAATTGAAATCTAAATGTGGTAAGTGCAAAAATTTTATTAACATGATGATCATTAAAACCAATAAATAGGTGTTTAATTACCAGAATTTTTTTTAAATAACCCAGCTGTTGCTCAATGCAAGTGCGACATCACCGTAAAAAGTTGTCTTATAAAAGTCTGAATGCTCTTTTATCATTTTTAATGGTTTCTTCTGCTACTATGAATTTCCGGGTTATTTCGTCCAAATTGTGGCATTCTCTCAAGTAGCCGAGGTCTTTTTAGTATCCCCATTGAAACAAATCAATGGGGTTTAGGTCAAGGTACCGTGGAGGCCAGTCTTTAAGGCAGGCGTCACCGGCGCATGCGCAGGCTGCAACGACCAATCCATCTTTCAGGGTATCTTTGCTCTGAAACCTGGCCTACACGGTCCCCGGACATAAACCCTATTGATTTTTTTCCGTGGGGATAGTACAAAGACGAGAGACTGCCACAATTTGGACGAAATAACCCGGAAATTCATAGTAGCAGAAGAAACTATTAAAAATGATAAAAGGGCATTCAGACATTTAAAAGACAACTTTTTACGGTGATGTCGCACTTGCACTGAGCAACAGCGGGGTCATTTTAAAAATTTCTGGTAATTAAACACCTTGTTATTGGTTTTAATTTGTTTTTATTAATCATCATGTTAATTCAATTTTTGCACTCACCAAATTTAGATTTAAAATTTTCGATTGAAGCCTTCTGAATAATAAAATGAAATTTTCAGGGTAGCTACCTGATAGATAGAGCAAGTTTTTAAAAGCAAAACGGAAAACTTTTTTTATGTGATTTTATTTTTTTACGGGCCCTTGAAGTGGTGAACATACTGGGTAATTTTATCTTTCTTGGCATTTAATTCTTTTTTTTATTCCATTCAAAGATCTAACGATAGTAAATGTTACCATGCTGAATTGGCCAATCTTTCAGCTTAGCACACAAAAAAAATCAAGCATCTTCCGCAATAATTGACGTCACCATGAGTGAAAATCTCATCGTACTCGGCGATAGGTGAAAAATTTAAAAAAAACGTCATAACTCCGAAAATACGAAAAATCGCATAACATACATGGGGGTGTTTCGGATAGCCCTTTAGGTCATCTACCTCCCAGCTTCAGTATATCACTACTTTCTGGGACACCCTGTATAAAACTAGATACGCCCGCGGCTTCGCCCGCGCAGTGTTTGACACGCGGTGTTTTTTCGCAATTAAAGGTAGCCCATGTTTTTTCTCAGGGTCTAAGGATTGTCTGTGTCCAAATTTCATCAAAATCGGTTGAGAGGTTTAAGCGGGAAAGCGTAACAGACAGACAGACAGATAGACAGACACACCAGAGAGACAGAGTTACTTTCGCATTTATAATAATAATAATAAATCTTTATTTCAGACATCAATATCCATACATAATATAATTACTAGGGCATGCAGAACCGGATCCGGTTCCAAGTTTCTGAAACCCGGTTCCAAATCGAGCTCAGAACCGGGTAGAACCGGGTTACCCGGTTCTTTTATAATACTTCGGAAAAAATACGAAATTAAACAAAAGTAATAGACTACAAGCCCGCATAGGACAAAAATATGGGTCAAATGAACCACCAGGGGACATATCTAGAACGATAGCAGAGCAAAAAATAATAAGATTCATCACTATGCCGTCACTTGTAAGCTGTCCAACTGAGTGCAGATGAGAATTGAAAAGTACAGGTAGACTCGGTAAATTTTGGTCATATATTTTTGTACGGCATTCTTAACCATCGATAGATCCATTAAAAATAATAAGAAACCGCTCAGTGCCGTACAAAAATGGTGGTCCACCAAGTCGCAATTTTTATTTAATTTCCGAGAGTTACTGGGGGTAAATTTGGTCATTTGACCATGTACGGCATCTGTGTCATACTATTGCTATACTGCTTTTAATCCATTATTCCGCAACGCCGTACAAAAATCATGGGGACAAGGGGAAAAAATCGAGAGTTGCAATCCCCTCTCTTTCCCCACTCCAGGGGGTCATTTGACTAAGTACGGCTTCGGTTCCAAAACATTATCTAGCACTCAAAAGTACTATTAAAAGCAATGCCGTCAAAAAATAATTGTTCTTTTAAATGTATACCAATAATCATCTTAATTTCATCGAATTCTTGATATAAAGAGCTGTAAGGTCATTTGACCCTGTACGGGAACTTTGTTTTTAACATGATATTGTAAAATTCAATTGTTGTATAGTATTGCCGTTCAAAAGAAACCGTTCTAAACAAAGTTATAGAGAAATGCAAAACCAGAAATTTTGTTAAAGTTTAAACATCGTAGATTAATGAAATATAATAGTTTTCTACACTTTATCCGTTGTTTTAAATAGTATTAACATAGATAAATTAGGAAAAAACGATGCCGTACATTTTTGTGCAGACCACATCTTTTAGGCTGATGAAAGCGACGAAAGCTACAATTTTAAGGGTGCTTTATGGCCATTTGATACAGTACGGCATTAACATATTTTTACCCAACTACGGCAAAGCAAAAGGAGGGTTATGGTTGTTTACAGGTCATGTATGGGTTCATCTATTCCCTCGTAACTTCTAAACTACTTATCAGAATTCGACAAATGACATATCATTAGAAGCGTCTGAATTGTTCACTGGATAACCAGTGACCAGCTAGCTAAAGGCTATATGGGGTTTCACAAAATCTAATGTGGCGCCCTCTAGCGGACAAAACATACAGAGTAAAAAAATAAAGTTAAGATAAATATGCAGTGTTTGGTATCATTTGAAAGCGCTTTACTTGTACATTTTGAATATGTATATATTACTAGCATTTGCTTGTGACTTTACCTGTATTCATGGACTGATTGCATATAATTCACATCTTTTCGTTCATAGTTTTTTTATTAGTTCATCAATTTAACGGAGTCCATTCCACCTGACTCCGACTTTCCAAGGTGATAATTAACCACCTCGAGCTTCTTAATATTAATGTATATTTATATTTTATTATAAAAATATAAAGCAAACATTTCGTTATATGGATTTTTTTATTTTTCAGATTTTTCCCCTTTGAACCAACGAAAATGTACGGCACATGAAAAAATATTATCTGTGCATAAAATAATTTAAAAATAAATTTATTTCGTGTTGTGTCAAATGACCCCCTGGAGTGGGGAAAGAGAGGGGATTACAACTCTCGATTTTTTCCCCTTGTCCCCATAATTTTTGTACGGCGTTGCGGAATAATGGATTAAAAGCAGTATAGCAATAGTATGACACAGATGCCGTACATGGTCAAATGACCAAATTTACCCCCGGTAACTCTCGGAAATTAAATAAAAATTCCGACTTGGTGGACCACCATTTTTGTACGGCACTGAGCGGTTTCTTATTATTTTTAATGGATCTATCGATGGTTAAGAATGCCGTACAAAAATATATGACCAAAATTTACCGAGTCTACCTGTACTTTTCAATTCTCATCTGCACTCAGTTGGACAGCTTACAAGTGACGGCATAGTGATGAATCTTATTATTTTTTGCTCTGCTATCGTTCTAGATATGTCCCCTGGTGGTTCATTTGACCCATATTTTTGTCCTATGCGGGCTTGTAGTCTATAACTGTAAAAGTACCTGATAGGCCTTTTATTTTACGCGGCTTGTGTCTTATTTTATTAAATTAATAAAGAAACAAAATTTCAATACTTCTCTTTATTTATCAGTCTTATAAAAGTACCTTGGCCCTTAGTCAAACGTCAGTATCGCCGAGGAATAGAAATTGCTAACGCTAATTATTGACATAAGCTCATGATATTTTGGTAATGGTTCGGTCACACTACCAACGACGATGACGACCACGACCAAATCTTGCCAAAATTTATTCAAAATAAAATATTTAAATCTCCCGTCATTACGGTACTCGGAAAAAAATTAATTCGAGGTCAATTAATAAAATAATAGTTTTTTTTTGCGATTTTCGCCGAGACGGTAAGTTTATCATACAATCACCTGGAACCAAAATTGTACATCATAAAATTATCTATAAAAAAGGTTAAATACATTTTTTCCTAGGAGCTACTAGAACTTTCGTTTCTACGAAAAACCTATTTTTTATCCATTGATCTCGAAAAAAATTTTTTAATTGTATTTTGCACAATTTATTTAATTTCGACTGGATGAAAATTTTGTTCGTGGTCATCGTCGTCGTTGGTAATGTGACCGAATCCTTAAGCAAAACATCATACGCTTATGTCAGTACTCAATTTGTATCGATAGCGTATTCTATTCCTTAGCGTTTTGACGGTTGTCTCGGCGCTCTTGTTATCATAATATCACATAAAAACATGAAAAGTACCCAGCTGTAGGTTATGAGTCCCATGCGAATGTCGAAATTTGAGAAAATTTTCAGCATTTACGGCTGTATCTTTTGATGCGTTGGCTTGTGAGTTCGACTTTTTCACATAAAAGGGACCGAAGACTTGAGTATTCGATATAAATTTCAGCTTGATACCAAAAACAAAAACATGACTGGATCATTATATGAATCAGTAAAATTAACAGCTTTTCAAATTCACGAGAAATCTAATAAAAATATTTCTGTAGCCTAATTTTTGTCATTTTCGAAGCCTAATTTTTTTGGTAATACAACCGTAGGAAACTTATAGCATCTAAGGTTAGACAACCAATCGGAGCCACGCTTGAGGCGTGGCACAAAAATTCGCGATGCACGTGAGTCTGACGTTGCCAGATACAATAAATTTGGTAAAATAATGCAGCAAAATATAAATAATACTTTATATTTTAATATTTTGGTCGGAACCGGGAGAACCGGGTTTCATACTATTCAGACCCGGTTCTCAAGATCATCAAAAAACCCGGGTTTACCCGGGTTTTTCGGAACCGGGTAAACCCGGGTGCATGCCCTAATAATTACCTACACATACATTTACAATTTGGCAATATTTTAATTTATAACATTAGTAGGGATGATTATAGTATAGCAGCATAGAGTGTTCTCTGAGATAAATATTTGAGCAACCTATATCTAGGTTAGTAATGTGAAAAGTGTGTTTAATTACTTTTGCCAATAACCTTTACTTATATAGGCTAACAGCTCTCCGGAAGCGGCCGCGGCACATTGAAATGTGGCTTATTGGTCAAAATTTACTATATATAGTTGTTTCTTTTTTCAGGAATATATGGACGATAAAAACCCATGGAGGGCAGGCGCGGTCCCAGCCTGACATTTTGGGGGGGTCATGCAGCTGGAAAGGTATGCAACCCCCCCCCCCCCAATAGAAGTGATAAGCAAAAACTTGAGAAAATTTCTATACATTTTTTTTTTATTTTTAAATTTTACAAAGAAAAACCAGCCAAGTGCGAGTCGGAAGCCGGAGTCGGAAGCTTCAAATTTTCGCAAATTTCGACATTTTGCAAGGGATTAAAAACAGGTTTAAACAGAACTTTAGATGTGCGAGTGCCAACAGTAGCCAATTTTTTTTATATATTCTACAGTATAAGAATATTTTTTTTAACGAGTACGATTTTGGGGGGGGTCATGTCCCCCGTGACCACCCCCCTGGGACCGCGCCTGATGGAGGGTTGTCGCGAAAAAACCACAGGACAGTTCTTTGGCATGTTATTATAATATATGATGTTACATATGTATTTTGTAAAATTGTAAAACTGACATGATTTAAAAGAGCAACTATGGAGTTTCTTGCCGGTTCTTCTCCGTAGATACTGCTTTCCGAATCGGTGGTAAATTTTAAAATATGTAATGACGTTTCAAAAGTGCTTCTATAAGAAGTCTAATTGAATAAATAAATGTTTGAGTTTGAGTTTGAGTTTGAGTTTTCACTCAATATTACCTAGGTCCTTGCCTAGGTCCTAGATCATGCCATCTAATTTTGACTTTTTTTTAAATCACAGATAATATAACTATGTATATCTAACTCAGAGCAATAACTAAAGTCTAATCATGTACCTACCTATGTGTGTGTTAGTGTGCAACTTCTGAAGATCGAATATTGTGTTGGTAACCTATCTACAGCTTTTTATTAAAAAATATTATAGCTTATTGCTTCAGAATACCTACAAGAACCATAGATAAACGAGATATAAAATATAAAAGTGCAGTAACAGAAGCCATGAAACGTGAGTTGCATTTAAAAGCTCTCTTTGAGCAAGTCATGATCGTCATAAGTAAGAGGTACGCTTGAAGTCTTCCATATGAATTAATATGTATTATTATGAATGCGAAATTAATCTCTGACGTCATCATGCTTGTCTCAATGAACTGGGATACCTAATTATTGATATATAGGTATATTTAGGGAAGCTTAACTGTAGAGATCGACATAAGTTGATGAGAAATAGGGGATGGAATTTATATGGGAAATATTTCCTGCGATAATACTATACCTACAGGCGATAGTGTTAACCTAAGGGCGCGGGCACACGATGCGTTGCGGCGCCGCACCGCAAAGATTTCACCGTGTCAGTGGGCACACGAGCGGTGCGGCGCCGTAACGTTGTTATGTCGCAGCGGCGTCGTAGCAGCGTTGCACAGCGTGTCCTTCCTTGTGATGCAAAACAACTGAGCGGTGCCGCTCCGACGTCGCACCGCATTCACCCCTCCCCGCCTCGTCTTGGTGGTTACAAGTCCGGTGCGGCGCCGGAGCGCATCGTGTGACATGCCACAGATATTTCTATGTAAGACGACGCAGCGACACCGCTCCGGCGCCGCACCGCCGCCGCAACGCATCGTGTGCCCCCGCTCTAAGGTGTTAACATACACGAGCAAAGCCGTGTGGAATGCACATTACATAATACATCTTTTTACTTTTTATACCTAATTTATATCTTGCTAGTCTATACTTTACACTTTTTAATACTTCCTTTGCAACTCCAGCGCCCGGTCCTCATTCAACCTAAAAGTCACAGTTAAAAATATCATCACCAAGTGAGCAAGGCAATAAAACCAAACGGTTACTTAGTAACCAATAAATGGACCACACATTAAGCTGTGACGTCACACGGTGACACCACCAAACTCCCCCTGCATACAGATGCAAACGCGAAGCGCATAGACAATGTCATTTTATACGAGTTACCATAGATAATAAATTGATGTGCATAGGGAATGTGATAGAGTATAGATTATTTAACTGCTATGTTAGTTGTACCGGTTGTACCACGTTGTACTGGTTGAATTTGTTAATGAACGATAAAAAGAAGGAACTCTACCAAACGAATGCAGTTTCCGCTAGGTACACATTATACATGGGTACGTACCTAGTAGGTAGGTACATATACGTATAGATATTTCATTTAAGATTTAGTTACAGTTTAACTAAGGAAATAAGTACATTCATTTATGTCGAATTAATAAGTGTTGATGTAAGAACCAAAATGAGATACAAAAGAAATGAAAATCTACTAAAATGTATATTCTATTGAAGAAATAGAGCCTAAATCTATGCATTTTATACCGATGACGCTAATTCTGCTAATATTATAATCAAAAACAGATGATTTACAGATCTTATGTACGAAAATTTGTAGGTATACTATAGGTAAAGTACCTACCTACAAAATTTCCGCGAATTATATTTCAGTAGATATATCACACGAGAGACCGGGGGCTCTATCTAATCATTTATATAAGTTCAAACGTGAAACTGGACGGAAAAGTAGTTAAATATCTCTACAAGGTTTTTCAAGACAATGTAATGCTCTTAATACGTATGAAATGCACGTAAAAGACGTATTTTATTATATTCGTCGCTCATAAAACTAGTGACCTCTACATAAATTTATACGAAGCGACTACAGCAAAACCTTTTGTAGAGTAATCGAAATTACATTTGAATTAAAACTATTTTATGTGTTCCCCGACGAGTACAATATGGAGGTTTTCAAGAGAAGGGTGATCAGGTTCATCTCGGCTTGCCATCAGGCGAGATCGTGGTCAAGCGCTTCTTTATCATATTTAGGTAATTTATTTTCAATGCTGTAATATACCTACATACAAATTGGATAATAGATACAACATAATCAATCCTATTTTATTTGAATTGCAAAGCCTTTTACAAATGTGAGGAAACTCTTCTGTATATTATATTTTCACAAATGAATCTCTGAGGTAATTTTATTGATTTGAAAAATTGAAATACACAATTAGAACGCAAAAGATCCTAATAATTTTGATTGCATTTTAGATTAAAATAGATCGCTACATAGAGTCAATATTATCATCATTTGCAAGGTTTGTTTAAGTTTATGTTATATCGTGATATGAATTAGTAAATAATATACTGATTTTTATAAAAAATAGTGAAAGACGTTCTAAGATGTTCTAAGTGTAATCCCAGGCGCATAGAAGGTAAAGATCTCTCGCATTTGTAGAATAATAATAAACAGTTAATATAATTCAATAGAGATAGTAGAAAACGACTATTGTAGAATTTAGTTGATAAATATCTTTTAACATTACATTGTGCAGGCAAAAGAATAGATATGTTTTTCAGGTGAGTATTTTACATGTTTTTATTTATTTGTAGTAGTAGTAGTAGGTAGTAGTTCGGTAGCTGAAACGCCTGCAGGAGATCAGCTAGCTCTCGTATACGTTTCAAAGATGTCATTAATCATTCATTGTGAGACTGGGTAAGAATATTAAATTCCAAATATTAAATTATGATAGCTCTTTCTAGATGCTAGTTTGTCGTTTCTGCGTGTAGGTAGTATATTTTCATGAAAATCATCAAGTATACTTATAATCTCTTTTGTAATACAATATCATGTTAATTTGAAAAACAAAACATCGTCTTATCATTCATAAAACATAAACCCCTGTAGGTACTATGCAGTTATATCATTAAATCCGCAATATTACTTAACAGGATCTTTACCATTCCTAATCTCTAGTGAATCGCTTATTCTCCATTAATGAAAAATAAATTAACTGTCAAATTACTTAATCTATTTCAATTATCGGGCAAAGCGCCGCGCCAAACGAAGCGAGGAAAGTCAAAAGGATTCGTAGCAGGTAAGCAGTTCGATTCCCAGACGCGTTAAACCAATTTTCCACGAAGCAACGCGGGTGGCAACTTTTTAACGACATTAAAGAATTTGCAAACAAACAGATTTTTTGATCCCTTTTTTTATGTACTAACTTCACCCATTTTTATCTCTAAATCTATGGTCGTAAGTTATATTTTATCTGTGAACGAGTTCTAATCTGTTATACGTCAGTGGTTTTTGGCGGGATTGTTGTAATCTTTTTTGAAATTTTTTTTTTATTGAAAAGGCGTAAGTAAGGCTTAAGCATATCTATGGCATTTTAATTATTCATCTCTTTAGGATAAATAAGCGGTTCTTTTGAATTTTAATTCTTTAATGTGCTTTTAAAATGTGAAAAGGAATGTTTTATTAACTTTAGAAATTAGATTATTTTTACATCAGCTGTTATAACTTTAAATAGAGATTAAGAATCAAGAAGAATCGCTTATGCACAAGAAATATTGTTATCTAGTTACTTTTAAAGTTTAGTTTATGCCTAATTAACAATTTAATGAGAATTCATGTCTCCAGTCTCTCAGTTAACTATTTTAAGAATTTCATAGTAAAATATTTTAACAAATCACTACAAACTTACAAATTACCTCATAAATCTATCTACAATTTATAAAAAAGAACCTATCGACATTACATTCAAAATGGCGTCCCTAATCACGATTGACAGCTCCATCTAGATAAGCCTAATCAAATTATAGACGATAAATAGACTGTTCTATACGGGCAATCGAAAAGTTTCGTTCTAAATTTATAAATTTGACAGTTCATGCCTGCGCGCCTTTATTATCTGTACGTAAGGTTTAAGGTTATTTCAAATGATAAGTTTGTTTAAGAAAGTTTATCGATAAATCTCAGCCTGCGGACATTTGTTTGCGCGTTGTAGGCAGTTACATTGAGTTAAATTAGTTTTGATTATCTCTTGAATTTATCGTTCATTTACATTCTCATATTGTGATGTGCCAAATAGGGACAATTATGGTACTATAATATCTTAATGTGACATCTTAGCTGACAAAATAACGGAGTTATGGGTCAGATTTTAGATAGGTGCATCGTAATGAAGAAAATATGAAGATTATTTTTTTAATTAACGAAATATTCACTTTATTATCTGTTGAACGGTCCATTATATCTTTAATTAATTTTACTACCTACTGTTGCAAGAAACTTGACAAATTATAAAGTACGTCTTAATGCAAAGATTTGTTACACAGATAATTAATTATCAACTAAAGTATGTTTACCTACTTATAAATGAAACGCTACCATATAATTAATCTATCTTATACAACGACAAATTGTACGCTTCTTATGATGTGTCCACGGCTTTATCTTACATCATTTTCCAGTGTCCACTAACCCTTAATTAATATTAATGCTCAATCAAATTTGACACCTGTCAAAAGTGTCAACAAAAAGGCGGCAACGCAAACGAACTCTTGCTCGAAAAAAATGATATTAAAATATACTTTAATGTGTTTATTTTAAGGCTTATTATTAATTTTAATATGTTATACTATTTATGCTTGTTACCTTGTGATGTTTACCGAAACAGATTATTTATACAATATATGTTTAAATGATTACGTCCGTGTTACATATATAATATATGTTTAAATGATTACGTCCGTGTTATCGATGTCTAAAAATGTGAACTATAAATTATATCTTAAATTTAAATAATTATAGCATTTTATTATTTATTTAGTAAGATGTTGAGATGACGTCCTTAAAATTTGAATACTTATTCGGCTTTTTTGTTTAGATTTCATACTTAATTTTATTAATTACTAGATTTTCGCCCGCAGCTTCGCGTGCGTAGTTCAAAGTCAAATCTCTTCATAGTCGATTATCAACTGGGAATGATAAATTATATCACCGCGGTAAATAGTCAATGTCACTCTCTAGCCTTCTAAAGTGTCCCACGTCTATGTCCAGACACAGATATCACATGATCATTTCACTCCTATGCTATAGAATAAAAAAACACAAACACTTTCGCATTCATTGTATTAACTAGAGAGGATTTGATCGAGAATCAATTGGTGATAGAGCCTTTTTTACAATAGAGCAATAGCATATAGTCGTATTTTAAAAAACTATGTGGTGATATACTTACTTGGACCTTTTTATGTTAGAGTTGGTAACTGAGCTGGTGTTCGCCTGATGGTAAGTGACCACAAAAAAATTTGAAGTGGTAGAGCTTCTGCAAATGTGTTACACATAATCTATAGAGGGATAAAAGGGCTGATAGACGTGCGAGTAACTACGCGAACTTGTGGCTCGACGATCTTTTTCGCTCGTATATTTCACCCCAAGTACGCGTACTTAAAAACCGCGATTTTAAAGTTCGTACATCTATCACCTGCTTAAAGGGATTAGGAAAGGATTGACGAATGATATAATTGATCTGGGTTAGGAAAAAACAAACGACCCTCCCTTTCCATGTATCTGTGCCATTCTTCTATTTGGATAAGGATTAAGATATAATAAATATAAAAATATTTTTATTTACAACTAGCTGTGCTCCACGGTTTTACCCGCAGTGCTCTGCTCCTGTTGGTCTCAGCGAGATGATTATATAGCCTATAGCCTTCCTAGATAAATGGGTTATCTAACACCGAAAGAATTTTTCAAATCGGACCTGTAGTTCCCGAGATTGGCGCGTTCAAACAAACAAACGCTTCAGCTTTATAATAGACTAGCTTCCGCCCACGACTTTCTACGTGCATCCCCGTTTTTCCCCGTTCCCGCAAGAATTTCGGGAAATCCTTTCTTAGTGGATGCCTACATCCTAACATCTACCTGCATGCCAAATTTCAGCCCGATACGTCCAGTGGTTTGGGCTGTGCGTTGATAGATCACTATATCAGTCACCTTTGAGTTTTATATATATGTATATAGATTTTATGAAATTAAACTTGTCCGTGTCTAACATCATCAACATCATCAAGTAAAAATTAATTTAAAACACGAAACAAAAGAAAACTATTACTATAATAGCACAAAGTTAAAAAGTTTAACCGCAAGACTGCATCTGTCAAATTACCAACCCCAAAATAATGAGGGGGTTGAAATGAATTCCAATTATTTAATAAATTAACCTTTAATTTTGAATTAAACAGAATTATTTTGTAGGATGGATGGATACATAATTATATTTATATAATAGGGCGGGTCTTATCAAGATAGATGCGTGTTTCCATTGTCGAAATCGTTTTCAAAATGGCTGAAAATTGGCGGGAATATTTTTATTTAATAGTTTGTGGAATATCATTAATATTTATTTGAATTTGTTAATAAACAATGGTAGGTCTTAACTATTTAAAATGTTACCTTATTGTTATTTACATTTTAATTGATTGTCAGAAAATTCTGAATGTTAAATATGCATTAGAACGATATACTTAAGTGATATTTTTACAAATCAGTTTCATCTTGTAATTGGAATACATAAAAAAAAACACAACCTAATAAACGAAGTTAATAATTTCTGATACGAAAGAACAAACATTCAATCTAATCAAATCAAACTAATTCAAAATATTCTAAAAAATATTTTTCAAACTTATCGTATACAATGGAACCAAACCGCATCCACTTCAGCCCATCCGTTGATGGGCTAAGTGGGTGTTTAAATGATCATTTCGGGTCTAATACCCGCCCTTCACTATCCATTCGTCATAACTACCGTTTTTAAACGATTTTCATAATGGTCAATTTTGTAAACTGTTACCTTGTTATGGATGATTGAGATTATATTTATCTGCTTTGTGTTATTAAATAGCTCTGTTGGTTATGATAAAACTTTAGAGTCTAGTGGAATGAATTAGTTATCGTTACGTAATGAATTATCTAAATTGGTCCCGTAGAATAAAGGTTTTAGAAAGACAAGTTCAATAGAGTAAAAGTTATAGACAATTTGAGATAGTGAAAAAAAAAAAGTGAAGACCCGTATCCCCGTAGTGAGGTAAGGGGCAGATGCATTATGCATACATCTGTTTCACTGATCGATTTTCTTTAGGGACAAGTAGGTGATCAGCCTTCTGTGTCCTGCCAGACCGAGACATTTTTTTTTTCTTCGTCTCCACCGGGAATCCAACCCAGGACCCTCGGTTCTACGCTCACGCGTCAACCACTGTACCAAGGAGGCGGTCAATTTGAATTTGAGATAAGTAGGTTTATATTTTCGGTGGTAGTTTAAAAACCATGACTAATCATAATGCTGAAAAGTTTAGGTTATAAAAAAGTTTTTGAGCAAGTAAAATAATGTTTACATGTTTAACTTAGAAAACATCTTGAAAGCTTAAAGCTCTTGGTGTTACAAAATTGCTAATAAAGTTTAATTAGATATATTGTGTGTTTCGTACAATTATTTTATTATTTCTATAGTATATATACCTAGAGTAAGAATGAAAATTAGGTATGAATAACTATATTTTTGAATCTTTTACTCTGGATTCAATTACGACAACATTGAATCCTGCAGACGAATATCAAAATTACCCATAAGATTCAGATCATTCTGTATTCAACCGAGAATAAAATTTATACTAACCTTTATTATTTTCAACCCCAAATGAAGATTTACCACTATTCGAATATCTTAAAAAAACAATACTCAATACATCCACGAGGCCATCGCACCAACTAGCCCATAAAAAGCAATCGAAATTAATTTTCAATTAACCAAAACAGCGGTTAATAACAAGATAACAGCTAATAAAACGCCGGATTAAAACTTTCTTTAACAAATCCACACACACACACATATAAGCCCTTTACAGTATACGTGAAGGTTGTGCGTGTGTGTGTGTGCGAACAACTTGTTTATTCAGAGATTTAATACATGGTAAATTTCTTCATGTTACCTGAGTTAACAGGCGGTTTGTAAAGTGGTGTATGTGATTTTTTTAATCGGTTTAATCTGTTGGTTAAATATTTTAAACTCGGAAAGTTGTGTCACTTGGAATGCTTGAAAAGTATGGTTGGGATTTAGACGAATAATTCTTTAATATTAAACTAGCTATTATAACTAAATAGGTACAGTATAATTATTATGATTTATCACCATTAGCTTTTCATCCGCAAAATGTAGAGGTATTAAAGCTTATATCGTTTATTTTAATTTATTGCAATAGTGTCAAACAAGGTCAAACCGCTCGAAAAGCGTTGTCTTTGTTCAATTTGTCGTGTCGAATATAAACATTTATTTGAATTTACATGCAAGTAACACTAAAAGGTTAAAAGAGAAAAGTTAATCAACCTTAAAAGCATTGAAAACTAACAACTTTCTAATACGGAATCCTCATACTCATTGTAAAAGCTTATCCAATTCAATTTTATGTTATTATTCCTAATTATTTTCTATTTGATCTTGATTATCATTTGAACTCAATTTACTATTATTTCTCTTCTTCATTCGGCTCACATTATTCAAATATTCAAACCACAGATGATATAATACTATACTTCAAGCCAAAAACTTTAAAACAAAAACTCAGTTACACTCACATACATCAAACTCTTAATTGGATATATCATACGCGTCTGTTTGCGCATGCCAATTGATTGCAACTTAACGTGCAAATTGCCCAGAGTGAGCGAGACAGATAGATTAGCTAGGGTTGTCGAAAGGCAGAACGTTCATTGATGAAGAGCTTTTGAGATTGACATAGAGTACGAGATATAAGTAATGTAATGGATTATATGGATCATATATTAGGCAAAATTGAATTTGATTTGTAGGCTTATCTTGGTTAATGACGTATTAGAAGAACTTTTTAAAGTGTGTGAGAAAAATATAAAAAGTAATGTTTAATTCAAAATGTAGGAAAATTCAACTGTAAATATGTATGAAATGAAAATTTTCTCTATCTCCTGCTTCGTTCACACGACAAAACGTATGTACAAAAAAGTATTTACCTAAATAGAGTTCTAGACTCCAACAAATCAAACGTTTACTAGAGCCGTTGATGGTGTTACTACGATACATTCTGCCATATCACTTGGAATGTTTTTAAATATGTACATGGAGGTGCAAGTCAATCTAAGATATTGACTCTATAACCAGTTTTGTAAATCAATGTTACGAAAACAATTAACCAACTATTTATACGCTGTACTAAACACTGGTATACTTTATATTCTCCCCTTGCTACTTCGTGTGTTAAATATTAAATGAGATGCGATAAAACTCACATATGAAAACCAAAACAAAAACCATCAAATAAATTAGCGTATTCAAATAAACTACACCACGAAGCGCGAATTAACGTGCTACATTTTATAAACTACAGTTGGCAGCCCTGTTCAAACCACATGATAGAGAGAGACGGAATATGCGAGAAGAAAGAAACCTACATATCCGTTAAGTAAAGGAGTGAAAGGGATAAATGATGTTCTCAGTTCAGCTTTAAATATTTATTTTAAGCGCGATTGTTTAAGTATAATCTGTGTTGTTAAGAGAAATGGTAAAGTGGAGGTTTCTACCATTTATTATAATTGGTACAACATTAATCTTGGAAGCTATATTTTTACGAGGGCTCTAGGTAAAATAGCGCGCTAAAAACTTGTATTTATTAGTGCATCTATTAATTTAGATGAAATTATTCGAGACTAGCGCTCTCTCTGACTGCACTCGGGATGAATTTTAATCTTGGGACGATATGCAATCTCAATGCAATATAAATTATTATGTTCATAATATAAACAAAGCCACAATAATTAATTACCAATTTTATAGTGAAATGTATTAAGAATTAAGAAATACTGTATTATGGTGCAGATTGGTTGCTAATTTTTAAGATTTCGACATACAATATACATTATTTTTCATTTAAAACCTCTTTCGTGATTCGCAAGCTATCTTTGTCTCGCGAAACATGCATTTTTCTAACCTATGGATAATTGTTTTACGAATAGTGGTGGCGGCCAGTGTAAAACGAACATTTGTATTTTGGGGCGGGCGAATTTTAATCAAAGAGAAACTGTGTCCAGATGTAAGGTTAATGTAGGAATATGTGAACAGCATTCGTTACTTTTATTTTTATAAAATGTATCTCTATGTAGCTCGCGAAGATAAATGGACATGGATCGATTAGTATGGAGAAATATAAAGTACTAGAGGTCCGCCCCGGCGTCGCCTGTGGTACATATTTCGCAATAAAAGGTAGCCTATGTCCTTTCTCGGGTATCAAAATATCTCCATACCAAATTTCATGCAAATGGGTTCAGTAGTTTAGGCGTGATTGAGTAACAGACAGACAGACAGAGTTACTTTCGCATTTATAATATTAGTATGGATGTACATATAATTATAAAATATGTAATTGTATAATTATATTCGACGCTCCTAGTTCTAAATGACATTTGTAACTTACTTTAATGTGACACCAATGTGACGCAGCTCCCACCTGACTTTACCTTCCTGTGTTCCTTTGAAAAGACTCGTTTAACTCTTTCGTATCACGTACGTTTGAAAAATAAGATTTAAAAAAATCTTGTCCAAATTATATCGAAATAAATAAATATCACACGCCTCGTAAACAACGACAAGGGACTTTTATTGTTTGAGCTTAAGCTTTAGGCTGGTTACAGACGAAGCGTTTTAGTAACGTTTAACACTTAGTGAAAATAATCCAATTTTTCCCCGTGTCTGTTACTGTTATCAGGACTCATATATTATCAGGATTATTAAGAATCAGGATAAGTTAGATTACTAGAATGAAAGTAATTGTTTTAGATTTACAAGATAAAACTTTATTTTCTTACAATCATCAACATAGAATTAATTCATTTTATTTTTTACTATTAGAATACTTATTATCACAGCAGGCTTCTCAGACGGCACGTCAGCTATTTTTCCGGTGCTTTCCTGAAATAGAAATAATAAAAATTCATTATCCATAAAGTAATAAAACAGAATAACTAAATATAGACTCTACAATTATGTACTTTGGTAAGATCTATGTGCAAAACTGCATATTTTTCGTTACTCATTCGTTTAAAATAACTGTTTATAATCTATATTTGCGAAAAATATCACCGAGATCTCATCATACATTTTCTGAAAAAGTTAATCCATTCATCCAGACTCCAGTTTTTGAAGTGAAACTTTAGGCGCGTTGATAGTAAAATTTCAAGGTCGCGTCATAGCAAAACGTCACGTCATGGAGTAAGAACAATTTTCGTATCTATGAATCTTGCCAAAGAAGTTTCACTTCTGACACATGTGCTCGGCACACACGCTCTTGTAACAAATACAATTGAAAACAAGCTACGGTCCGCGCGTCCTTTACCAACCTTCCTGCTCGTTTATTTTTATTTTCGCCTTGTGAAAATTAATTTTTGTGCATCTGGGTTTGTTTGAGATGGAGCGATTGTTCGTTATTTAATGTTAGCGGTCTTGTACGTAACTTGATTGTGCTTCGAGTTAAGAATAATTGATTAGCATTTGGTTACGATATTTTTATGGTCTGTTGTTTGTATGTTACATATAGAAGAGAGAAGTGCTTTTTAAATTCGCTTTCTGGTTATTGTGTTGTAGATGGTTGTAGTATGGTATTGTGAAGATCTTTTACGAAAGTGTTTATCTGTGACCATCTAGATTAGGTTCTAATGTATATATTATTAGTAGGTATTATATTATTTATCTGTGGTCCAAATGTTCTGGTGTGATAAGTTATAATCATACAAAACTTTCGTAGTGAGTAGAATTTAATAGAATTATATCCTATAGGTGTCTTAATATGTACTTAAGTTATTATTATGCAGTTTAATATAGTTAATCACGCAATAATACATAAATTGGAATAATTTTTAAAGTGCTTTTATTCCTTTGCCATGGCGAGGATAAAAAAGTTACAAAAAAACGCGGGAAAATCCACTTTGACAGTTCAATAAAAAAATATTTGTTTTACACACGCAATATAATAAAGTAAATCGAGTGCATTCCGTGTCAAAAATTTATAATAATTAAATTATTAATTTCGACTATTTATATTTGGATTACAAGAAAAAGTATTGAAAATGAGCTTTTACGCGTAATACAATCTATCCGTCCTTGTTGCACTTGGTGTGTGTTGTATATCTGTCCTGCTCGCACAAGTAGCCACTTCACACCTGCACATTATTGAGTTTGTTTGTTAGTCTGTGTTTTATTTTACAATCTTGTTAAGCGCTTGCCGCGGAGACGTTCGTAAATGAAATGTATTGAAAAAGCTTTTGATTTTTTGTTCATTTAAAAAAAATTATTGGCTTTATTGTAGACTTATTGAACATTTTTCAGTTTGTATTCTGTATCACGGTTATTTATGTAAAATGATATCAAACTTTGTTCCATTGCTACTCGAAGCAATTCGAAGTAAGCTTAGTTTTTACATAAATACTTAAGTACTCGTATTTAGTAAGTTCTACATAATGATTTAAAAGCTTCTTTTATAGTATTTTTTTAGAAATATATTATAATTACATAATTCCATATTGATTATACTTAAAAGGATCTCAAACACCAGTTTATTTTCATTATTATACCTACCCTTTTTTATTTATTATTTATTAATTATTACCTACATCAAATTAGAACGTCTACAGAAACAAATCTTCAAACTCACGCACAACCTTCTCCATTAGTAGCGAGGTAACATCTCGTTAGCGATCGCTTATAAATTTGTCCGTCTGTCTGTCTGTAGCCCATTACCGGGTGAATCGCGCGTCCGCTCTAATTGTTTTATTGCTACAATTATTATAACGATTTTTATATCTTTAACGAAGGTTATTAAGTTGTAGCGTGATGGTGTGTTGTAAGGCTTTTGTTTTTAATTATTATTAATATGTAAAATGTTATGGTTTTGTATTGAGTCATTAGTTTGGAATTGTACCATCATCGGTTTATAATAAACTCAGTCGGAAATCAAAACTAAAGCAAAAAATATAAGTACTCTCTATAAGCTATACCTACTATTATATTATATGTGCTATAAGTATCTCATAGTACCTACACGCCAATATAAATAAAAGGTAGACTATACATAGTATTATTTATTCGGCAAAGTTGACGAATAAAAGTTAAAAAATAGGGGGACAGGGAGGGTGGATAACTTGGTAGAAAAAAGCTTAGGTAGATAGTAACAATAAGGAATTATTAGTATTTACTATTTATTTATGTTGGAAATTGCTCCTAGAGCTTTTCTACTAAACATATTATCGAAACTTCGTCAGGATGGATGGATTTGTAAGGATATATGTCGTTAAAATCTGCAAAAAAGGATAGAATGAAAATGAAATTTTGCACAGAGATGTTTAGCCATACTTTTTATCATACACAAAGTGTGACAAAGTCACAGCAACATCTAGTATACCATAAGGTAAATACATCATTCTCACACGATTTCCTTAAGTCCCCATAAATGATGGTACCCGCTTCGAACCATTTATTAGAACGAAGTTAGCCGCAGGTGGTAGAAAGGTCATTTGATAAATGACTGAAGTTGTTCTCTAACTCTGTTCGAGTGTTCTGTTAATTAAATACTTTGTAAGTCTAGATATTGGTGATTTAATAAATGCTCATATTTATTATTATGATGTCTTTGTTATTGTTTGTTTGTTTTTTGTGGAGCGTCACATTTAATTTTATTATCTTACATTATAAACAAATGTCTTCGAAACAGTACTTCGATTAGAGAAAGTGTAGTTCTGATAAACTTTTGTACCTTTATAAATCTGAAGTTGGAGTCTCTTGCCTCTCCTGGTGCAAATTACGGATTTGTTATCTATATTGGGTATCCAAAGTATACGTATAATAAATACTAGATATATTTAGTCATTAGGACTTAGGAGGCCCTGGCGGAAGAACGTTTTCCGAGTCAGCAAACTATACTGTGAAAACTACGACAAACCTTCGCAAATAGAAATACCTATAACAAACATAAATTAATTATTCATAGTTACTCTAATACATCTCCTAAACTCAATACAATTCAAACTCAAACATGTATTTATTCAATTAGACTATAATCGTCATAAAATAGTTTATTTCCACCTTCATGGCATTTAAAACTAAAAATCACACACACAGTCAAACTTTCCTACATTAACATTAACTCACACACACCACCACAAACAACCAAAACGTATATAAAGAGCCTATCATACAATATAGCTTTATTAAGCGATAGGTAATCGATATAGGACATTTTAATCCCGATGTAGGCTGTTAAATACATGCTTTACGGAGTACAAGGCGCATTCGTCAGTAACTTGATACGTGAAGGTGTTTAAGGGAATTGGTTAATGTCTGCTCGTTTCTCAATGTTCTTTAGTTTTGGGTTCTTTTTATTGGGAAAGGGTTTTTAAATGCGGTCATTTTCACGTTTTATAACTTAGTTTAGAATAGCGACCGTGGTTTTGAAATATTCCGAGGTAAAAATGAAATTTGTCACACAGAAATTTATTGGTTAACTAGCGGTCCGCCCCGGCTTCGCCCGTGGTAGATATGAAAAATAGATGTTGGCCGATTCTCAGACTTACCCGATATGCACAGAAAATTTCATGAAAATCGGTCCACCCGTTTCGGAGGAGTATGCAGACTAACATAACACGAGAATTTTATATATAAGAAGATTAACTTCTACTTCTAGTTTTGATGAAAAAAATCATCCAGTTAAGAAGTGTGCTCGGCACACGTGTCAGAAGTGAAACTTCTTTGGCAAGATTCAAAGATACCAAATTCGTCGCCTTACTCCATGACGTGACGGTATTGCCATGACACGATCTTGAAATTTTACTCTCAACGCGCCTAAAGAAGTTTCACTTCAAAAATGTAATTTATAAAAAATTTGGTTATTTTTATTTAATTTCTGCATATATAGTGAAGCTTCTGAAAAATAGTAACGCACTATGATGTTCTATAAACAATAAAAATACACGGAACCCAATTCCTTATCAACAGTTCGTGGCTTACTATACCAATTGAGTTATCCCTCATTCGTATGAGATTTACAGCGACATCGCCTACATTATGTGGATGTTAATTTATTTCATCTCACATTAGATACTTTAATTCCCACTGTTGTCTACCATTTCAATTTGGTGGTGTTATCGGGGATCAAGATTGCGTTGTACAAGTCGAATTTAATACGTCGAATATGTGAGGAAAACGTGAAAATGTAATTTAAAGCTTTAAGCTGTGTGTTCTGAGGCAATTGAACAGATAATTTAATAATTGCTAAATATTCTTTTCAGAATTATGTGCAAAATATTTAACTGCAAAATATTTTTTGTTCTTTTATGATACCTACATACAGGTCTTTTACAGAATGTGACTGGGCGATGACTGTGCCGATTTTAATTGTTTTCACCTATTGATTCCTCGGGAAAGGTTTAAAATATCTACATACATAATTTATTAAGTTTCAGAGTACACGGGCGAAGCGAAGCGAAGGCGAAGCTGCATGCAGAAAGCTTTTACACATTATTTTTATACTAGATTTCCGCCCGCGGTTTCGCCCGCGTTTTCAAAGGAAAACCCGCATAGTTCCCGTTCCCGTGAGATTTCCGGGATAAAACCTATCCTATGTGTTAATCCAAGTTACCCTCTATATGTGTGCTAAAATTCATTGTAATCGGTTCAGTAGTTTTTGCGTGAAAGAGTAACAAACATCCATACAAACTTTCACATTTATAATATTAATAGGATATATTTTATCTGTAAATCATAGATTTATGTCTGATTATTGTCTATGTACACTACAACCATGGTGTGTATTTGTAATGAAATACTTCCTATATAAAATTGCTGATACAGATAGTACAATAAGTAATCTGACTAGGCCAATAATTTCACACTCCACCGAACCAAACTATATTAATACAACTGTAATATAACTACCCTCGAAGATCCATCACACGCTGTCACATCACTGATCGGGCCGAGGTTCGATTCCCGCTGCGACGGTAATTCACGCTCACACCTCCGTATATGGGATAGCGGGATGGGCGCGAATTGATACTTTTTAGTAGAAAATGTAGTGAAATATGTATGAAATTTATGTTTGTATGAATTGAATAAACTTCTGGTTGAAGCGTAGTTTAATAGAATTGGAATTTTGAATCTTTAGTTTTTAATCTTAAACTAGTTTTTTTTTAATATGATTATATATTTAATAAAGGGTGAAGATAATCGAAAGAATCAAGTGTTAATAAATAAATATTAGATAGTAATTATTAACTTGAACTTTAACTTATTGAAGTAAGTTGAAAGCTAAAGCTAATTGAAGTAATTGGAATACAGAAAAATATAGTAGGTATAATAGTATCTACCTACCTAAGCTTACATCCAAGTCATCTATACTAGGTAATATTATAAAGAGGAAAGGTTTGTATGTATGTATGTATGTATGTATGGTTTTCACGCATAAACTACTGGACCGATTTTGATGAAATTTGGCACAGATAATCTTTAGACCCTGAGAAAGAACATAGGCTACAATGTTATTGCGAAATATGTACCACGGGCGAAGCTCGGGCGGACCGCTAGTTTAAAATAAAGATGATTTAAAGTATTATTATATTTAAGTATCAATTAAACATCGAGAAGTTATTTAAAATTTTTACAGTATCTATTAATATATTAAAGTATCAAGACATCAAGTCGCGCTATAACCATAATATATGATGATGTTGTACGCGTCTATTGTGATCTTTTGTTAGATTATGATAAGAAAGATAACTTATTCTTGGTTAATATAAACGTCTGTCTGTTGCTGGATTTGTTTTGACCGACTGCGCGAAAGTGGTAATGTTTTTGTGTGTGTACTGTGTACTTGAGATTCTTATGTTTTAAGTTTAAATAAATAAACAAATCTTGTAATTGGTATTGTAAATGCCTGTATTTCAATATCGTAAAGCGTACATTGTTTTTAAGAAGTCGAATAAGTATGTTACATTGAACTTCGAAGATACTTCACATACCTATTATTGATAATTGGTAGGTACTAGGTACATATACATATGTATTTTTATAAGGATAAAGGCATGTCCACACAACACAAACGTCTTATATTATTCATAATTGCTTAAGGTACTGCAATATGACAATGTATTGTACTGTAATGTCTTTATTTATATCAATTTTGAACGAAAAGCCTATTGTTATTTTTTGTGGGTGTTGTATGGAATTTTTATTTATATATATCTGTGTCGTCATGTTATAGGTAGGATATGTGGTGTTATTTAATAAGTAAGTTATATTCGATTTGTTTCAGTAGGTTATCTTTTAAAATTAGTAGGTATAGCTTCTTTATCTATCTTTTTAAAGTTTTTGTAATGAAAGATCAAAGGTAAGGTATTTTCAATAGTTCGAATACTTAGTATCAATTTAAATGTGATCTTAATTAAAGTAATTATTAATAAGATCACATTTAAATTGATTGATTTATTAACGTAATTTTTTCTATTCTTTATAAATTTATATTTATAAAGCATTTGAATGCCATAAAACCAAAAATATAAATTCAACAAAAAAGGTCGTGTTCCATCGTTACAATATTGTATGAATATAATAATATATAATAATTCACTGAAAAGTGCTTCATATTGGTTGAGACTTGAGATGGTTGTTAATCATCTCAATAGATGGCGCGCGGTGTGTCCCTAATGGCTGGTTCACACTTTGATTAGTGTGAGTGCAGGTGTTTAGTGCGAGTGCAGGTGTGTAGTGCGAGTAGTGTCCAATTGACTGCGAGTGCAGGTGATTAGTGCGAGTGCAGGTGTGTAGTGCGAGTAGTGTCCAATTGACTGCGAGTGCCGGTGATTAGTGCGAGTGCAGGCACGCTGCGAGTGAGGGGGAAGGGAGGGCGCGCGGGACGTGGCTACTCGCAGTCCACTCGCAAAAAAATAGAACACGCTTCTATTCACTTTACTACACAGCCTACTAAACACTCGCACTAAACAGTCGCTGTCCACACGTAGTACTACTCATCACCTGCACTCGCACTAATCAAAGTGTGAACCAGCCATAAAGGCTGGTTCACACTTTGATTAGTGCGAGTGCAGGTGATTAGTGCGAGTGCAGGTGTGTAGTGCGAGTAGTGTCCAATTCAACTGCGAGTGCAGGTGATTAGTGCGAGTGCAGGACAATGGTGAAATTCGCGACGCTACACACTACGCTAAACACTAAACACTAAACACTCCTGTCCAGACGTGTTTAGGCAGGCACACTGCGAGTGAGGGGGAAGGGAGGGCGCGCGGGACGTGGCTACTCGCAGTCCACTCGCAAAAAATAGAACACGCTTCTATTCACTTTACTACACAGCCTACTAAACACTCGCACTAAACAGTCGCTGTCCACACGTAGTACTACTCATCACCTGCACTCGCACTAATCAAAGTGTGAACCAGCCATAAGACAGATAAAACTGAAAGAATAGGATTCGATTGCTCTGGCGGGTCACGAGTGGCTGAGTTGGTCAGGCATCCGCCCCGGAATGGCGCGAAAGGATGCGGGTTCGAGTCCCGCCTCGTGATCGAATTTTTTCTATTCTTTATAAATTTATATCAATTTAAATGTTTTTATTGAAGAAGTCGATTTTCATAATAATTTGTTTTAATATTATCTAAATGAAAAATAGTTTAGCTTAAAACATATGTGCATAATCATTAATCATCAATTTTTATTTTCTCTACAAATATACAGGCTTTCTATGAAGGGGCAGCATATGGACAGCGTTATGTCACTTTTTTGAAGTGAAACTTCTTTAGACATTTGAGAGTATGATTCCGAGGTCGCGTCATGGCAATACCGTCACGTCATTAAGTAAGGCGACGATTTTGGTATCTTTGAATCTTGCCAAATAAGTTTCACTTCTGACATGTGTGCTCGGCACACACGTTATTTTTTTAATAAATACAGAAAACTTAAACTGTTGTTGTTTTTTTTGAATCCTTAACATCAAAACCTATCTTTAGTCAGTAAATTGGCCTACCCATGCACCCCTGCTCTATAATATATTTTAAACACATAAAACTAAAAAGAACCAACCATTAACCCACAAATTCGTTCATCTAGTTTGTAAATAGTCGTGTCGAAGTTAACTTTATCGTTTCTCTCACTTATAAATCACTTATAAATCTTAACGATAAATCTTTTAACACTACAATTGATTCTGAACTCTATTCAAAGGGAAACAAGTCCGATTTTTTAATGTTTCTTGAAAGCGTGGGTGGATAGGTCATTGTAAACAAACTTACAAAACATGGATATAGAAATCATGTTTCGATTTTGAATTAAAATAATGAAGTCTTGTACAAAGGGCTTTGTTTAATGGTGTACATTAAAATGTCGTTAATACTTATTTATTTAGATAAAATATATATTTATCACTGATGATATCGTATGTTTTACACTTTGAAAGTTTTTAACGTGAGCAATGAATAATTGATTCTATAATATAGACGAAATAAGTCAAAGTATTATTAAATATTAGTTTTCCGCCTGCGGCTTCGCCCGCGTTTTCAAAGAAAAACCCGCATAGTTCCCGTTCCCGTGGGATTTCCGGGATAAAACCAATCCTATATGTTAATCCAAGTTACCCTCTATATGTGTGCTAAATTTCATTGTAATCGGTTGTGTAGTATTTGCGTGAAAGAGTAATAAACATAAACATACACATACTCATACATCCATCATCACAAACTTCCGCATTTATAGGTATTATGAGTAAGGTCGATCTTATTTCGAATCATAAATTACAATTAAATAAATGAGATCATTCACAGATGACTCATAATATTAAGTTTAACATCGAAGATGTCGATAAATTTCACACAGCAAGCCATCGAGTGCTGATATTGTTAAATTATCAACGATTTAAGGTTTATTTTAAAGATAAAATGTTTATTTTGAAAGATTGTTAAATAAGTTTTCGGTAATTATTGGGACGATATTAAAATCAAAACCTTAACAATGATAATTTTATAATATTATAAAGGAGAGGATATTTTTAATGTTTTTAGGATATTATAATAAAAACTGCTCTACCGATTTTAAGAACTCTTTTACCGGTATAGAAAAGAGATTATTTTTTTTTATCTAAAATAGCCGAATGGCGAAATATCGCTTTAGTGTTTGTACTGGGAGCTAAAAAAAGGAATGTGATCTTTCATTTCGTATTTTAAATACAGCTATTACAATTAATTTATATGAATGATAATATAGTTTACAAACAAGCATACAAAATATTAGGTTGTTTACATGTTTGAGTATTCATTTCTCGGAATCTATTCATCGCATTGTGACCATTCTTATCCATTTATTTACATATGTATGTCGCAGACAAATTGTATTATTTCGCCGTTTACAAAAGCTCGGCATTTTGTAATATGTCGAGAATTCGTAATCAGAAATTTTTCGTTTGGATAAGGGGGTGGGTTAGGTTAGGTTCGTGTTTTAAAACTACACAGAAATAGGAACCCCACGAAGTCTTTTTGTAGAATTTTGGAAAAAGTAAATCCAATCATTTTACAAAATGCCGAGCATTTGTAAACGGCGAAACAATAGATACAATTTGACTGCGACATATAGGTATATATTCCAACTAAGTGATTTGGTCCGGGAGCCAGCAGCAGATTTTATGACCAAGTTCCTCTCAAGCGGTAATTAGTAAAATGCATCAAAGTATAGTATTATGAAGCCTCGTGAACGTCAGCTGGAGCTCGGTTGGGGGGAACAGCGGTTGTAGCCTCCCGTATCAGCTGACGGTTTTTCCACCAAGATACAGCCAGCTGACATATATATTTATCCACAGTTACATATAAGCTATCATCAGGTAAATTTTTGTTTGAGAGGAAATAACGGAAAATAAATTTTTCTTTAAATTTAACTTTCATGTTCGAGACACCAGCTGACGTATAATACACCATGTTGTAACCAGCTGACTATTTTTTTCGTTGAGATATTGGGTTAGCTACAATTTGACAAATTTTTAGCTGAGAGGAAATGAATGAATGTATTTTTTTTCCCATGTGCGTGGGAGGCTACAACCGCTCACCCCCCCAACCGAGCGCCAGCTGACGTTCACGAGGCTTTATAATACTATACTCTCATGCGTCTGACGAATTATCTCTTGAGAGGAAATAGTTAACCAAATTTTCACCTGGCTCCCTAACCAATTCATATACTTAAATGTGTTTGTCAAAATAAATAGACTTTTCTCTCTGATTGACTCGAAATTAAACTTAGGTACAGTTTAGTTTATAACAATGTTACCTTAGGAAGACCGTCTAAACTTTCTTTTATTGCACGCCTCATAAGCGAAGCGTTGAGGTGGGTACTACTGTCACTTCGCGCATAACATCTGATTTTTCAAACTTAAAATGTCTTTATGTATCATACATTGCACTTGTAAGATAATACATACACACACATATTAAGAAAAAACACTATTTTTAACGTTCATGATATTTTTGATGTCATTTTTGTTATTTAAACTAGTTAAAAAACAGTTTAAAAAAGTTCTGTCTTGGACGTCCGTGTGTCTGTATGTGCGGATCCTTTTTCTTGTTAACACGATAGCGACCGAAATACTTTACTAATCGAGTCTTTTTTTTTCTCTTACGCTTGAGTATGCTCAGGAATAGAACCCTTTCATTTTTCAGGGTCTGATTCGATGTGGTTTAATTGTTATTAAATAAACAAAAATAATAATTAATAAATATTTATTAAAAAAAAATTATGAGGCGTGCACTTTTGGATTTTCCAAATTATTTTTCTATTATAATTATGCACATAGTTTTTTTACACAAAATACCTACATATTTTTTAAAGTAGCATATAAATATAGGTATATGATTTCTATTAATTACGTAAACAATTACATCAAAATTATGTAAATTTAATCTATCTGTTTATGGTAAAAGCTTTGATTAGACATTTACATTGCGACGAAATTTCAATATTAATTAATTAAATGTTTAGGTTATGATTGACCATTAGGTGCCTTGTTTCGAGTAAAACCGCAGGTAGAAGTAGTTAATTATTTTATAGCTTTATAACTAACGATTGAGTCGTTTAAGATTCTTTAGAAATACATATTTTATTACCAAATAAAAATCCGACCAAAAACGAAACAATTCATGATTTATAGAGTATTATATTAAATGACGATTTTATTCAAATTATCCGTTATTAAGGCACATTATCATGTAAATGGCTCGATTATATTTGATAGTTATCAATTCTACTAATATAATAAATGCCAGTTATTCTGTCTGTTTGTCATTTATTTATATTTTACTGATTGGATTGCAGATAGCGAAAATATAGTCATGTTATTGAAAAATTTGCGCGCTCAAATGTACACTTATTATAAGTTATTCCTACTCTTAGTTATTCCTATTACACTTATTAGTTATTCCTAAGGTTAGGTATTCTTATCGGAGGATTACAAAGCTTTTGACGAAAGCTGAGCTACTTACTACCTATAAGCTTGGCCTCAGGTAGCATATAGACTATTACTTACAAATTATCAGTTTTTATCATAAAAATATCCGACACCAATAACCAATGACCAGTGTTCTATCTAAATTGAAGAGAGCTAAGGGCCGATTTTTCAATCGTTGGTTAAAATTTATCCGTTCAATAAAGATTTACATGAACATTTTAAAATGTCACCAGTATAGTGTCAAATACGGACAAATTATATTTTTGAAATGGTAGTTTAATACGTTATTCGATGAATAAGTTTTAACCAAGGATTGAAAAATCAGCCCTAAATTTCATAAATTAATTCATATGCTTTGTTTTTTTTAACAAGTTTTAAGTTCTTTGACTTAGGAAACAAAGATACAGATGGTTAATGTATTTAAAAAATAACGGCTAAAGTGTAGTGTAGACAGTATACAAGTTTATGTTAGAGTTGTACCCACAAAGGTGATCGGGAGCCCGCAGCGGGGTTCTAAAATGACCCATAAAGAAAATAATGAACACCGAATAGTCGGATTTCGTATAAAATAGGAATAAAATAATAATAAAATAATTCCCTATATTGGATATTAATTCAATGCTACCGATATTGTATTGTATCATTGTTAAATTTATGTTATGACAGTAGTTTTATTGAGACGTCGTGCAGTGCTGTCGCTCAAGTGTGGAATCTGGATAGTTACCTAGTTGCTAATTGGAATTAAAAAATAATAATTAGTTTGACGACTTATCAAAGTATTAACTATTAAGAGGCAGTTACAATCAAAACTTTTCATTTTAAATGCGTGGAATGACCTCTCTAAAATACTCGGGGCACTAAAAAGTTAAGCTCTGAGCTAAAACCTAACCTCCCTGAAACCAATCTACATAATAATATTGTAGTACAAATGTCCCAATATATTTTTTAATAGTTTGCGTTATTAAAAAATTCCTACCTATTGATTTGTTGCTAATGCTTGCAATTATTGATGTTAAATTTCAAACGTAACAAACAAAGTTAGATAAATGTTGATATCAACAAAATTTTATATTGTTTTAATACACAATATTTAAAATTCAATTTTTGTTCATTACGTCATATTATGTTAATTCACTAAAATATTATACTAATGAAAACAAACTTTGTAATAAAATCAGACAACAAAATCATTAAATAACCATAACTTATTTAACATGGTCTTAAATAGTTTATAAATATGTATTTACAAACCAATCTTTAATCTGAACCAAGACATTCCACTAAAATCCTACATTTATCACTTCCAACAACACAAATTCGTGCTAATAAAGATATGACTTCCAAAGGAAATGATTTAAGATGAATATCTATGGAAATTACGTAATTTGTGTCCATCCCGCTATTTACGGCGACACAGGTTGAATATATTTTGACGGTTGTGTGACGTCACAGAGAATACCCATGTGTGGTCTATGGTCTATGGCTGCTGTATTTTATTATTCTTATTTATAAGAAAATTCTTTAAATTTGAAAAGTATGTATTACAATATGAAAGTATGACTTAAAATGCTTTAAAATGCAAAAAAAAAACAAGAAAAATGTTTCACATAATAGCGCGATATATAACACAGTACCTATATCCTAAAGCTATTTACATTGAAGATTGTACAATATCTATAGAATTATTCCACAGGACCATAATCGTATAGAAACAATGTATTATCAAATAAACACATTATAGATTCGATTTGTTCCTATGCTACGCTACATACCTGAAAAAAATCATAAAAAAACACAACGAATCACTGATAACCACCCATTGTTTTAAGAACGTTGGTTGATAAAAAAGAAACAATTCCTAATAAAATTAATTAATTATTATTCAGTGTTACAAGCGTCTGACAATTACTTATATAAAACATAACCCTATATACTATTATCAAAATTGAATCACGTATTTAACAAGAACTTACATACATCTATAGATTTAATTGTATATTAATGCCAAATTTCGTTTAAACAGTAATTTGGATACAAAAAGCGAAGCACGCAGGATGTCTATATTATATTTTATTGGTTGGTTACAATGGAAGGAGGGGGGGGGGGTCTAAATGAGCCTTTGTAGAGGCGGGACTTCCTAAATTATTTGGTAACGGATAACAAATATTAATAGCATAATAACTGCATGTATACGAATTAACTTTGGATTGGACCATTTTGGTAAGGTGTTTTCATTGTACTAAACCCGTGAAAATAAATATAAAATAGTTTGGAAAATCCAAAAGTGCACGCCTCATAATTTTTTTTTAATAATTATTTTTGTTTATTTAATAACAATTAAACCACATCGAATCAGACCCTGAAAAATGAAAGGGTTCTATTCCTGAGCATACTCAAGCGTAAGAGAAAAAAAAAGACTCGATTAGTAAAGTATTTCGGTCGCTATCGTGTTAACAAGAAAATCCTCCGCACATACAGACACACGGACGTCCAAGACAGAACTTTTTTAAACTGTTTTTTAACTAGTTTAAATAACAAAAATGACATCAAAAATATCATGAATGTTAAAAATAGTGTTTTTTCTTAATATGTGTGTGTATGTATTATCTTACAAGTGCAATGTATGATACATAAAGACATTTTAAGTTTGAAAAATCAGATGTTTTGCGCGAAGTGACACCTACCCACCTCAACGCTTCGCTTATGAGGCGTGCAATATTACACAAATTTAAATCAAATAGGGATTCAATAATTGAAAGATGGTACTTTTAATACATACTTTATAATATTGCTTCAATTTATTGACTTGTAATTGATGCTGCAATAAAAGATGTTCGGGGTATCTACTCTTAAAAAAAATGACCGCAAATATAATATAGGTATATCAACATGTTAATAGCCCCTTCCATCCATAATTTGTCTTTGAACATATTATCACATCCAAAAAAATACATTAATAATAGCTTTAAGCACTAAAAAAGTATGTGTTCATAGCCTAAAAATAGTGTGCATTCATCCTAAAGCTAATAAGGCAGTCCACTCACGAGTTTCAGTTTAGTAGCTGCCGATAACGTAAGTGTGTGACCCATAGCAATTTTAAGGCTCGTACTTCCATAGAGTTCGCTATGCTATATGAAGCTATAATATCTTAAGTATGCAATACAAAAGTTGAAGGTAAGATTGATGAAGCTTGACGTTTTATCTTCTTTTGTTCGGTGCATTTTCAAGATAAAGAACTATCTAGAAAATCATTTCAAACTCGAAACTGAAACTCAAACATTTATTTATTCAATTAGAATTCCTCTAGAAGCACTTTTGAATCGTCATAACATATTTTTAAGTAAGTGATCACCAATCGTTGCCAAATACCTCGATACAATCGTAAACTGGTACAATGTAGTATTATATTAGAACAAAAATACTAAAATCTTAACACTTATAATCATAAGACATATATGTGGAACGAAACTTGATCATGTGATATTATTATACGTGCAGTGGAAAGCATTTTAGAGTCGTTGAAGCAAAAAGGTCGAACTTCTATAACAATTATTATTACAATCATGCAATATATTTTAGTTATATTATACATATCTCCATCTGGTTGACAACCTTAACAGACCAATTGTAATGAAGGCTACCGAATTCTGATAGACAATTAAATTATTTTCATTCGTAGAAATAGCAATTGTTTAATTTGAATAGATTTCCTAAAACATTACTGTGTAGAATCTGTATGTGAGTCTCTATAGTGCAGTGGTTATAACGTTATAGAGTACAGGGTTTGAATAGTTGGAAAAAATTATAATTAATTTCTATATAACTGATGTGTATTTTTATGTAACTGATGTGAGAAAATAAACTCTTTTTTATTTTTTATCTTTAACAATGATTCTCTATGGTTAGAATTTTAGCTTCTGACGGTGAAGATACTATAATATTTTATCTTAAGATACTGTTATAGGTATTTTATATCACAGTATCTTAACGCATCCGGTATCAGCGTTCGGACCATCATTTGTGGGTCATTTGTAACAGGATGGCGGTTCTACAGGGGTCTTAGTACGCAATGACAAAAAGAAAAATGATGGTCCGAACGCTGATACCGAATGCGTTAAGATACTGTAATATAAAATATAACAGTATCTTAAGATAAAATATTATAGTATCTTCACCGTGTGTAACGCGCTTTAGACGTGTACGAAAGTATTAAGTGGTAGGTATTAACTTTCATTAGAAAATAAATATAAAAACAGATTCTTATTGGGATTGATTTCAGTCAGTAGTTCTGTAAATTTGAATAAAGCATTTAATTATTATTAACTAGATTTCCGCCCGCGGCTTTGCCCGTGTTTTCAAAGGAAAACCCGCATAGTTCCCGTTCCCGTGGGATTTCTGGGATAAAACCTATCCTATGTGTTAATCCAAGTTACTCTCTATATGTGTGCTAAATTTCATTGTAATCGGTTCAGTAGTTTTTACGTGAAAGAGTAACAAACATCCATACATCCATACTTACAAACTTTCGCCTTTATAATAGTAGTATTAAGATTAAGATAGAGATACATAAATAAAGCTCTAACAAGTAAATTTCTCAAAAATGTTTAAATTTATTTTAAATTATTGTGTATTTTATTTCATACAAAATAATAAAAGTACCTTATTTATGTGTAAAACACAATAAACTAGAAAATAACTATTTACTGACTTATGAGAATGGTTATAAAAGCTCAGTTTTCTAAGAAAAGCACTCATGCGGTCAACATATATTATTATTGTTTTAACAGATAATAGGAATAACACATACTATATTTATTTATATCTACTAAATGTTTTATTTACCTTTCTTCATTTTGTATAAAATATTTCGTCATGGTTTTCACTTTTCAGGAACTACTCAGCTGATCTTGATGAAATTTTGAATATTTGCACTGAACTTCAGATCTTATTATACTAGATTTAAACCAAGTCTTGCCCTTTACATTTCTCCTTGGCAAAATTGAATTCTAAAATTCCATCTTTGCAGATAGGTAAGAACCTATGCAATTTATCTTCCAAATTTGTTCAACAGCATACCTAGACGATAAAACGTTACATTTTACTCAATTATATTAGAACCTATAATCACATATATACTACTATAACTAAAGGATTAACACATTTTTCATTATGAATGACTAGCTGTGCTCCGCGGTTTTACCCGCGTGGCTCCGCTCCTGTTGGTCTTAGCGTGATGATATATAGCCTATAGTCTTCCTCGATAAATGGGCTATCTAACACCGAAAGAATTTTTCAAATCGGACCAGTAGCACAGATATGATAACGGATATTGAACCCACCTAATAAGCTACTAACCACTGAACCACTGCTCCATTCGTTATCACAATGGTAAGTAAACACTGAGCCATTGGCTCATGCTCATGTTTCGTGGAACAAACCAGTGGACAGTTGCTAGCTGTATGACGCGTGACATTATTGTTGTTCTTTTGTTGTTCCGTTAGTGCTGGGGTTACATGTCGCTGTTGATTTAGTAAAAGAAAAAAGACGTGTGGCACTCGGGGACTGCCGCGGTAAAGCTATTGCATGCTATGTCTTCAAACCACACCTCCGCGCCCGTCGGAGTGGGGAGCGTGAGGTTTTTCGGTACGCAATTTCTGGATTCGGTCCCTGCGCTCAAGGCCCGCGATAGAAGCTATGCAATAGCTTAAAAAGTATTTAAAAAATAATGCAACAGTCTTTTAAGACACGAAACAAGAGTAAGAGTTCTTTAAAATAATGGTGTAAAAATAGAACTCATAAAATATATCGTGACGAAATGTAATAGACGACTTACGACACTACATTTTTTTAAATAGCTACTTACAAAGATAATTAATAGATATACTATTTATAAGATAAGAAGTTTGCTGTGTAACATACCTACCACGTAACTACGTTTTATACGTCTAATGAACTCAATATAATTAAATGCTATCACTTTTATAATATTGATAATTCATAATAAAATAAAGAGTCAACATTAATACTTATTATTTCATTTCTTTTCTGATTAATTATCTTTTTCAGTTTACTTGATGTTTTTTTTTATAAACTCATATTTCAGCAGCATGTAAACCCTAGGTTCCTTAAATGCGGTCAAAAGTCAAACTCATTTCTGACACAAATTGTACGCGTACTTATCTCAAACCTCCATACAATTTAGATCCAACAATGTGTACACGCAAAAACGACCTTAAACAATCTTCAAACATTTACTACTAAGTATCAAAATTGCTTACGCCAATATAGTCCAGGAGGCGGCTGCCAACTACACTGTACGCTATTAGCCTCCCAAAAATACATTTTAAGAAATATTTTTACAATAAAAGGTGTATTCACCAGGGAAAATGGTTCTAATCACGTACTATCCTGTCTTTAGTAGATATATAACAGGTTTACAAAGACCATTGTCTTTTTATACCATTTCTCGGTAGCCATAATGATGTATAAACGGTAAACTAAAATCTAGATTTTGTAATTTTACGAGTTTACGGGTTAAGCTATCTACGTTTTGATTATGGCCGGTTTAACTGGGAAGTCTAAACGCTGGTTGATGTCATAGACAATGTAGGAGATAACCTTAAACCTTTGAAATGGCTCCTTTAAGTAATTCTATGTTCTATTGTGTTTACGTGTGTTGGATTATGTTTCAATTCCGCTTATTCAGTTTTTAAATATCATATCTCAAATTATTATGCTCATAGCTGCCTTTTTTAAATTTAATATTCTCTGACGAAATAACAACATACTCCAAAAAAATCCCTACATGGCAAAAAAAGGATGAGAACTGTATTTGTGCCACTACACGATAGTTATAATATTATTCTGTGCCATAAAACATGAAAGGTAAAACATTAGTGTACATAAAAGGCTATTTATTTTTTTAATTCTTTATTTACTAAATAGTTCATATTTTACATTTCTTCGGTTGTATTTAGATCCTACTTTTTTCGACAATATTTGATTAAGTACATATGTTGATTCAATTTAATCATCAAATTTTATTATTTTTATTATAATTTACATGAAAACCAAAAACTCTACTCAAGTCAATTATTTATTTAAAACTTCACACAAACATGTTAATGCGAAACGTCCCCCATTTCTCAGTAATTAAGACATTTAGTCACAGATTACACAAATGTCACAGGATCGGCATTAACAAAGAATTCCTAAAATCCATAAAATAAGTTAGAATTGGTCGTGAAATTGGCCCGACCTCCTGTCACACCGTGATTAAATACAAACATTTGTAACATGGCTACATTTACACCGTTTCGATATTAAAAATCACTTTGATTTGGATCGTTGATACATTATTTTTATGATAATAATATTGTTATCTTAGGAATGCTAAAAGCCTCCTTAATTAAGACATTATAGAGCTGATGAATTCCTTTCAATTAAGTTTTAATACATATTCATTTGTATTTGATTTTTATTCACTGTATTAATTTCTGTCTTCCAATTTCTGAACGAAGCTTTTGAATAATTAATTTTTTATGCGTGTTTTGTGCGTATAAGACGTTATTACCTCTTATAATCTATATCAAAAGTTTTTTTGTGAGTCAAGATTTTGTTCAGAATAAAAATTAAAATATATTCATAAATGAATAAATATACAGCATTAAATATACATATATGTAGTTGTATTTACCATAAATATATCATAGTTAATATATAAATATACATAGGTAATTAAACAGAACTGCAGTACCTAACGGTGTGACATCATCCGCTCAGTGGAGCACAATGAGGGTAGTGTTGGGGATGAACGCTCAATTGCTCGCAAATTACACTCTAATATTAATGGAAATTCGACTAAAAATGGTGCACATTTATGTTAGATAAAATAACCACAATTGATGATCTCGTAGTCTTAATAACATTAAATAAATAACAATGTTAGTAACTACAGAACAACAATTATTATAGACATTTAAATATTTCTAAATTTATTTAAATTAGTTCATACCACCAGCTTAACCTAAATTTTTAAAGATATGTAGCTCCAGCAACAGATGCCTGTTTAATAAAGAAAATTATTAGAGCTTTTGTGGCTCTAAAAGAAAGTTGTAATTAAAAACCTATTTAACACAAATTACAAGTCCAACACACAAAAATCACAGCAAACTCGCACCCTATTCATCCGCATCAATAACTTACGACAGATGTTATCCAAATCGGCTACTTTTGACTTTTCGTGTCGATTTCAATTACACACCCATTGTATACACTATTGTTGGTCTGTGGGCACTTGAATTTGCTATGGTCATTGTAATATATATGGTACCTACAAAGCTGTGAAAACCATTGAGGCGCCGTTCCATTGTTAGATGACTTGAGAAAACCATCAGTTCGCACTTAGACTATAATTTGAATGGTGCTTTTTTTTTCTTTATTGTATCGTTTCGAAGTTTTTGACAGCTCTGTATTGTAAGATGGGTATGGAAAAAGTTGGTTAGAAAAAGTTAACTAAGTTATCGAGGAATACGTTATAGGTTTGAAATAAAAACTAGATGTATTGAAATTGTGAACTATCATTAGATTTATGCTTAGTTATGTCAATAATCATAACTAAACAATTAATATTTTTGATATGATCATTAGATAAATTATAAACTCTTTATAATTCATTAAACCAAAAATTAACATTTATCGATTACTGCCTGCTACTAATGTTTAAATCTATAGGTACTCATATTATAAAGAGGAAAAGTTTGTATGTATGTATGTATGTATGGTTTACACGCATAAACTACCGGACCGATTTTGATGAAATTTGGCACAGATAATCTTTAGACCCTGAGTAAGAACATAGGCTACCTTTTATTGCGAAATATGTACCACGGGCGGAGCCGGGGCGGACTGCTATAACATATAAACAGCAACAACAAATGCTACCTAATGCAGTAATGCTAATATAGTAAAAATTATTATGCAGGAGAACTAAAACTATAAACAAACGAATCTGATTGTAATAATAATTATTAGATAACTACATCGATTATTTACATAATTCAATGTGTAATTTCGCATGCAATTATAACTAAAAATGTCTTACTTTAATTGCGTATAAATATAACGATTTTAGACCTTTGTAACACAATATTTATATCTAAGAAATAACATACCTATATTATATAATCTGATAAAAGCGTAACGTAAATAAAAATTAAATATATTACATAAATAACAATTTATTTAATACCATTAGTATTCAAAAAAACATTCCTTCTCCCGTATGCCGGTAACCTGATATCCCTGTATTGTAGTTTAAACGGTGTGGGTTGACATTATATCGTTATGGCCAAGCACGAACCGTCCATAATTTTATATGAAAATACTTTAAAATCTCGTGTTTGTAACCAAACTCCTCCGAAACGGCTGGTCTGATTTTTATAAAAGCTTTTTTGAAGCTTCAGTGTGATATAAAACTATACAGCCAATATAATACATAACATGTTTTATTTGCACATAGGTACTTAAGTAGGTACCTAGAGCTAATTTTGAAATCGATTGCTTTTTCCTGAAAATATTTGATAGTCTGTAGATTTTATATTTTATCTGTATCTAAACCATTCGAAAACAAATTGTCTATGATAACGTCACACGTCACTTTTGCCGCGCAATAAAAAAAATATTTCAAATTTCAAAAACGGAACTCGAAAACATCTGTCACAGAGCAACGCACGGATAGAGACATCACGGCTAACAAGGGCCATAATTTATTCAAATTATCTGTAACCCGACACCGCGGGTCCTACGTGTGTGCCGTGTTCGATCTTGTCTTGCCGCTTCTGACTTATTGTTTGACAGCTATGAATTGTTCTTTTGAACTGATTGTTTTGTTAATACATGGTTATTGTAAGGGTGTTTGTAATTATTTAGGATATTTTATAACATCTATCACGAACAGAGTTATATGATTCCGGATGATTAGGGAATCTTATAATAATAAAATATCTAGAGCTTATGATTAGGTAAATACATAAACAAGAAACAGCTGTTGTCCATCATATTTATAAGTTGTGTATATTTCTGTAACATCACATTGAAGAGATCAATAATTACGAAGTGGATATAAGAATGGAAAAGGCACACAATCGAAAAGTTATTATAATAATTTGTACCACGCTTATTATTTCGAATTAGCATATAAATACAACATGGAATATACCTACAGTCCAATAGCCTCGAAATATTATTAACATTTAACACTAATATAATTAAATCATTATATATTCGCGTCTCTATCAAACTCCTAATCTATTTGTATTACTTATTATCAAATTGAATGCATTATCCAGAATTATAATTTTAATTGCGCCCCCTATTGTGTAGAATAATAAATGACAGGGGAGGCCATTATGTTTTATTTATGTGGACGTTACAATTGTACTACATTTCCTTTAGGTACAGAATATAGATGTATATCTCGTTGAAATATTGTCTAGCTGAGAAGTTATGTCGAGATTATTGGGGTTAAGCGGCCGTGAGCGCGGTTTGGAATCGGATGGGTTGAGAGATATGATGTCATTTTTAATTTTAATGCTTGAAGCATGCTACGTGCATGTAAGCTACTATTTTTTATATAAATACTAATACCTAGTGCTAGTGGGTACTCTTTGAGTGTGGTCACTGTTAAAACTTCTTTAACACCGAAAAAGGGCTGTTTCTATTTTTTGCCATTTTATGTTTATATTTCTAATCTTTATTATGACTTTATATAATCCTTACTAATATTATAAATGCGAAAGTAACTCTGTCTGTCTGTCTGTTACTCAATCACGCCTAAACTACTGAACCAATTTGCATGAAATTTGGTATGGAGATATTTTGATACCCGAGAAAGGACATAGGCTACCTTTTATTGCGAAATATGTACCACGGGCGAAGCCGGGGCGGACCACTAGTCATCTATAAAAGTATAATTACAACCGTACGCAACCTAAATTCTTGCGAAATCGTTGTATCAATGGAACCCTTAAATTGAATTGCAAACAATTGGCTTAAAATTAAACGCACATTAAAATCCTTTCAAAGCACAATAGCCATGGAAACAAAAACCATTTGTGGCTATTGACAGGCCATTAAAAGACCATAAGTCTGACCCGGACCATAAATTAAAGAGCCATTATATTGTAAATAATTAGCTGAATTTCTTGTTAGGGATGATTCTGTTTGTATCTGGGTTTCACAGGGCCGGATTATGAGAAATCGAATTAAGTTTAATTTAATAAAAGTACAAAATAATTTGTGATTAAATTTATTGTAATAGCATAATAAGAGAGCCATGGGAAATAATTGATACAATAATTTATGTATAAATTCCTTAATTTATAGTATTTATTTTGCAAATTTAAATAAATTTGAAAAACTTAAATAAATAGATACTAAACAAATATTCAAACATTGTTGTATCTAGCGATATACAAAAAGCTTACTTATATACCTAATTTCACTTCAATAGGTAGGTACTGCATTAAGACAATAAATAGTACCTACCTTAGGTATATTACGTTTCCCGCTTAAATTCCAATTATTTTGTCAAACAGGTGAAATAATAATCCGACCCTGTGATGGTCCATTGCTCTTCACACCGGGGGGTCATCCAACGCCCAGTTTACTTTTAAAACTTATAATCTATTGAAAAAAAAATATCCCAAGCAGATGTGCAATTGATTATCTGTAGCTATGATGTAATGTTGCTATTTAAATTAAAACAATTTAAATATTATTAACGCATTATAATTTACTAGCTTTCCGCGCGCGGCTTCGCCCGCGTTGTCTAAAACCTAATAAATTAACCTTCCTCTTGAATCACTCTATATATTATTAAAAAAAAACCGCATCAAAATCCGTTGCTTATATTTTATAGAGATTTGAGCATACATAGGGACAGAAAAAGAGACTTTGTTTGATACTATGTAGTGAAGAGAATGGGTTATGTTTTTAGGGTTCCGTAGCCAAAATGGCAAAAACGGAACCCTTATAGTTTCGTCATGTCCGTCTGTCCGTCTGTCCGTCTGTCCGTCTGTCACAGCCGATTTACTCGGAAACTATAAGTACTACAGTGATGAAATTTGATGGGAATATGTGTTGTATGAACCGCTACAAAAATATGACACTAAATAGTAAAAAAAAGAATTGGGGGTGGGGCCCCCCATACATGTAACTGAGGGATGAAATTTTTTTTTTCGATGTACATACCCGTGTGGGGTATCAATGGAAAGGTCTTTTAAAATGATATAAAGTTTTCTAAAAAACATTTTTCTTAAAGTGAACGGTTTTTGAGATATCAGCTCTCAAAGTCGTAAAAAGTATGTCCCCCCCCCTCTATTTTTATAACTACGGGGTATAAAATTCTAAAAAAAATAGAGGTGATGCATGCTAATTAACTCTTTCAACGATTTTTGGTTTGATCAAAGTATCTCTTATAGTTTTTGAGATAGGTTGATTTAACTGTAATTTATTATATTTGCTGCTACGGAACCCTTTGTGCGCGAGCCCGACTCGCACTTGGCCGGTTTTATTTGAGGTTATGAACACAATTTCAACAATGATAATATGTCATATTCGTTTATCTTCGCCCATCTTAATTGCTGCTTAACTTATTATACTTATTTAATAACCAGTCCATCAGGCTTTTTACTGTAAAAGATTTTAGATAAAAAATAATCTTAACGTCGTCATTAATTAACATTTATTACAAGAATAAACATAAGAAACTTACGCAAATGGCCCATTGCAGACGTAAGCATTATTATTTCTTTTAAATAGCTGTCAAAGAGACACTTCAAATAGGTACAATATCGATTCAATTTTGCAACAAAAAATAACTATCACCAAGACTCAAGAGTGTACAGAATACAATAAAATACGAACCGAGCGACAAATTTTATCTATAACAAATTATCTTTTAACTTCTGCGAATATCAATCAGAACTGTCAATTGAATCAATAAGCACTTTGAAGTAGAAGTAAGCTTTATTGTCAACGCCATTAGAAATGTAAAAAAAAATAAAGATGTCAAAAGTCACTCCAACATCCAACAATAGAATTTGATTGCTTCAACTGCATTCAGAGATTATTCACGGCCATTATATTCTATTTAGTTCCAAATAACCGTTTAATAATACTCACCGGTCCCCCTTAGCATGCTTATTAACAATACAATAAAATAAATAACAAATAACACAAAATAAATGCCACTTTACACCTTCTTGGAAGCTGGCAGTTGCGACCAACATTTTCGAAAAAAAAAATAACTATGCATCCCTTTCTTACATGTAGATTTATCTCTTACCAGCTTACATTCCAAGTTTGAAATGCGCGCGCAAGATGTTTATTTAATAGATTTTAAATCGTAGAACTTTGGAATAAGGTGTGCAAGAGTTAAGTTTTGTGTTAAATAAAATTGTTTTTTTTTTCTGGTATTAAACATAATAGTTATAGATGAAGTGGAAAACGATATAGTGAATGTGTCAATCCTATTTCAATGTTACGCTAATATAAAATTAATATTTGTGTCGTTAGAAACCGTCCGAATGGAAACACAATGCCATAAATTTGAAAAAAGCTTTCGGCAAATTGGCTCTTTTTTATGACTAGCGGCTGAACTTCCAAATATGGTTTGGAGAAATCTAATAAAATTGGACGAGAAAAAATGGGTCAGGAGGTAAATCAATTAATATAATCGATGAATAGCATAACAGTGTATATTATGGATGTTTAGGATAAAAGACATAGTAGCACGTTCATAATTTTTTACATTTTGTAATAATTACCTATAGGTGTTGTTTATCCCAGAAAAAATATAACTTTGAACACGATTAGGTAATTAATATTTAAGTATAGTTTATATTGTAAGTACTTTATTATGATGGAATGGCTGAAATAAACTTTTTTCTATAATTTTTATTTATGTCAACTCTAGTAAGTTGTAAACTTATTTTTGCGAGTTCATTCCACTATGGACCATAGTTATTGTTTCTAGGAAGTCGCGGGCGGCGGGGTCAATTTTTATGCCCCACACATGACCAGATTTTAATTGCCGCTATTTTTCCAATACCAATCTGTATTAGATCAATCACTGATACATTTTGATTTGTACCCCCATTTTATGCACGGAAATCACGTTCTTATAACTTTACGTTTAAAAGATAATTTCCTTTGAACGATAGATAGGGATAAGTAGCGATAATTGAGATTTTTGTATGATACATTTTAATAAGATTGTAGCCTTGTGTGGCCGAAAATACTTTGCCACAACTATTGATATAGCATAAAAACCATAATGGGAGGAGATACAGTCGATTTTTGTGTTTAAAAATACGAATTAGTAAACAGTTAATGGCCAAGATGACATGAATACATAGTAGAGTGATTCAGAATCAATACAGTGCATTATAATTAGTTGCACAATGATTAAGTTGCATTATAGATATGTAATGAATTGTAAATATGCAATTTTAAATTAAATACAGTGTGCGCTGCATTTTAACTTGCAGCAAGCATGCACATCTTACTAATTATCATATAAATTAAAAGAAAATTGATGGGTTAGGTGGATTATTTTATGGGCTATATTTTTCTTTAGTAATTGCACCTCGTCGTGAATTTTACTCGAGACCCTCCCCTTTTATCTCGAGAAAGTTTTTAAATTCTCAGTAGATTCTCTGTTTCCTGTAAATAACAATGTCATAAAAATTATGCCTTGGATAATTATCAACTTCTTCTCCTTCCGATCCCAGTGAGGACGGATTCGGCCAATTATCAACTAACGATCTGATCTTCTGTGGTTTCAATTTTAATAACTAGGATTACCCATACTTACACCTTTTTGGCTTGTAAAGATAATAAACTTTCAGTGGCAAACAAAATGTCGAATAAAGCTCGAAATTACGATACTCTTACGAGAGAAGAACCCCTAATTCATTATCGTCAACAAATTTTGTCCCACAACAGAAGCTTAAGCTATTATGTTTTAAAGCCAGTTGGTCAATTGTGGACTGGTTTGATATAACATGCCATCAAATTTAGCTCTTGAACAGTATATTTTCCATCAACACTAGAGTCAGCAATAGTTATAGGTGTTTTTGTATACATATATAGATTTCCACTTTCCTATCGAATCTATAACATTCGTATAAAGCCTCAAGACCTCAACCTCACAACCACCATTCTTCCAACTTAATTCTTATAAAATGTTCTAGCAAATTACTATGAAATTCAAATAGTTTACAGATTAAAAATCGCTGCAGCTATCTCGAATTCTCGTTCCCCTATTACAATCCAGCACACGCACCCGTTGAGTTACTGATGTGACATTATATAGACATATACGTGGTTTTCGAATATATTACGCACCTCACCTAAATGTCTAATAGCTTTGACTATTTCGTATTCCTAACAGCACACATCCTACAATCTATTCCACCAACACGCACAGGCCAAACGCGTCTTTAAGGTCTGTAGTTAAAGCCCATTTTGCTGTTTTTTTGAGTGTAGTTTCGGATACTGTGTGGTGGATTGTACGTAGGAAAAACCAGTGGCAGTCACAGGGTATTTTCCATACTTGATCTAGATTTGGTGCGAAAAGTATATTATGAACGTTGCCAGAAATACGGCTCATAACTTCGGGCCAGGTGACGGTGACGACTTGGGTTATAGGGTAAAAGTGGGATAGATGCCCTACTTTTTGAAATAGCCTCATAATTTTAAATACATGAATCTTATACGAACACTTTGTATGAATATAGCTAGGTTAATTATCTGTTTTGAATTACTATATATATTTTTTATCCTATCATTTATAGATAATGTGTAATAAATATTTTTGTAGAACACCTTTTTTGAGGATAGAGGCCTACCTAGTTGGATAGTTGCCCCACCATGAAAATACTAAGGAGGATTGATGCCTGCAGAGTGGGATAGATGCCTTACATACTCTATAAACGCGAAATCTAATAAAATTAATATGATAAACCAGCAAATGTCATGTTAACATAGTTGTTCTGTTGTCCAAGAATATACTTGCGCTCGCACTCCTTCTTTTCTTTTGTATTTTCGTGGCGTGGTTCTCCTACAATCAGTATAAGGACAGATCATTAATAAGTAAGTATACATAACAAAAAAAGCAAATTAAACGAGTAAAATCGGTTAATGTAGAGAAAACCTCTGACGCAATCAGGTAATAATATAAACAGTACTTGTGATTATCGATAATAACATGTACATATGTATTGAGGGATAGATGCCCTTAGAGGCCCCTAAGGGCATCTATCCCTCGAAAAAAAAGGGGCAACTATCCTTTTTGATAAGGATAGCTGCCCCAGTATTTTTTTTATTAAATAAAAACAAAAGAGCCACTATTTTCACTTAGATTTGTACTTAATGAACCAGTGTATAGACATAATAAGAAATATAGTGAAATTTATTATTACTTATAAAGTTATGCAAAGGCAAATATCAACCTTTTTAAATTTTAACGTGTTCGTGAAGTTCACCGCGTATATTATAACACGCACTAGCGAAACACGTCTTCACCAAACAACAGCTCATGCGTACCCGAGGTGCGGGGTGATAGGAGCTCCTATTTAAATCATTAATTCGTAGTCACGACTCTGGGAAGTGAGGTTTTTTGAAAATGAGGCATCTATCCCCGTGCGGCATCTATCCCACTTTTACCCTATGTTATGTCGTTGTGTGGAATTCTCGATGAATTTCCCAGGTTATTTAGTTACCAGGATGTTTGTGATTTGAACCAAAAGGATAAAATATTTTGAATTATTTAGTAGATATATTATAATTATTTACAAGGTGGAGTGACGACATCCGAGGGTTGCTGGGCAAAACTGGCGACAACGAGCGAACGACCGGGCTCAATGGCGTGCCATGATGAGGCCTAGGTCCATCAGTGGACAAACATGGGCTGGTAATGATGATATTATAATTAGTACTTACCTATATCCGTGATAGAACATAAAATTAGCTATATGACAGCATATCCCAGTATTCTCTTACTATATTTTCTTCTGGTTTTGCTTTCTTTTTAAAAAAGCATAAATAGCCAAACTAGTTATTTGAATTTCATAATAGACAAACATAAAGTAAATCACTATACACATAAATAGAATTTTCCAATAGTAAGTAAAAGAAAGAAAGAAAAAACATTTATTCCAACACACACAACACACATATAAAATAGCATTGTAAATTTTAAATAATATGTAATAGAAGACATAAATATATGTGTGGTTGCATGCGCTAAAAAAGGAAGCCACTCAGGATACCTGAGGCATAATACCTCAGCACTGATTTTCAGTGACCCCTTATGACATCCAGAATGTCAGCTGCTTTAAGTTCTGGATAATAATAAAAAATAAGGACAAAGTGATAAATAAATATAATTCGTGGAGTACACAAATAAGATACCATAATGCTTTAATGAATACGCTAATATTTTAATAAATAAACTTACATGTAATAAAAGATAATAAAAGTTCGTAATAAATTTATAACTGCTACTGCAATACACCAAACTATAATAATTTAGGTACAATTTACATAAATTTAAATATAATTTTGAACTTCTCTTCCATATAATTATAAAGCACATTAGTATGAATAAAATATTTTCAAATAAAACATTTTATCTATAGGTGCTTTGAAAATTTCCTCACCACACTGTTATTTATTTCAGGCCATTTTCAGGCCTAAAGGAAAAAGCGAATTGTTTATAATACCTACTAAGGTCTAGTGAAGGAAGTTTTACTACTTGCGAATAATATAATGATCGCTCATTTTGATTAATATTTTCAAGCCTTGATAACTAACAGGATCATTAAAAAAGGTTAGTAAATAAATCTTATTAGAATTTATATAGAAACATCAATAAAAATATAGACCCGCTCAAAACATTACTTGTAAGAATCGAAGTAATTTAGTTAAAGTTTATGATCTCAATTTGATAATATAATAATAAGTAAATACATTTATACTTATAGATACCTACATGTAGCATGAAATTTTTTCCATGTTATATATATTTCAATAATTTATGCCATTTTCTAACACTTATTACTATAACACGCCAAGTACAAATTAGTTAATAGATATAAATTATAAAACATTACCTCGCTTTTTGATGTTCTTTAACGGGGTTGGAAAAAAATTGAGTGTAACATTTTTTCGTTACGCGTGACGTTTTTCCGTTACGCGCCATCTTTTTCTTATCCCTACCACGCGTGATTCGACGTATTTCTGTAAAGTTGCATATAATAAATTATTTTTTGAAAAATAAGGCCATAAAGAAGTTTCACTTCTTACGTGCGTGTACACTAGTACACGCACACATTTTTTTTATTTAACTTATGTGTATAAGTATATAAATCATTTTGTTTTGAGGATTACAAATAATTATTTTTTTTAGAAATATATTGTTTAAGTTTTTATAGGAGTCTTATTTGTTTTAAATAACTTAATGTAGGTATGTACGTAAGAACGAATCCTTATTATATGTTTTATTCAGCAGCTTACATAATATAGAGCTAACAATTTCATTTCACTGTAAGAATTAACTGTTAATATACTGCAATGAATTGTCTCGGAAGCTTTTCTGTGATATAGGTAAAGTAACATCATGTCGGTACATGCATTACCAGCTATAGATCATAGAGTTTATCAAACACTTGTTACAAGTTCGTTACCACGTGTCATTGATTTTTTGTTCTTTACGATTTTAACAAGACAGCAAGACAATTGATATTTTAGATAAAATGAATTGAAAAAAATATTTATTTTTAAATACTTAGTCTACCATGTAGGAATACCATAGAGCCCCTATAATGGTCATTACCACCCAAAATACCTCTGTCAATATAAAGATGTAGCATATCTATCTATCTATCCCGGTGGTCCCTCTAAAACTGCTACTTTCCAAGCAATAAGATGTTCGATAATCCACCATTTACCTGCTTATCATTCAGGCTGTGTATAAATGTAATCGTTAAATGGCATGCGTAGCTTCCTGCGTTGAGGGTGGCGCATGCATGCATGATGCTTGGCTACTGGGAACAATTAGTTTTGGTGAAAGGTCATTGGTTTGGCTTGATTGAGGAAAGGATTGTGTGGTTCGGTTTCCTTGGTGTTATTGTCGTAGTTTGTGATCTTGGTTTATATCTAATAGGGACTTAACATCTTCTTTCATGTGCTATAGTTTTTGGTTAAATTTGATTGATTGATTGTAGTAATGAAGCTACAAATCCAACAAGACATTACGTTTAATTTTGTAAGAAGGTAGTAATTGTAAGTAGTTTAAAATGAAGTAGTAAATGAATACTCGATACTATCTTATATTAATTATTCAAGTAATAAGTAATCCAAAGCTTACAATAAGTTACAGGTAACTAGGACCTTATTTAGTTTGATCGAAACCCAGCAAACAATTGGATACCAATAGTACATGAACAACAACAAACCAATAAAACAAAGCTCTTTACATTTTGTGATTTTATATCAATGAAATTATCTATTCAGAAATATTTTATTGTAATTACGAAAAAACGTAACATGTCCATGGTGTAACATTACTGTATACTGTAATAACCAATTTACATAGTAACTCCATCCTTTCTTCTATAAGAATTATGACTACATTACACTAGAATTTTAATGAAGCCTGATATTTATCACCTAACATTTAAACATACCATTAAATACGAAAACATTTAAATCACCTTTTCACTTTACCCAATAATAGTTTCCTACAACCATATTTCAAAGAACGTGGAACGAAGGTTTAGTTCGAAAAATATAAAATTCTGAGCACCGATGGCCATAAACATTGTAAACAAACGGCTGTTTGAATTTGAAATTTGAATTGAATTTGAATTCAACTGGCGGGTACAGCCGGTGTGGTCAACGGCGATGTACGTCTATGCAGTGCCTTCGTATCGGTGCATTAAAAATAACTAATACGGAGTGTGTGCGTCGAATGTTAATCGCACATTTGGTTATTCTGTTTCATATTGTTAGTTTTGTGTAAAAATCTGTCGGTTTAATCGGCTACACTTAAATTTAAAGTACCAAGCTCACACAGTTGATCTTCTTCTAACTTTCCTTATTCAGGAAAGTTAGATCTACTGTTGTAAGTGAACATCCAAATGTTATGAATTTATTGAATGATGAATTTGCTATTTTATTGAATGACTAGCGCGTTCATTGAATGACGACATATTATACCTACCTACATAGCAGAGATCAACTTAGAAAAGATGGAATGGTTATCTTTCGTAACACATAAATCGTTCATCTTTTGAATGAAGGACCTTTCAATCCACGTAAAATATTTATATAGATTATTAATTCACAACATAATATAAAATTACTTTTAAGTATAATTTATAGAGCATTTTATCACTTTACACACGTAAAAACACAGCGAAACACAACCATATTTTAATCACATTTGCACAAATCTAGTAGCTCAAGAGCACCTTCCTCCCATATAATAATGCCAAGTCCTGAATCCGAGTTGCAGTTAAAATAATTGAATATAAGAAAAATGATTATGAAAGGGTAATAGCTGGTGGTTATTAAATAAATGATCACAGATTGCTGCGTGTGAATATTAAAACACAATTAGATTTGCCTCGCAAATGTGGGTATCATTAAAAATGCATTAACTTGTGTTTAACTGGACAAACACAAGTTTAAATCTTGAGTTTACGTACTGGGGCTTAATTAAGTTAAGTGTTTGAGACGGATAATGTTAACGTGTTTTTGAAATGTTCTTTGCAATGGCAGAAATGTAATAATGCCATAAAAAGATTTTACATTGTCACAAATATACAGATGTCACTATACATCTAACTGGTCGGTTAGTTTTTATTTTGGGATTTTGTTTGGGGTCATAAACTTATTAAAAAACCTAATACTGTTTCGATTATAGTTAGCTGTTTCGATTGAAGTTAGCTTACTTGCTATCGAATGCAATAAGCAAGATTCGAACTCATATTTACTGCTGCACTGCTTATTGTTTCAGGATATACCTACCTAGTTGTACCTAGTAAAGAGAACGAATTCTTAAAATATAACAGTATTTTATAAAATCATTTAAACCCCATTATGAATACAATTCCACAATTAGTATATTACTAGCGGTCCGCCCCGGCTTCGCCCGTGGTACCTACATGTTTAAACTATCCTATCTCTCAAGTTGGATCGAACTGCACATGGTGTGCGAATTTTATTATAATCGGTTAAGTGGTTTAGGAGTCCATTGAGGACAAACATTGTGACACGAGAATTTTATATATAAGATTAAGATTATATTATCTGTGATATAATACTTGGTAACACTAATCTATCTCGCTGACGTGCCCCGCCCAGCGTTTAACCTATAGACTACGGTTTAACTGAACGTTTAACCCATTGTACTAGAATGATCGTAATAATGTAAATAAACTAATACTATTTTTCCTTAATAATTATAGGTTAGTTTAATTTGAATACGCCACTAATGGAACTCAAACTCAAATATAATTAGGGTGAAATTTTTGTTAGATAATGTGAAGGGTTTCTTATGTTATAGTAATGTACTGAAATGATAGGTTTGAAAATTCTTTTTTCTAAATAAAAACAATCGACATCTACATAAAAATAAAATAAATAAAATAAAAATCAAAATCGTTCATTTGTTTCAAAACACAGTGTACAATCAGTTTAGAATACAGTAAAAATTGCATATTATAATAACATGAAACGATCTTTTAAAATAAGGCAATAAAAATCAATTTGTATCGATACTTTTAATAGGTAAAGTTATGATAATGCTAAATAATGGTAACTACTTCTTGGCTCAAATAAACTTTTACATATTTATTTATTAAACGTGCATTACTTCATGAGAAATTTATCGGAATAAACAGTTCAGAACATATTTTTTCATCGTAATATTATTTAATATTTTTCCTAATTCTACTGCCTAGAACTAATCTTTCGCACAAACATAGGTACATACATCTTCAAAAGCATCATGCCTCAATCATTTTATGCTGTAAACAATGTTAACATCTGACTGTCTTGTAAGGCACAAAAAGTAGTACAATTTTAATATTTTTTCAGGTAATATCACTTATACAAACTCCAAAGTAAAACAAGAGCACTCCATCCCTCTCTGGTACCTCTCGCTCGCACCCCATTACGCTATTAGCCCACGTTGCGCTGAAGAACCGTGATTAGCGAGTGATTAAGGCCCATTCAACATAATCATGTAATTATTTATTTATGTTTAGACGCTAGTGTGTTTTTGTACGTAGTATAGGGAGGGAGAGCAGATGCTTCAGTATTTATGGATGGCTTTAGGAAGATTTTTAATTTATCCGAATTTGAAAAAGAAATAACTAAATTCAAACTGAAAATATAGCATAGCATAAGCTCCTCATTTACCGATCTCTTGAGATAGTTAACTAACAAATAATTATTATTATTTGTCATAATTGTGATACCTACACTCTCTCTTAATTTTAATTAAAATTAATATTTAATAGATTTAGATTTTAGACAATAAAATGCACCTAATGAATGAAACAATTTTTTTGTATTGTTTTTCTAATTGTTAAAATTTAACATAATAATACTAGTTCTATGAAAATTTGGACAGAAGCAAATATATATACACATTTAATGAGTAATATGTATTTCACACTCTATGTACCTATTTCATTTATTATTTTTAATGTTCTATCTGCAATTTTTCCGCATACTACACTCAAGTGAGTGAACGGCACGCAGTAACGATATCTACTCACGATTGCTAATGAAATGAAAAAGAGTGCAATCCGATCGCCGGTGTGGATGTAGCCTTAAATATTGGGTTTACTGTGTACTGTGTCTGCGTCTGGGTACTATGGTGCAATGGTTAAGTAGTTAAAAAAAAGGTTGAAGATTCGAATCTTGAAGAGGGAAAAAAATTTAAATTGTGAAATATCTGTCAACCCGCGCTTGGCCAGCGTGCTGGATTATGGTCTATTGCTATTCCATATAGGAAGATTATTTCCTGTAAATGTACCTAATGGTCTGATAGGTATTGATAATGATGATGAGGTTTAAAAATTTCCGAACTCATTTGGAAGGTATTATTCATTTTAATATGATTACCTACCTAACTACCCAAGGCTTTATATTGATATCTCCTCTTTAAAAAACTAAGATATAAGATATGTATGTTTGTAGCTAATTTAAGCATAGTGACTTGTGAAATAATGCCAATAATAATTATTAAGACAATAAAACACACATCCAAACAAACAAAATAATACTCAAGACAAAACCAAACGCACCACTACCAAATCGGTTAATAAAAAACTACCCGCAACCCGTGGGCTTGTAAATGTTAACAAAAGAGCATTTATATTTGAATGGCATTTATAGCCGTTAATAATTGGTTTACTAGCACCTTGTTAGTAGGTTTGATTCTCGACAGAGGCTTGTTAACGGGCCGTCTATCACACCGACGCGACGGAGGAATTCATATTTGTGTTGTGTTTATTTTAAAGGAAACGAACAGATGATTTGTTTTACTATTTGTGTTGCAACTGAGTAGTTATGTGTGTAATATAAATGAGGATCAACTATTAAATAATTAATGTTTAATTTTAATATAATAAGAAAACTAATGATGTAACGATTTCATTGAATAAACAGGTTTTCCTAAACTTTTTATATTCTCGTAAACGCGTGACTTGAAAGACCCTGTTAATATATGAAAATTTGAATGGGAAGGCGTTAAAATGTAGCTATTTATAATTATTTTAAATATTCATTCATATTTCATTTTTCTTATGCTTTCAAGTGACGAACTATAAACTTTTTCTGCGGTATAAAACTGACCGTTATTGCACGCCTCATAAGCGAAGCGTTGAGGTGGGTACTACTGTCACTTCGCGCAAAACATCTGATTTTTCAAACTTAAAATGTCTTTATGTATCATACATTGCACTTGTAAGATAATACATACACACACATATTAAGAAAAAACACTATTTTTAACGTTCATGATATTTTTGATGTCATTTTTGTTATTTAAACTAGTTAAAAAACAGTTTAAAAAAGTTCTGTCTTGGACGTCCGTGTGTCTGTATGTGCGGATCCTTTTTCTTGTTAACACGATAGCGACCGAAATACTTTACTAATCGAGTCTTTTTTTTTCTCTTACGCTTGAGTATGCTCAGGAATAGAACCCTTTCATTTTTCAGGGTCTGATTCGATGTGGTTTAATTGTTATTAAATAAACAAAAATAATAATTAATAAATATTTATTAAAAAAAATTATGAGGCGTGCACTTTTGGATTTTCCAAATTATTTATTAAAATATTATTGCTTTTCATTTTCTTATTCAGAGGTCTCTTATGTCAAATTTGAATAAACGTGAAATAAAGATATGCCAGATTACGCTACGGTGTAAAAGAGCACCTTAATTTGGTTGTATTATAATAATTTGGTATAATCATTATCCTTAAAAGTGGGCTTATAAATACCTTACTAAGAATTCGTTTATTCGCCCATTAAAAGCAATAAAACAAGGCGAAACCTTACAATAATGTTAGTTTTATTCATCACTTGGTTTTTTATGCTTAAAATGATTTCGGCAGCACCGTGCATTTATAGTTTTCATCGATTTTTTTTTGTTGTTAGGGAAAGGTGGTCAAAATCTATGGGAAAAAAAGGATTTGGGTAGGAAATTGATTATAGAGCATACGAAAATAGGTAATAATAAATTCACGTCTAATCTGTCTATCAAACTTATACAATAATTACACCAACAGCTGAATCGATTTCAATTAAATTTTTACTCAAAGTGTGCTCAAAGCCAATGCGGTACCTACTGTAAACACAAAATACATATTATTAGTACTAAATTTGCGACATTTTGGCAAAATATTGTTCTAATATGAAAATCAAATAGAAAATTTGCGAATATATTGTACCTCTCGCCTGTTTAGTCTTTATGAATGGAAATATGTTTTGATACAGTTACAGTTTGAGCAAAAACGTGAGGAAAAAAAGAGGAAAGGCTTGTGAGTTTTTTTTTTACATTTATTTCGCATAGACTGGAAATAGTTAACAAATTTCGAAAATACTTTGAATACCCTAAAGCTAGGTACATTACTTACTATGTTACTTACTTCTTACCTACTTTCTTAGTACAAAATATGTGATAAATGTATCTATTGTATTAATTTTCACACTCGAGCGAAGTCGGGGGCAATAAGTATGCTTGTTAGATTTCTTTGACATTAATTTGAATTTAGCACGATTTTCCCGCGCAAAACTCACCAATTAAAACCGAAAAACACTTGAATCAATCATTTAAAAAACTACCCGTAACTAATGAGGGCCAATCATTATCAGAATTCCCACAAACAGATGTAATTATCTTTTAACCTCATCTCAAACCGAGCTAAGGTGTTAAGGAGATTGAGACAAATAAACATGCAAAAAAACAAGTGAACGGACAATCTTTTGGGATCTTAATTGGAGTGGACGGTATGCGAGGAATGTGTTGGGATGCGTTTGTGTGTTTTTTTAACTTTTTTTCGTTAAATCGTTTTTCGTTTCAGAGATCCGCGTTTTGTCAACCATTGAAATTGGTATAGAATTTACAATTTGTATCCTTGTTTAAATTAGTTATTTTAAATGAATGTGTGGTTGTAATAGATGTTAATTTTACCTAGTGAAATAATATTTTGTTGGATTATAAAAATAGTACCAGTATCTTATGTCTATTTATAAACAATGTCCACATTGTCATTGATGTTGTGTATATTTCATAATTAAAAAAATGTTATGCTTAGTAATTCTTAACCAATTTTAAAATAATATAGCGTTAGAAAATTGATTGTTATTTGTTTAGATGTACCTATGTTAAATAATTATGATTAGATAATAATATAAGCCACGGAACCCAACCTGTTAATAAATGTCTTACTTCCCAAGTTATTTACAATCCTAATAGAATTCTCGTATCGAATTAGAACATAAACACAACCGAATGTATCCAATTGAATAGACACAACCATAAAATACTTTAAAAAATTATCTCACGTGTACCCGACACGCCCTTGGCCGGTTTTTATTTGTTTTTAGTCTGTGATTGTGTTCCCGCGCGGCCGTACGTCTCTGTCAACGCGAGTCCGTCAGTGTTGCAATTTCAATTTTAAATCACTGTTGGATTTACGCGCGAACATCGTAAAAACGCTGTTTCTTTTGATTTTTAGAGCGTTTAAAGTATGTGACTTTGTTTTTGCACTAATTTGTGTGTCCGAGCGCTGCGAGGGATTCTGTTAACTTTCACAAAATACGTCCATACTTTTTAACAGTTTACGGCCAAATATGGCTATTTGCGATTTTCTTTTATGTTGTAAAAACGGATTCTAATTGGAAATAATGTTATAAGAATACAATAGGTACACTTAAAGAAGATAACTGTAAATCCAACTGAAAATAATAGATTTTATTTTCAGGCAAGTCTTATCGCGGTTCTTAGGAACTTACCCTTTGACTTAGAATACATATATGATTAGATGTGTGTAGAAGCTCATATTTCCTCACACATCATCACCGATACTCTTCCTATAATAACACATCTTCAAATTTAATACCTATTCCATCAATAATGATGGAACACCGTATAAAAACCAAAACGTAGGTAGGTACAAACACAGATGCTTCTCACAGTAGATTGAATGTTGCTACGATTATCAAACACCTTCTGCGATTAGTTAAATCAATAATTATAAACCACTGTACACAATGACTACCTTCTAAAACATATGAACAAACAAATAAATAAAAATACACACCACATTCCCGTTACAAAACGAAATTTGTTTGACATTCACAGCTACCGCCATCCATAAAAAATATAAAATACGAAAGCATATTTCAAACTCACGGGACCTAATTAAAACACAAAGGTACATACATCATTTTCGAACGAATTGACAAGATGTATAAAGGAATATATTGATTTTAAAGAAACACAGTTAAGCATCAATTAACGTACTGTCCGTTTAAAGTAAGGACGAGTAAAACCGCAGGGGCTAACATAATCGATTCGGGAATTTTACGCACTGCACAAATTTTTTGCGCCGTAAGATCATTTTTGTAGCATTTTAAAAAGTGGTCAAGTTGGTTATATTTTATTAATGTTAGTTAACTTAGACCTATTTTTACAATTATTCATCTTTTTTAGAAATATCTAAAAATATAAATATGATACTTAAAAGTTAGGTAAGTATAAAAAATTATGTTAGACAGACAAAAAATTCAAATCGAACATCCAATCGCTTTAAAATATGTCCCGTACTGTTCAATGGGAACATAGATTCAGATACCACAGATTACCTACTAAAAGTAAATAACTCAATTTTTCAATATTAGGTTTAATTTTAATCTTAGATATTTTAATAGTTTTGCAGACGTATGAATTATTTTTCTTTCATTGAAATGATTACATAATCCAGCCAAGTGTGTAAGCGTGATGTTTAAAAAAAAACAGTAATAACACAACAAATGGTGAAATATTGCGGTGATATCTTTACGATCTTCAAACGAGATATAAAATACGCGAGGAACAATTGTTTATGGTGAATTTTTAAACACTTGAAAAGATAAAGCTGATGGGCACCTGGTGGTGAATAATGTGGCTAATAAATATGTAGTGTCGTATTTATTGATATAGATTTATAAAATATATGCATAACTTAATTATATCTGGTATCCCGAACAGTGGGAGAGCAAGAATGATCAGTAAATATTTTCTTTCTTCAACCATTAGGGCAAAGCAATTTCATCTACTGAAGGTATGGTCACAGAATAAATATTTCTATTGAGGTATCGTTCAGTAATATTATGCTATCAATGTTTAACTGCTATGAGCAGGTAACTTATAAATTCGTTTCATTCTTCTTTTCGAAAAGAAATAACAATTAGAAATGCAAGCGAATGAAAGCTAAGTCATATATTTTTAATCTATTTGAAATCATAGATTAATTACAACATCCAAAGTTAGTCTGACTGATGGTTTGTTAAATTAATGCCCAATAGCAATAACTGCACAAACTTGAATGGAATCCGATATATTAATTACATTGTCACAAAACGGAGTCGACGGCGCGTGTTCAAGCTAAATTGTGCCTAAGGAGGCTTATTGGTTCGCTTGACCGCCAACAACGTGTTACGCTGATTGCGTTTTTAATTTTGGCGCGTAGGAGGTAACCGAGTGGCGGAAGTTTCGCGCGCGAAATCAGTGACAGCTAATGTCAATGTCAATGTCAGATTTTTTTTTTTTATTCTACGAGCAATGAAAAAAAGATAATTTACCCAGGCAGCGCACATGAAAAACTACGACGCAAACCGTGTGTTTTTCTTTTATGTTCTAACTACTAAAATATTATGATCATTTCCCATATTGGACGTATTCAACACTGGACAGATGCCTTGTGAAGAAGATGTGGATAATAAATAAGTACCTACTACAGGTTTTTAGCAGAAATCTTGTTATGAGTAAGGTGTTTAGAATATGAGACACTGAAAAATTCTGCTCGCGAAAGTTGTTAATAAGCTACATCATCTTTTAGTACCTATGTTTACGCCTCGACAAACTGCAATAATATACCTACCAACCTTAGAGGAAATAATTTTAACAGAAGTGGTACAGAGCATTCGCCATGCATTATAAAAACCTTCAAGTTCCTTACGAGTTACGATTAAATAAACGCCATTGACAGAGGGACATTAAAATATGACAGTTAAGTATATATGTCAGAAAAATACAATAATTGAGCCCATCAGATGTCAGTTGAACTTGGCGAAAAACAAAACATTATGTAGAAAGGATCTTAATTAAATTTCTGAGAAAATAAACGAAACTCCGCTGATAAGTTCAGTGGCCATGCGTACAAGAGTAATTAATTTTACGTGCCGTCGGTTCAAATCTGTGCGGACGCCATTTTGTTTTGCAAAAAGACGCTTGGACGTTTTTTCAATGTTATACTATTGATCACTTATAGGTGCTTATAAGTTAATGTAGCGGGTATTTGGTTTACGCTCGCTTCTAATAGATTTAAATTAATAGTAATACGTAATTATTAATTATTATAACTTATTATATCATCTAATAAGATTTTTCTTTTTATGTTATGTGAGAAAGTGCGGAAAATTTTAATGAGATGTTAGTGTAAACTTACTTAGAATTAAAGATGTTCGATTACGCGTATGCTTTGCGGAGCTTTTGAGGTTGTTTTTGTGTTATATGTTTGTATTTTACATTCATTCATGTAATGGAATCTAACTTTACGCAATAAAATACTAAAAAAAAACAAAAGAATAGAGATTGAGAGAATACTGTAATTTTTTACGAAACAAGCTGCTCTTTCTGAATCTCCAGAAACTTTCTACCAGCGTTTTTATTTGTTAACTTCATCCATGGCATAGTAGTAGTAGCTATAAGTAATACATAATAAGTACAATTGCTTAAAAAATTAAGTTTAAATACCTAGAATAAATTATCAAACTACCAACATCACAAAATGATCGAACACAGGCTACATAATATTATATCCATACACCTAGTATTAAAAAACAATACACATTGAGCAATAATTGAAATCGGCAGAGATATGGCCGGCCACGAAGCGCGAACACCGCTACGGAATGGGCGTCTGATGGCTAATTAAATTCTATAAATAATCCTTGGACGCCTACAGTCTACATGTTACAGTGTTGTGCGGATATGTAAGATTTCGTTGGGTTAAATGGAAGATTTAAAAAATAAAATATATGTGTAGAAATTGGTAGGGATTAGTCATTAGGGTAATGGTAATCATAATAAAATTTGATTATTTTTTGATAATAAAGATCCGACTCGAAGACTATATTTGCTACATAAGTTTAATCTTGAACCAAAACAGCAAACTACAATTTAAAATCAATATATGTCTAAATGATTTAATTATTGCTATATTATATAGATTACTAGATACTAAAATTGTTATTAACTCGCCTGTGTTTTAACAAGAATAAATCGCTCATCGCTCAAATGAGAAACAATTGTCCAATCGAAATTTACGAAACCAAAAGAACCAACCAAGCAACAAAGGTAAGGAAACGGTCCAATAAAACGGACATACCATTGTAAACTGTATTTTATTGGCCCCAAAAACTATAATTGTGTAAACTAATCGTTCATTAAATGAAAATTTATGTCCTATCTGTGATTAATATAATAACGTTAGTGGTATAAAGCAAATTGTTTCTGTATAAATTGAATGCTATTTGGAGCCCCACTTTATGGCCCCTAACACTTAATTATGCTTTTATTGGTTAAACCGTCCTTTTAAGTTTCCAATTAATTATTTCTGGCTTCCCCAGAACCGGTATAAACGTATTATATTATAAAACTATCTAGATTAGAGTACCTACCTACCTACCTATTTGTATGATTTCATCCAAATCTGTATAGTTCAGTACTTCACTAACAAATATGTTTTATACAAGGTATTAGAAGGAATCGTGGTAAGTTTATTAATTATTAAGTTAAGCAATCTAAGGTGCAGATAATCCTTTGATGGGTAACCGCTCAGTCCAAAATTGAGTCAAGTTGCTTTCACCTAGAGGTTAGTTGAGTTTAGTTTCAACTAGGCTTTGTAGAAGCATAAAAATATTTATAAAGCACGTAAAATGACGCTAAAAACATACTTTACGAGTCGAGAGTCGTAGAGTCGTCCGTCGGTTAAAAAATTACCTTCAGGTTACGTAGTAATTATTTAACAATCTGTGCTTCAGGGCCTAACGATATAAAGGGCTTTCTAAAACTAATTCCATCCCTGTTCCATCTTAGATAATCTTAATGAATGAACCGCTTGAAACATATAAATAAATGTGCCAGAATCTATATTAATTAATTGTTGTTATGAATGTGCGTTGATAATAAATGAAAGGATACATAAATAAATGATTGGTTCGCGCCATATTTAAATACGTTTAAAAATTAACCTAAATAGCTTCTATAGATTAATTAAAACTTCTTTGTTTTAAAGTAATTTGGATGATTTATGAATACTTAATTATATAAATTAGTGATACTTAAAAATCCTTTTACATGTTAATATTATAATAATTTATGCAAATTTTAATAAAAATTGACGTTTGAAAGACCATAAAATGTAATGGACACAATATTGCGGCTATATCAGCACAAACACGCAGGAATAGGCCCCACTAAAAAAAAAATGTATGCGTGTACTAGAGTACACACGTAAGAAGTGAAACTTCTTTATGACCTTAAAAATGTCACGAGTATGGCGTAACGCAAAAATGTCACGCGTACGGCGTAACGCAAAAATGTTACACTAAATTTTTGTCCACCCGATAAAGAAGTTTCACTTCAAAAAAGGTGTTAGGACGTAGGCATCCGCTAAGAAAGGATTTCCCGAAATTCTTGCGGGAACGGGGAAAAACAGGGATGCACGATGCACAAATTCGTGGGCGGAAGCTAGTTCAAACATAAATTACATGGAGAATATAATATGATTTGACGTATCGACTTTACTTGCTCTAAAAAAAGATAGGTAAGTATAGGTAGAGGAAGAATTGTTTAAAAAATATGGAATTGTAATAATACACGTAATATTAATACACCAGTTAATTAAAAAGGGTGAAATAATAAATAAATCGCAATTCGAAGTCGTTTAATTAAAAAACACAATATCTTCAACTCCACAACGTCCGTGATAAAATTCAAATTATCCCCATTATAATACAACGAAAACAAATCGATAACTCGATAATTTTGTACCCGAATGAAGCCCAGAGCGTGCAGTATTATTTTATGAGCCCAATTTGGCCACTAAAGCCTGTTATTTGGCCCAATATCGACCCAATTATTGAGCCTTCCCAGAAGAAAATGATTTGTTACGCACCAAAATTAAATCTAAGATATATTTTAGATCAATTTATTAGTTTTCATTTCTAATTTAGTTGTTGACGCCTTAATGAATGAGTACGCGCTAAGAACCATTAATTTTGGGTTAGGTTCTGTTTGGTTTCAGTTGGTGAAAGAACGGTCATTAATTAGAAATTGATAATGGATTTTATGCTATTAATTATCTAGTAATTAGAAGTAGGTACTTTATTTTTAAGCACTTCATATATTCCTGTTATTCTTTGTTGAAATGTTCATAAATTTGTTATTGTGTAGAAATTATATTTAAAATTATTTTTATCCCCAAACATCCCCATCAAATGAACCGATTTGTTCAGTTCTTATTAACCAAACCTCTTGCTAATTAGAATAGTACCAAGTTGTTAATATTAAGAAGTATGTGAAAATTCGTACATTTATTAATTTGTACAGTCCTATAGTCCTTTTGTTCACATAAAGCTCATACGTTCTATGCATAAGCGTAGAGTGAACAGGTACCTTCTAGGGAAGCGCGTACCATCTTAGACCACATCTCAGCTTAACATCAGGCGAGATTGTGGTCAAGCGCTTCCCTATCGACGATAAAATAAGCATCATAGAGTTCAAATTCTACAATTAAAAAGCTATTTTATATGACCTAAAGAAATAAAACAGGGGTTTATTAAGTCTCACACACCCCTAATCCCTATCACTATGTCACTATACTTGTGACTTAACCAAAATATATACGCAAAGTAAAGGTAACCTCTGTCTTTTAATGTATTTCACTGATCATTTTATCCCAAACTACTATAAGTACGTAATAATAATTATTAATTTCAGTTTGAGTTTGAGTATATATACCTCCTAGTCATCTACTAGTTAATCAGAACAGCATTAGAAACAGCTTAATATTCGCAATTGTGGATACCAAGCTGTCGACTGCACTGATTGCCCCCGGGGGCAGTCCATTGGTACCGTGTTTAATTTATAGCTGTTGAAATGTTCCTCTTAAATTGTTATATTGATGGTGCTGTGGGATGCAGGGCTGGCAATGAGAAGATTTTTAATACTTCCTATGTTTTCTGACGTTGATGGATGCCGCAGTGTTCTTCGTTTAACAACTTTCTATATTCTGAAAAAAAAAGAACAGTTAATTAGTGTTATTATTTATACAACATTATTATAAATAATCAAATCAATCGATAACAAATCATCAAAACTTATACAGTTCTCGTGTCTGCCACTGTAACAACAGTGCAAGCGTCTATTTACTTACAGTCATATTTAGATGTAGGTACACATAAAATATTTTCCTAAAAATTAGTAAAAGTATCAAGTGACAACCCTACACCGTCGCCCCGCCTATTACCTTAACATGCTCGAAGGCGTAGTAGGAGCCAATTTAAACTAAACACAAACACACACACACATATACACACAAATTAGCCACTTACATCTGTAGAGTTATACGCAATGTAATATAATGCAAAGTACTTAGGCTATTATTATAACAAAATATTAAAAACATAACCTTTAGCAAAAATTCTTGAAGACCGGTTTTAATGTATTTAATAATTATCTATTCTTAATTTTATAACTACGTTTATTTTTATAAATTGTTAAGCTTCGTCAACATAAAAACAAATAATAGTAAAAAGTGCATAAGTTATAATTCAACTTTCGTCTTCATTCTACTCAAATGTTATAAAGAAACCGAATTGCCATAACTCTAAATAAGTACCTAGTAAATATAGGAAAACTTTATCAATCTCTCGCTATTATAAATATTTTCAAACAATACAACAAAACTAATAATTTCTTAAACAACTTTTCTCAAAGCGATCGGAATTTTTCCCACCAAAAGCTCCCAAAGAAGCTGAAGTTTGTTTGTCCGTCTCTTCCGGTGCTTTGTGCCGGCTGAACCGAACGTAATGGTGTTGTTCTTGATAATATTTAGTTTTTCCATCATTATACTAAACTCTGTCAAGAGACTTGTCGTGTATGATTCTTGAGGAGTATTTTTATTTTATAAAAGAAAAACATAATAATTTGTTACGACTTACGAGCATAAGACTACGTACATATTAGAAATAATTAACGCTCTAAAATAAACAACTAGCTAGCTCCTCAATAGGTACCTACTTTAAAGTACAACATTCTTGGTCGATGGGAATTTAATAATTTTAAATTATTAAAATTTAATTGCAAACATTGCAATGTGAAAGCTCTACCTATTCTTACTATCTGACTATTTTTACCTGTTTCACTGATAAATAAGAAGCCCTTTACACCTTACTCTCACCTCAATCTCTTAAGAAACCGAACACAAGACATTAAACATTAATAAATAAGCACTAGGTATAGAAAACAAAAAAGAAACTAATGTAATTATTATGAAAAGTCCAATAAGCCTGCACGCATTTTATTTTTGATTGTAAAATATTATACACATTGACCTTCGTTAAACGCATTAGAAATCCGAATTGATCCGAATACAGATAAATATATTAATAAAACGATATGCCGGTTAATAACTGTGTAATGTATCTGTTTCGACACTATTTGTGTAGCGATAGCAAAATAGGTATATAGTGGTAATAGTTTCACAGCACGGAAAATTCCAATAAACAAATCTTAGCTACCAGGTAGGTACTAAAAATTGATAATAATATAGAAAAGAGGAATGAAAAGTTCGCGTCCAAAACTTGAGAAATTACTGTCTCTATATTGTTTAAACTAATTTAGTTTTATTTATTACTTACCGGTCTATGATGAGCGAAAAATCACGACTTTTCTAATACATATAGCGTCAAATTTTGATAAGCAGTTTAAATTTCTATAAAAGTTCATTTGAGTGCTTTCATAGTCCCATTTTTCAACTCTTCTGGTAAATTGTGTGTGAAAAGACTATTTATAAGACGACATTAGAAATCTAAATATCTTAAAACTTATTCTCAACTCATTATAAAGTGCTAAGAATTATTTATTATAAATATTTAACTTAAATATTAATATCGACAGTATCCCAACACTGCGGTCATAAAAACTTAATAAAGCGAATCAAAAAAGCGTTCACCCTCAACAATATTCAGTATTATGCTAACCGTACATAAAATAAAGGCGCACATAATTGGGCACAAAACAAATTTCCATTGATATTCGTGATGGGAAAAAAGTATAAAATCGATGTCGATGAGATGTATACGTAGTCGATATTCACCAGCGCACAACACTATAACGACACCCCGTTACAGCCCGTGCACCTTAAGCTTAGTGATGTAGGATACATTATCGAGTATTGTGTCGATAAAAATAACTTTGCGCCCGTATAATAGCCCACTTACGGACACCGCAAATTGTCGAGAATTGCATTGGGTTAAACAAGGTGTCAATTTGGCAGAGTTATGAAAGGCGAAGTTCTCAGAACTATTTGTTTTAAAGGCTCGCTTCATATCGCGTTTACACGTATTTGTGTATTGATTGGTCGACGGTGTGGGCGTTACTTTATGATATGTTTTATTGAATGCGAACTTGAAATATTATAAATTGCCTGATCGCTGCATTGAGCGGATGCATAGGGTTTTGAACAATTGAGTATTTAAATTGTGAAATATTTTAACATAATTCCCTAATAAAGTTAAATAAAATTCATATTTTTCATATTCTATTAATGAACAAATAGTTTCTAAATTGCATTTCTAATTTTAATTATTACAAATCATCTATTATATTATATGTATAAACAATACAAATAGATAATTGACATAACTTTCAGATATATTTAACGATACACAAGATAACATACTTTCGGCAACAGAAAAAAATATCGATAAAAATAAAATTTATCGCCACACCGCATCCCTATAACGCCGATCAAGATTTATATCACGTCATTACGTATAAAATATTTCTTTTAAACATATAATTAGTTGTTATTAATATAATAAATAATGCTTGTTGCCCGAAGCTTGTAGCCGGGCGTGTTTGGGCCAAATTTGTTTTTATTTTAACCAGTATTTAGTTAATGGTGAGGCGATGAAAGCTTTTAAAGAATGCTACCTATACGTTAGGCTTAATAAATCGTTTTTGGTCTAGTAATTATACCCGGCGCGGCCTAAGATGATCCCTATGACAGTTCGTCTTAGTGATTGCTCGTATGATGGATCGTGTCGATACTTTACTATTTTATAGGCTAAGGCGTGGTTTGCATTCAGCCACGTCGGTAAACATGTTTTTACAAATATTATAAAATGAATTTTTAACGTCTATTATGTAAACGAAACGGTAAGTAAAACGAAAGTTTTCCAAAACATAAAAATGCACCTTATCATTTTCTCGTAATCTTTAACCCGTTTAACACAGTGTATATTATTTTATCATGAAAATGGAATCCCCCATTTAATTTTTCTAAAAAACTTATATTATTCATAGGTAAGTAAATTAACGCGAACGGTAATTAATTAATTAATTATGCTGCGATCTTCTGTTCCATTCAATAGAGAATAAACTATAGCTTAAGCATGGAAAAAATGTGAACTCGTTTCCATTATCGAAATATGTTTATCGATACTTTCCGCACTAGTCGATAAATGCCAACGATGTAAGTTTTGAAGGACGTAAACGTAAAGTCAGATTGATATAATTTCTCGTAAATGTTAAGAATTGTTATAATTCCAACGGAATATCATTGTAATGGCATAAAGCTACGTAAAAATTAATAAATGCCATTTTTAGACGCCTCCAATACGTTTCTAATTTAATGGTGACGCCATTACAAGTTTGTCTCTTGAGAATAACTGTCAGTGTCATAGGGATCATCTTAGGCCGCGCCGGGTATAGCAGGTTTTGAATTCTAGAATGATCGATTTATGTTTGTTGAAAGAAAGCTTGAGTTATGTCAATGTATGAATAGAGGTCAACAAAATGATAGTTTTACTGTAATCTCTATCTAGGTATTGTTGTTATATTTATCTTCATTCACAGAAAGAATACAATAAAATAGGTATCTCAGTATGATTCATACGTACAACATATATGTATTTTAGTTTTACAAGGAGCGCAGCAAATTGTAGAGCAAAGTTGTTGTTAGTAAAATATAGGTAATTAAATTTAAGTAGTACCTATGGAATATTGTAACTCAATTAAACGTAATATTAATGACACATAGAACCGTTAAATTGTAC